>NW_020454871.1:1145350-1405524 GCF_003342845.1 Nothoprocta perdicaria
GTCCAGTCTGTCCAGGTCCCTCTGGATGGCAGCACAGCCCTCAGGGCTATCAGCTACTCCACCCAGTTTGGTATCATCAGCAAACTTGCTGAGGGAGCACTCCAGCCCTTCATCCAGGAGGATGCTGTGAGGGACGGTGTYAAAAGCCTTGCTGAAGTCCAGATAGATGACATCCACCGCTCTGCCCTCATCTGTCCAGCCAGTCASTCCTTCATAGAAGGCTATCAGGTTAGTCAAGCATGATTTCCCATTGGTGAATCCATGCTGACTATTCCTGAGCACCTTCTTGTCCTTCATATGCTTGGAGACAACAGCTGTTCCATCACTTTTCCAGGGATGGAGGAGAGGCTGACTGGCCTGTAGTTGCATGGGGCCTCCTTTTYGTAGACTAGTGTGACATCAGCTTTCCTCCAGCCCTCAGGCACCTCCTCCATTCTCCGGGAGCTTTCAAAGATGACAGTGAGTGGCTTAGCTATAACATCCACCACCTCACATAGCACTCTGGGCTGCATCCCATCGGGGCCCATGGATTTGTGGGTATCAAKTTGCCCTAAGTGCTCCTTGACCCAATCTGCCTCTACCCAACCCAAGTCTTCCTCTCTCCAGGCTTCTTCTCTTGTCCCTAGGGCCTGGGATTCCAGAGGGCTGCCCTTGGCAAACATCAAAGCAAAGAAGGCMTTAGTTGAAGAAGTTCTTATTATTTTTAACATTCATTGCCAGATTTTGCTTTAGCKTTCCCTGTCACACCCCTGCATTCCCGGATAACATTCCTGTATTACGACTAGGGGCTGGTTCTTTCATCCGCATTCTGTATACCACTTTCTTCTGCTGGAGTTTTGCCAGGAGCTCCCTGTTCATCCACACAGGCCTCCTGCCCCTCACCTGACTTCTTACACACAGGGATGCACCGTTGCTGAGCGTGGAGGAAGTGCTTGAGAACTACCCAGCTCCCCYGGGCCCCTCTTGTGCTGGGCCCCTCTTCCTTCTAGAGCTGTAGCCCGTTATGAGGAAAGACTAAGTGAGCTGGGCCTGGTTAGCCTGGAAAAGAGGAGACTGAGAGGGGATCTAGTCAATATGTCTAAGTACCTGAGGGGAGAACGCAGGGAGAATGAGGCCAAATCCTTCTCGGTGGTGGCCAGTGGCAGGACAAGGGGTAATAGGGACAAGTTGAATCCCAGGCAGCTCCATGTACATGTGAGGAAGAACTTCCTTCCTGTGAGGGTGCCCGAGCCCTGGCACAGGCTGCCCAKGGAGGCTGTGGAGTCTCCTTCTCTGAGGATCTCCCAAACCCGCCTGGATGCCGCCCTGTGCCCYGTGCTCTGGGTGTCCCTGCTGGAGCAGGGGGTTGGACTGGGTGATCTCTACAGGTCCCAACTTCAACCACTCTGTGATTCTGTGATTTATATAGTGGAACAGTTTCAAAAGGCAAGAATGGTACAAAGCRTGGCCTAGCGGGTAGACTTCACGTAGTGCAGTCCCATAGATGAGTGGGAAAAGCTCCCTCAGGATTTGGCTTTTTATTTGTGTATTTATTTTCCCAATGAAAGTGCCACTGAGGCTGGGGCTTTACCTGTCCCCATCTTCTCAGGATTTTCTCCTGGTCAGGACCAGTGGGTGCCCAGAGAGCTGCTGGGTGGCAGTGCGGCCTTCCCTCCTCCCTCAGAACTGCCTTGGAAATGATTGCGAGACGTTGGGGTTGTGGTGTCTGGACACAAGGTGATCTTGGCTAAATGCAGGCAGGTTAATGCACTACGTATTTCAGCAGTTTTTATGAATCTTGTCTAATGTGGAGTTCTATCATAATAAACTACAACAGAATCAATAGTGACCAATCTCAATTTAAAATCTGGATGTATAGTAGTACACAGCAAGAACTCTCTTCTATAGAAATGCATGGCTGTGCATTAAAAGCCAAACACTGGTTTAAGTAATTGCCATCTGCAAGTAACTAGCCCATTAATATATTTATTTGCAGAATATTTTTGGTAACATGACCAAAGAAAAAAATGAATAAAAGTAGGCTAAAGTGAATGATTATGGATTTCCTTCATGGCCCTAGTAGTCCTGATCTCAGGCCTTGCTCTGTTTCCAGGCCCGTTCCTGCTGTGGTGCCACTGCATCCTGCCCGGGCTGCCCGGCCTTGCCGGAGGACGTAGCAATAAAAGGCTGTGCAGGGCTTTGGTTTTGCTTTCAAAGACAGGTCATGTGCTAAAATCATTTGCTATATGTACTGCAAATGTTTGGGCACTTGTAAAATTCCCCATTAATAGAACTATTGGCTCTAATTCTGTCTGCAAGTAGGGTCATCTTTGAAGCTGGGCTGGAAGGAGAGGGGCAAAAAAAAGGTTTTAAATGATGAATTTGTAGATGAATTATGGCTTACTGTTATTTCATACGTGTGTCTTGAAGAAATCAATCGCAATTAACCTATTCAGTGTCAGCACAGGGGAACTGCTGCCGGCTGCTCCCGCTACGCTAGACCCTAGTGCGTTCCTGCCCTCACTGGAAAGCTAACCAGGCATCCTCATGGATCCTCATTGGTGGGAAAGTTAGAGAGCAGCATAGCTCAGGTAGGGGAAAATTCTTACTGGAGCTCATTTTTAAAAAAAGAAAAAAGGACTCCTGCTCTTTTGAGGCCCAATTAGACAGTAAGAATTTACTACATCTTCATTATGTGATACTGTTGACATAATTCAAAATTCTGAAAGTCAATACTGCACTACATATTAAAATCACAGAATCACAGAATATTCAAGGTTGGAAGGGACCTCTAGAGATCATCTAGTCCAACCTTCCTGCTCAAGCAAGCATGCCTACAGCATGTGGCACAGGGTGGCATCCAGGCGGGTTTTGAAGACCTCGCCTATCATAAAATGCTTTTATGATAACTGCTAAGAAGTTATACTTGGCAAAAGAGATCTTTTATAATGCTTAAACATTTGGTCCTACATCCCCGAAAATACATATGGTACTTGTGCAAGAACGACGTTGGAATTTATACACACTAATTAATAAAACTCTGTTCCTAGATCCCAACCCTTTGCTCTGGTGGTCTACACCTGGGTTTAATGATGGGAGAAGGTAACTCCAACCTCCATGGCAGGGCAATGCAGGGACCGGAGCAGCTCGCCCCGCTCTGCTGGTGCCGCCTGGACTCCGATGGAATTGAGTTAAAAAAGAGAAGAAAGCAGAAATGAAGAATCAGCTTTAATTGGCTCCAGTGCCAGTAGGATTTGGCATAACTTTAATCACATGCTTCATTGTGTATCATCAGGAGGAAAGTATCTGTTTCGCGTTTCCCCTCTTGATTCCTGCCATTAGCTGGAAGCCAGTTTATTCCCAGAGCTGTGCTGCCATCAGTTGATGATGCTGGGGCACTTGCAGAGACGTTSTGGCAGGGAAATGCTTTACATTCATTACATTAATAGCCTTCTTCTTAGTAGACCAGTCCAAGGTGATGTCAGATGAATTGTCACTTTTTCTCCCTTGGTGTCAAATCAGGAAGGAGAAACCACCCAAAATAAGAAAGCAGGAAAAAAAAAAAAAAGTCCTGCCCTAATAACTTAAAAATATCAAGAAAGAAATTCTCCATTGAACTTTGTTTAATAGTTCCATAAAACTGGCAAAGACAGGAATAGAGCTCAGAGATTTTTGGTGTCAGATCAGTGCTTTGCATTTTATGTGATCATTTACATCTTGTGCAAAGTAAGTATTTGATAGCATTTGACAGCTGATTTATTAGCATTTGACATCAATATTACACATGTTGAAATGACTCTACCCAGTGCAGAGCAGTGGAAAAATCACTGATTCCTTTCATGGCTTTTTTTCCTAGCAGTTTAAAACTACAAATTAATTTCAAAGGGGAAAAAAATGAATTCCTCACACCCTAGTTGTAATTCTTTATTTCTTCTAGTATTTATTATGTTTAGCTCATACTAGCTTGCAAAAAAAAAAAAAAAGAAAAGAAATTGAAAAAAATGAAATAGAAAAAAAAAGAATAGAAATAGAATAGAAAAAAAAATAGAAAAAGATTGAAAGAGAGAAGCAGTTGCATTTAATTCACAGATGCAAGCTCTGCAAAGAAATTAAGACCAGACTATRCTCATAGTATTAGGAGTCATAGAAAAATGAGAAGTCTGTTGTTGTGCTGAAAAACACCGTGGAACTACGACTGTTGATTTATAACAAGCTGGTAAATAAACTGCCTATTTTTGAGAGTTAATAGTTTTTCAAATAAGCAGAATTTTTCACCAAATGCAAGTTCTGTTTTCACTGAAATTATTTTTGGTTTCTTCAAAGAAGACCTTCAAGAAACTCCCAAGCCAAGGTGTTTCATTTTTGTTGTTTTGAAGGTAGGTCATTACAGACCCTGCCAGGCATCATATAAGGCATCATATAAGAAAGAAGCAGTTTAAAGCTTTCTGGAATTTGGTGGACTCCTCAGTTATAGCATTAGTAAAATAATTGCAACAAATGAAAAAAAAAATCATGTCAGTAATATCACATTATCATCCATGTAAAAACTTATTGGAGATCTGWACTTAAAAAAGGATAGTTTTTCCCACCCCAGGAAGTTTCCCCACCCAGGAAATTAGCYGATAAAGGCTCTGTTGCACTATGAATATATTTTTATAAGATCTAATGTATACTATGAAATTTGTCAAGAACATGGCTATTGGAAATGCAATGGGCAATATTATGTTTTGACAGACTGTGCTATCTTAATGAAGATAGCTCCTGTGGTACCAGCCTGATTTCAAAGAGCAAAGTCTCTCCGATTTCACACAACGCAGTGGCTTTTCCAGCCAGGATAATGTGGGAGCTGGCGTTGCATGAATAAGTTAAGTATCTGTGAAGTTCATGGGCTGGTGAAGAGGGAGGACCAATTTGCCAGGCTCTGAAATACTGACAGCCGGAATGACCCGTGTCTGGTCTCGTCGCGTTACCTTACATTACACACTGTAACACCACCCAGTGGAACATAACCTGAGAAAATAATCACCCCGGCACGAGACTGCGAGATTTTCAAGGTTACGAGTGTTTGATTGTCACCGTGCCCGCATCATCTAGATCAATTATAGTGGCCTTTTGCTGGCATCTATCGATAGCCAGGCATCGGCTTTGCCGACAGCCGGAATTAAACTCTCCCRTATCTAGCAGTGTGAGTGCAGCTCCCTGGCTACACGACTTGCAGAAACTCAAAGCTGCTAATCCCTTTTGTGAGGGCCTTTTCCATGTTTACTAAGCTGTGCTTAATTTCGAGGCCTCGCTTTGTGCAGCACACCTAGGCACTTCTCATAAACGGAAAGAGCGAATCCTCAATGTGTTTAAGTCAAGGCACTACAGACTTATTAATAAGAAAAAGAGAAAGAAAAGCAGGCAATTTTCCCTTCACCAGCATGACAGCTGTGTCTGAGGGGTAGAAAAGAAACAATTCCAAACATCCGTGCTATTTTTCTTAAACCCTGTAAAGGTAGCAAAGGGAAATCATTAAGGATATCATTTACTTGGCCTCAGAGAGGGAAGTGGCTTCCAAGGTCAGTGGTTTCAGTATAATGCATCCCTGTACATTAGATTTTGCTTATTTTATACTTATGATTTAGAAAGAGATTTGACCAGCAGTTACTACTAATGGTTAGGCATTTTGAAAATTAAAGATTAAAAGATAATGAAGATAGCATGTGCTGCAAATGGGCCCTGGCTCCTTTCGGCTTCAGTTCCATTAGAAATGTGACCACGACTTCCTTTCTTGATGATCACATACACATGCCATTAATGCTAACGAAAGTTATGCTTATATGGTAGAGAAAGTGGCGGTTTCTTTTAGATATGTGTGTCCAAAGTCTGAGTCTTAGCCTCAAGTCTTATGGCTTATTGAAACACTGAAAAACTAACATGGATTTACACTGCCTGCTACCTTGCTACAAATATCACTTTAAAAACAGCATAATGGATTTATATTCCCTTGTTTATGTCTTACAGTTTTATAAAATAGAAAGATAGAAGAATATATTTCCTCACTCCACATGCATGCCATTTATTCTGCCTAAAGCTGGAGCCATTGTGTTTCCTGTTACATGCTGTAGAGAAAGGAAATGAGTTGTTAAACTTAAGTATGTTATAAGAATAAAGAAAGTTAGTGCTTACTCCTGTCCCCCTGTTACTATAAGCCCCCTCCCATCCCATATCCACTGCCAGTGAGGGTAGGGCAATGGGGCTGGTGTATAAATATATATATAAATATATATAAATATATATATATATATATATATATAAAACCACACACATATATATATGTATATGCATGTAAAAACAAGATTACTTCAAGCTCATTACTGTCCACTGACAGGGTCCTGCTGTACTTTTGATGGATAGTCAGCATCCGATTCCTGAGTAATAAAAAAAAAAGTTACTTGCAGTCATTATTCCAAATGGAAAAATTAATTGTAAATAACTGGAAGTCAATTAAGGCTGGGTTCTGCCGGGTAATGCAAATCTTTTATAGTTTTGTTTCAGTTAACTGCCTCATTAATGATTTATAGATGTGTATACAGCTGTGGGAACCATAGCATTATCTAATGCACTCAGAGAATAATTACATATGAAAAGAACTACGCAGCTCAAGGGAAAAACTCAGAAATTACTGCCTTAACTTCAACCATATTAAGATGCAGAGTATCTAGAAACAGGCTGTGATGCCTTATCATTTTTTAAGCTATAAAACGCTTTTTAAAAAAGGAAAAATATTTTTCCTGTATGAAAATATTGATACACTTCTATATTACAAAACCTTCTCAGACTGAGAATGCAAGCCATTGTTAGTATTTAATGCCCAAGGTATAAAATACTCCCATTCCCTTTGTGCATCTGTTATACAGGAGAAAAAGACATTACTGCTTGGGCATAAGCATACATGTCCCTGATTTACATAGGGCTAGAATTAATTTTGGAAAAACTCCAGAGGTCTGTTTCCAGATACAGGAATATTTGTTCTTTGCTGATGAAAAAGAAAAAAACAAGTCCTGCTTTTTACAAATTGCATGTTTTTTAGGCAAGTACCTTATTTGCCTCATAATTAATAATATTAAAATACTGGACTAGTTATCTACTTAGACTGTACATGGCCAGAGAGACGAATACACTCATCTCTTATTTTGTCTTAAGCTTTTACATAAAACCTGTGGTTAAGCTGTGTCATTTACTTGTTTCACAAATCATGTCAGCACATTTCCCTGGGGAGGAAAGAAAGAAAAAGAAAGCAGCCTGGCATATTTTCAGAGCACACAAGAGAACACACAGAAACATTACACGGCTTCACAGATGCACTAAAGCACCAGGCTGCTCAGCCACGAAGGATTTGGGCTGTGGAACTAAATGCAGCTCAGACACTTGCAGCATCTTGCTTGCTTGGGAAGGAGCGTATTGTATAGAGAGTGACACACAGATGCAAACTCCCAACTGTTGTAGAGTTTCTGCAGAATTTGGAGAAATTCTGCGTACCCTTTTTTGCATGCCTGTCAAGGAACATGATTATGTACTTCTGCCATTGAATTCTGAGCCATTGCAGGGAATTGTTTGAGATTTCATAGATCCACAGAATAAATCAGGTTGATAGGACCTCAGGAGGTCATCTAGGCCAACTCAAAATCTTTGAATACTGTGTGAATTACAAATGTGGTCATCCCTGCAAGTTGTGTTTAGGGCATTGCTTAAATTGCCTATGTGAAGTGTGTAACACACACTTGTCAGCACACTTCCATGCAGTGACGTTTCATAAGCTCAGCTTGATACTGAGAAAGMGCTATGACCTCATTTAAAAAACTTCTGAAGAATGTACTGTTATTATTTAGTCTTACCAAATACGACTTTACTTTTAACTCTTTCAAGTTAATTTTGAAAACAATGTATGTAATTTCATGTTATCCTAGATGTTCAAAAAAGGTGTTCTTACTGCCTCTCTCAATATACACCACAATAGAGGAGAAATCACATTAACAATATGTACTTTAACAATAATCATTACATAGTCCTTACTTCTGCTGCAAAGGTGATATGTGCAGGTTTTATAGTGGTACTGATATAAAAATGCTGGTATAGTCTAAAATTTTAAGTGCATCAGGCTACAAAGCTATAAGAGAAAATACCTGGATAAAAAAGGTAGCTTAGCAATCTGGGCAAACTTTGATGCCATTAATTGTAAAAAATATAATACATCCAGTTTTATTGGCAATTCTCTTCATATGGGCCCTAAAAGAGCTTGAAATATCATAATACAAAACTTCTCATAGGGAAGAACTTGAAAAAAAAGGTAAAAGTTTGATGTTGTAGTAGCCATTGATTTGTCTACAGAATGGACACACACATCTGGACCAAGTTCTGTGTCCCTTGCTAATGATTCTACCCATTCTACAGCATAAGGCTATGAGACAGATGTGTATGTGCCTGTATAAAAACTCTGTGTGTGTATGTGTGTGTGTGTGTGTGTGTGTGTGTATAAAACATCATTTTCATTTACAAATTTGGAAAAGATAATTACATAAGCGACTTGTTTTCTGCTATGTACAAATCAATGGAGGGCTGACCATTTCATCAACTCAACATACATTACACCTCTTTCTTCACACTCTTCTCAATTGATTCCAAAGTAAGATAACATAAAATTCACTCTTTTTAAGGTTTCCACTGACTTAATACAAGCATAACCACTGCTCTGCAGTTGAGTTACCAAGTAACTGTTTTCTTTTTTTAACCTAGAATGGGTCTATTGGTTCCATTTCAKCAGCTAAGTCAGTGTTTTATTTAGTATTAACTGAACTTGGGGTTGTACTCTGTCCTTAGTAGTTCTGGTTAGTTGTCCAAACTACTTTGATGTTTTCTGCTATCTTAGTGTTTCATTAGTACTATTTCCCAGAATGGAGGCATTTTTGTCTTACAAGTGTTATAAATAGATACACACACACACACTTTTAGGGATAGGCAATTGCTGAGCTTGTGTGTGATCTGATGGATTCTGCTGAGGAAAAAAAATCATAGCATCTCAAGTGCTAGGGCATGAATATATCTACAGTCAAGCATCCAAATGAGAAATGCTTACCCGATTGTATCTGTCAGCCTTCCAGGGCCAGAGACTAGGGGAAGAAAAGGAAAAAAAAATGGATAAAGATATTTAAAAAAAATCTCTTGGGACCGTCTCCCATATTTAATAAGGAAAAGCACCTTCTGTGCAGCCAATAAAAGCTGAGCTTCTCATGAAGATTTATACCATATTACACACTGAAATTCAATGTACAACGATACCCTTGTGTACGCTGTTGTCAGAATAATAATCTTTGTCTGTCTGATCAACTTATATTTTATGCCAACAACACAGCATTTAATATTACACACTTTCAGAGGAAGAAAATATATTTATTCATGCAACCACTTGCCTAGGAGCWTAAGCAGACAAAGTCAAAAAAAATAGCTCTGAGATTTTACTGTAACATGATCTACAATAGTGATTTCTATACAATTTTAGGTATTTTATGCCACAATATAAACTATGATTCTTAATCTACTTTGTGAAACTGTGTCACTATTTTACAATGTCATGAGGAGTAAACACAATTGTATGTGCCTGCTGAAGTTGTGTTTTGGCATTCTCTTGAAACAAGACTAAAAATACAAATGGAAATCAAGAACTTTTTGCTAAATTCTGCTTTATCAGATTCTTTGCTGTATTCTTTATCAATTGCTTCTCAAAATGCCAATAAGATATATCTGTACCGACAACAATCGAAGAGTTTCCTCCTGGAAAGGAGCACGTCTTTGGTAGAGAAGGTCTACCCATGACACAGGGCCTGTTCCAAATTGTGGCTTGTTCCAGTGTTCTGCCAGATGAGAAAAGCTTAAGCACTGTATAAAATTTCTGTAGCATGTACATCTATTAATTTTCATCTTTTGGACTCCTATGCAGAAAAATGACGGAGTTTGAATGATTTATTGTTAGCATTTTAAAGGCAYCTACTTCTTGCCTTATATTAATTCTTCTTTATATAACAATACCTGACAAAAAAGAAACCCAGAGGGGGAAAAAGMTCATGAGAAGATTATATGCTCGATTGGGAAAAGAAATAGAAGAGTATGATGAGGAAAATATTCAAAACACTGTCTCCTGTACCTCAAGGTGCACACTCACAAAGGAAAACTGTTTTATACTTGTTTAACAATAATACTTCAACTCCACTTAAAGTTAAGCTCACTCTTGTACAGGAAAAGGCAAATTCCTGTGAGAATGAAATAAAATGAGTAGATATCTTCTTAAGTGGTAGACATCTCCAGACCTTCTGGAGAGGCTGTTTATGCATTTAGGGAAGTGTTGTTTGATCATCACTTTTGATTATTATCAAAACTTTCCTGAAATTATGTATTTGTTGCATGAAAAAAACAATCCYGGTTTCCCCTAAACAGGAAGTCTCATCATTGCCCAAAGAAACTCCCTGATTCCAGTGAAAGAACACACAGACCTTCATATTAGCCAAAGGAAGGAGTTTCTGGAATTTGTTGGCAATGAATTAGCTGCAGCTCCAGCAGCTGGCAAACCAAGAGGTCTCTTTTGAAACTGAAAACAAGAAACAAGAGCTTACTGCCATGTTAATTATCCTAACTTTACTAAACATTTTTCTCTGGAGACCAGTTTACATATATGAACTACAAATCAGGCCCATTTATATGAAATAAAATACACRTGTGTAAACATGGAAACAAATGCCATGTGATAGAAACATGTGAGACAGACAAGGATACACTGTTGAAATAGAAATAAAAGAGCTAAAGATGACCACAAATTAAGTCCTGCTTTGTGATTTATAGGAATTTGCAAAGAATGCATTTAGAGGGCTTTGATCAGATTAACTATACTATATAAAAGCAACCCAGTTCTTAGATCCTACATTATATTGTTCCATTGGAAAAAAAATTGCCAGTAAGGAATGACTTGGCCTCAAAAATAATTCCGACTTCATGGGCTGATAGTCTGAAACTATTCCAAAGCAGCAAGAAACAGGAAAGGAAAATCCCAGCATTGATAAACACAAAAGCAAAAACATAAGAGATCTTGAATCAGGTCTGATTAACAAATCTCAGAGAAGCTATGAGGATTTACACCAGGTCAGGAGCTGGCCAGCATACTTATATTGCTGAAGCTGAGACTTTAGAAATGTATTCAGAGAATCATAGTCACTGTCTGAGAATTAATAACATAGATTGTGTTCAGAATCCAAAAATAGATGTGATCTATTTTTATTGGCAACAGAAAAAACTAYTTCCCTCTTCCCTTCACCAGCAATCTTCAAATTAGAACCATATGATATGAATGAAACAATTTTAATCTGGAGAGTGTTTAGCTGTAACTCAATGAAATGTACTTTAAAAAACACCTTATGTTGAATAATGCACTATATTAATTACTATTACTACAGGATTATGACTGACAATATTGCATGCATAGAATATTGAATATTGAAGTTGGAAATAAAAAATGATTTTAATAAAAATGTATGAAGTTAGAATAAAAATATAATTTTATTTAAAAATGAACTCTTCATTGAAGAACAGATATCATTATTCAATAACTGTCACTACAAAATACTTAAAAGTAACAGCTTTCTTCTCCTTTAAAAAGTATTCTGCACATTTTAACAATTTATTTAGAAAGATTTCATACACTCCTACAAACTTGCAAGTATTTAGTGTAAAAATACATAGTAACACAAATGTCTACACGCTGAAAATGCCCTACACATAAAAACTTGTGCTTGTCTAACCAGGCACATTAAATTGAGCTACACAGATATGTGTCATGTATTCCCTGTGGAGGGCTCAAGTATGCTACAGTTACAGTAAAATATCACCTGCCACTAGTTCTCCATGCTCCCAATCCCATTCCTATAGAACCGGAATGGRATTCTTTGTATTTAATAAGTATAATTACAGTTTTCTATGTACAGGGAAGAGTTGAAAGTTTGTATTTATACAAATACTATAGACTTCTATGTTTTCATTGATTATATTTATCATTCTGTGTTCARTATCTGTCATACAGCTGAAGATGGGTCAAAACAGTCAAATTTTGCAGCTAGCAAAAAAATCCCTCATGCATTGCATACCTCTGCAAAATAAAACTGAGCTTCTGTGAACAAGGTTCTCTTGTGAGGTTCCTTTATCTGCTGGGAGAAGTTAGGAAGACAGCCAAGCACACACTAATAAAACAATAAAAAATAATTTATTCCAATGAAATGTTGGCAATATTTACTTATATTTATTTAGTCTCCTTTTTTGATTTAATGAATCTGGCCTAATTTTCTGTAAAGTGTTTTTTTTTTTTTTTTTCTTTTCTGTAAAGCAGGAGTGGTATCCCAGGGTATCCCTGTTTCATATTAATCTTTCTTGATGTAATCTCTTCAGGGTGGCCAGCAAACTGTTAAAGATCATTCCTTCAGATTTCAAAATTACTCAGTCTGGAAATACTTCTCATTTATCTCATGCAGTGCTGTGAAAACAATCTCAAATTGTTGGTTCTACTGATGAAACTTCCTTAACAACACAAGGGCTTCAGAATTATTTTTCAAACCTTGTCAATGTTTCCTGTGAGGTTTCCGTCACTGTCAACATCCAACACTTCTCACTGGAAAAAAAACCCTCCAGAACGCTGTGATAAATTAACAGACACTAAGGAGAATTAATAGAAGCAGTGATAAATCTAATAGGGAAATTCCAGAGCAACAGTCCATTTTAGATTTACCATGTCTTTTATCATTTGAATAAAGATCTATAGGGAAGGATTTCCCAGCAGCATGGAAAAGAGGAGGAAAGCAGAACGTTTGCACACGGGCCTTTCCAACATAATGCAGCAGGATCTGCATGAAGGCTGCATCCAAGAGACACCTACAGAGGAAGTTTTACTTCCAAAACCTTGGTGACAGACTGGACTAATGGTGACTCCTCTGCAGATGTTCCAGGAGCAGCAGACTGCTCTGCTAGGAGGAAAAGGCTGAACGTTAGGGCTGCTCTCAGGCTTGCTGACACTTGTGGTAGGACTTTTCAGCCCCATGACGTCCTGTTATGTTCAGGCCAGGGTTAAACCTTTGCTATAGTTGCATTTATATTGATGGAGATTTCAAAATAGATTTCAAATTTTGCTGCTGCACCAGAGTCAATAAAGCACCAGCAGTGAAGGGCAAGCTTGGATGTGCCTTTAACATCGTTAGAATAGACTGCTTTAAAGAGGGTTTATTTCAGGTACCTTCGTTCTCAGGTTGTTGGAAGGCTTTCTGCTGCGAATATTTTCTCCTTCTCTGACACAAGCATTTACCCTAGTTCTCAAATTCACCAGTACTCATCTGACACTTCACAAGTTGTCAAAGGACTACTCAAGCACTAAAAAAAATCCATTTCTCTGGAGTTCTACGCTAAGTGTTAGCGGAGAGCTGAAAATTAGCAATAGCGTGTCTATCTACGGCTGAGCAAAACCCACCCAACGTTAACACTTTCCTGATTGCTAAAAGCTGGTCACAAGCTGCCTAGGAGGTACCGGAGCCACCCTCCCTATCCGGCTCTTCCCGCTGCTGCCGGAGTGGCCTGGGCGGCCGGTGCCTCCCCACAGCACAGCCCCTTCCGGCGAGCCCGGCCACCAGCCAGGGCCTAGCTGGCAAATGTACCTTACTTTGTGCATCAGCAGCATCATTTCAGTAATGATAACTGATTAGCAATATCATTATTATCATAAAATTCTATTGTCAAAGCAGTTAGTATGCTCTTTGAGCTGTGGGTGTGCTCGCACAGATGTGCTATAGCTGTGAGCTGTAGACACGAGGAGCCCGAATAAGCTGCCTCAGCGGGTCTGAGGCTTTGGCTCCCGCCGCTGCCACCGCAACAGGAGCGAACACGAACCTGTGTGTCTGCTCAGGGGAACACGAACACGAACCTGTGTGTCTGCTCAGGGCAACACGAACCCGTGTGTCCGCTCGGGGCAACACGAACCCGTGTGTCTGCTCAGGGCAACACAAACCCGTGTGTCCGCTCGGGGCAACACGAACCCGTGTGTCTGCTCGGGGCAACACAAACCCGTGTGTCCGCTCGGGGCAACACGAACCCGTGTTTCTGCTCGGGGACGCTGAGGTGACATCCACCCAAGCCACACTCAGGGCAAAGGCCCCGCTCCTCCTGCCCCAACACCTTAAAGGGCACCTGGAGGCACTTCTGCGAGCCCGAGCCCCTGTCACACGCCATCTAGGCTGCGTGACGGCGAGAGGGGCACAAAGGCAGGCCGGGCATCCAGCTTACAAAGATCCTGCTGACGACACCATTTCTGCGCTGCGTGAGGCTGCGACCTTGAGGGGGAGGCAGGACTGGGACTACTCTGCTCAGGCAGCGAATGTCCTGGCTTGTTCCATGTTTCTCAGTCCCTAGCATTTTTTAAAAGCCACACTGGTTCTTTACCGGTTTCACAGAAGGCCTCTCCCTCGCAGCTATATGGGGAACATGGGCTGTAAGTTTGAACGTGTGCCTAGGAAGGAAAGGAGCACATCAGCACTGCCAAAACTCTGCAGGACCAAGCACAGCCTCTGGTGGAAGGATGGCAATCTTTAGCTGTGGGTTTAAGATCGAAGGTGAATAATTTAAGACTAACTTCTTAAACTCCATCTAAATTATCTGAGTGCTCCTCTTTTGATCAATTCTGTAGTGACAGCAGACAGACTATTTAAAGCCACAGGAGATCGCATCAAAAAAAAAAACAAGGGAAGGAGATAAGATTTCAAATGTTTAATGCTGAAACACCTTTCTGCACAAGAACATTGCTTTGATATAAGCCTGGAACACACAGTTCTACTCCATGACATTAAATAACACTAAATAAATAACACTAAATAACATGAAATACTTTTGGTCCAAGATCTTTCTCTAACAAATAGGAAAACACTAATGGCTTCTTCTGTAACAAAAAGATTATATAGCTAAGATGTATTTTACTTGATATGCATACCACGGAGTACAGCAAAATCATTTTGCTTTCTCAAGAAGAACTTCCTATCTGTTCCTGCCCCCCTAGCCCAATTCAGAACAAAATCCTGTTGCTGAAAGGTTCAACTGCACAGCATAAAATAGTTCGTCTGTTAACTGTTTCTGTACATTAAGAGCTTTGAAGTGGTTTGCAGGGAGACTGAGTTTGGTTCCATGCCGCCTTCTAGTCACTTTAAATCACAAGGAATGTAGCCTATTTATTCTCAGTATATACCATAGTCTATTCACTATAATAAGCCTAATACATATTTTGGAACATGATAAGGCAAAGGAGTCCAAAGATGCCAATAGCCTTACAGAGGTCAAGCCTATATTTTAAAAACTAAGCCAAGAACCTCATTTGCTGCAGGCTGATGGATGGAGAAAAATTCCAACCAAGATATATCCACCGTGTGCTCTTGTAGCCTCTCAGCAGTCACCACAAATGTCACGTGCACAAATGTCATCCAGCCATGTGTTGTAATACTCTATAAACAAGCAGGCAATAAAAATGTTTGTGTAATGAAATTGAGAGATATAGAATATATCCAGAAAGACAGAAAGTTACTTGGAGCGAGACATAGGTCATTTAATCCTCTTGGAGTAAAGAGGACATTAGAGAAAAGAGGGAGTGTGAGAGCAAGAGAGTGTGAGCCTCTTAATCTACCATTACTTTACCAAGTGCTCAGCAAATGCTATTTATTTATTTGAATATTAATGAGCCATCGCACTGCTACTGCTGAAGAGATAGATCTTTCCTCCCTATACATTATCTAACCAGTGAAATATGGGGGAAAATGTGACAAAGGCACAATTTAATATAACTGAAATTTGGAATCCTGGAAATTATCCTGAAGTCAATAGCCATTCTTTTAAATTTAAGATCATCACAAATGCTTTATATGAAATAAAGGCTTTAGTGACAAGGAACTAGTAGCTCCTGACAATAAACAGGTTGGGTGAAAAACTAAACGGAAAAAAAAGTGAAAGATGTTCAAAAGCATTTCTCAGCAAAGGAAGGATATTATGTATTACACATATCTGTTTTTATATATTTTGATATATTTTGAATTATATAAATATTGATCAAATTCTACCATTCTCTGCTGTAAATACCTTCCATCCAATTGACATAAATGTTTTACATTGTTCTCTCCTTCTTTTCTACTTTAAAAAATGAGCACTTATGATTTATGCTTTTGAGGATGGCATAATAGAATTTGACATTTTCCAGCTGAGGTGTGGCCTAGTTCCAGCTCCATGCTTCATTACGTTGTACTCCCTTTGAGAGGATGAGAAGAGTAAAAATAGCCAGGTTGTTAAAAATGTAAAAAGGCATAAATGAATTCTCACCAGATGTCCTCTTCAATTGTCATTTTCATAAAATTATGGTTGTTAAACTTTTGCTTACTATAAAACACTAGAAATCAATATATTCTATAAACTGTGTATTTGAAAGGATTGCTCCTGCTTCACTAACATCCAGGCTCCTTTGGATTTCCCCATAATTTAAATCAAAGAGGGGCTGTTCTTGCTTAAAACGGTATCAAAACAAGGTATGAATACCTGTCAGAAAACTGACAAATACAGATACATTCTAGGGAGTAGAAGTCTGAACACCGATACACGTGTGCATTTAAAGGTCGCAGGAAAAAGAATACTGAAGCCCTCCAGCTATTTTCTTCACTTGCAAAGCCGAGCTAAGTTGAAAAACGCAGGTACAAAAATTAAAACCCCGGATCCTGTTTGATAACACAAGCTGAAGGCACTAGAAGTTTGGATTCCCCTTCCTGCTGGCTGTGATGCTCTCCTAAYGTCCAGGCAGCTCTCCTGGAGCAGCCACCCCTACCTACGTACGGAGACGGGGGAGCAAGGAGAGCATCTCGCAGCCACCAGGGTGAGAGCCAAGGGAACCCGCCAGCTCCTGGCAGCGCTCCCAGCCCCTCAGCACCCGCTGTATCTTTACACCTTCCCCGTTCAGTGCTCTCCATAGCTACAGATGTGCAGGCCGGGGCGYCAGGGCCTGGCGGCCTCCACGCACCGCACCAGGCAGCGGCCTCCTGAGCAAGGCCTCCACCGTTGACCCCCAACACTGCCCGGCCCGATCCCAGGCACGTCGGTGCCTTTCTCTCATCTTGATACCTCCATCCACTTTACACATCTCCAGCTTTTAACCTGAAAAAGGTTACAAGAGCTGAATGCAGAAAATACAACCTATAATTTACTTAAAAAAATAACTAAGCAACGTCCAACATATAGTCCTTTCTGTAAGTAGCACCTGAGAGTGTAAGCAACACATAAAGAAAGCTTTCCTGATCCTGACGGGTAGATGCAGGATGTTTTTATTTTAACATGAAAGCAGGTGGTTTTGGCACTGCGTTGCTCTACTTTTCAACCCTACCAACGTGTAACAAAAGTAACAGAAATGTCTCACAATTCACTCAAATCTCTTTGCTGAAAGCAGTGTCAAATTTTAATGTCTAAATATCAAGCCTTTTATGAGTGCTCTCCAAGAATGAAATAAAAGAATAATATGAAGAGGAAAAGACGAATGCTGACATGGTCTACTGTGATGGCTATGTTTGCTGAAAGTCATAGGAAGTTTGGCATGAAGTTGCTGTCTGAAGGAAGATCTGTCAAGATTCCTTTGGAGAGGCAAAAGGCCAAGCAGTTTTGCTCTAGGCTTGTGAAATTGAGATGACTGGACATCACTACATAAAGAAGCAATTAACAAAGCCCCTAATGGAATGGACAGAAAAGAGAATGGAGAGTGGGACTCAACCAAACAAGAGGAATCATCTAACCCTTAAGTCATGAGTGCGTTTAAAATGACTTCAATGGTCATTTTCAGGGGACAAAATCTCAATGGCTTAAGAAATTATTTGTAGTTTAAAAACTAAAAATAATTGTTAGTTTTATCCAAATAAACCGTAATTCCCCGATGGTTTCTTTCCAATGAAAAAACAGAGCCCACCTACCCGCTTTTAACTGATGACAGCATCCACTATATGAGAACAAAGGAAAATATAAATGTGAAACAAAATATACTCCACAAATTTTGCTTGGAAAGCATTACTGAAAAATCATACTTTGAAAAGGGAATTAAAGATTTCCTGGGAATGGCAGGGACCTCAGTAAAGATATTATAATGTGGCATTTGATGTTCTAGAGGGATTTCAACAAGTTTTGCATGGTCAAATTCCATTAATAAGTTGGCTTTCTTCCAAGGCTGTGTGTGTCCCTCTCATCTGCCAAAGTGCCCTAACTGGAAGGGAAACTCACCTCACCTGCTCAGTCACATCTTAGCAATTTTAATTGCTTTTTCTTGCTTGTTACAGTACAAAACAGGCTTAAAAAAATCCTAGTATCTTACAATACAGATTATGTGGGTTATGAGTAAAACAGCAACAATTTTGGTGTTGGCGTAAGGGATCAAAGAGAATATTGGTGGGGAAATGACACCTAAATGATGTAATGATGATTTAGTGGGGAATAAGACAGAATCAGTGGAACTGTGTTTTGCAAGTATCCATTCAGGAAGAATGACTATTGCAAGTATTGTCATAGTGTTCTATAATGTTCAATGTCCTTATAATGGATGCTATTTTTTTTTCCCCCTCAGGCTATGCTAACATTTGCATTATAAAAACATATTTACTCTACCTTTTCCTTTTGCAAAGCTGGAGTATGTGCAGATTTAGATTACAGTGCATTCAGAGCAAGCCTGACTCACAGTTTTTAGCAGATGACCTTTAATTAGCGGGAAGATATTCTATCCATATCATACTCGTTCACTTGTCTTACTGGGCATTAGATGGCTGCTGTGAAGCATAAAGGATTTTTTTTTGTCCTAATCCCTGTGATGTGACATGATTAATGAGATGAAATTCCCATTTGGAGTTTCCTACCAATCAATAGGCAGATGGGCAGTAGTGGATGTCGAACAACAAGACAGCAGGAGTTTCTTAAGCTCTTGCTACTTTCACAGAAAGAAAATACTTAGCGAGACCATTTAAAGGAACAGAAAATACCATTTTTTTCCACATTTTTCTCTGCCTCCAGTCGTTGTTTCTTTGGTTTCGGTGCATAGAGAAAAGGAAAACAGTATCTTGAGTATACATACCCTATTAAGCTAAAATAAGTAGCTTTAAAAATCTTAAGGACATCACTTATGCCCAGTAGGCTTCCCGAGTCTGCATTGAAAACTATTTGCAAATCAGTAAGCCTGATTTTCTTCACATCTATACAGATGTAAATAGGCAGATACATCAGAAAATCCAGTAGAAGCTCAAAACACTAGAATAAAGCCAGTGTAAAAATGGAATAGAACGAGTGATCCTTTTCCTGTGTTATTTTTTATACTTGAGTAAGATATTAAACAAATGTCGTACATCTTACAAAGTACATTTTTTCAGACACTTCAACACCCCATTCCCTGGCTATTGGGAAAATGCTTCTAAGTATTTTTTTCTATTTCTTGATAGAAATAGAAAATAAATTTCTTATGTCTGGAAAGTGACATAAAATGAAACAAATAAACTTGTATAGGTTAGTGTCAAAAGTAAAATCTTCACTTAAGATTGTAAAGTCTTTGAAAAARATCATGTGTAATTTTAAATCTTATAATAATACTCAAAATGACTGTTTTCATTTTCAGCATAGCCCTTTTAAATAAATTAAAGCCCAACAAACTTGTTATTTCACCAAAAGAATCTTACMGCACAGGAATTTCAGTGACTAAGATAATATATTTTTTTTCTTGCTTCTTCTTGATAACAGAATTTATAAGCATGGATAGCAGGCTAAAATAAGCTATATATTCTTACACCTTTGTATATGTTAAGATCCCAAAATGAGCCAAACACCTGAAATTTAATGATAAAACCAAAGGCAAAGTATGGCAGGARATGTATTTATGCCAACAAAATCAGATTTCTAGAAACACTGCAAGTTTCCAAAGAGGGGGAGCAACAGGTTTCAGGAAACCTTGTTTTACTAGCCTAGTTGATGCTGATTTTCTTTTCCACAACAGTTCTTTGCTTCTGTAAAATAGGAGTATTGATGCTTAGCTATTTYGAAAGTGTAAATGATTTATCTTATATTTCCTTCTCATTGCCTCTCTCTCCCTCCCTCTCTCTCAGACATAGATGCACACAGAGTAAAATTCATAACACACTTCTCCTAATGAACAAACTCCCACCGAGGACCAAAGTGCTTAATGACGCTCAGCAGGCAGAGTTCTGCAGTTCCCCTATGTGAGCCAATATATAATCACACTGCAGTTAAAATAATATTTAAGTTGCAAGCAGAAGCACTGGAATTGTAAGACATGCTAGATTGAATTTTTTCTCAACTTTAATTCTGCTCCTTTGTGTGTTCATTCAATGCTCTGAAAAAAAAAAAAAAAGGCACAAGGAAAAAGGCACACACAATTATGAAATTAAAACCTGTTTGTAAGACAGCAAAGTTTGGGCAAACTATGGTAAGTCAGCCTTCAATATTTTTTTTCAAGCAGTTTGGTATATGCAGCATTCACCAATGGCCACATCTATCTGGTCTGCATGTTCAAAGTAATGTTTATAGACCTGTGCCTGCAATTAATCAGTTGTCTAGGTATAATCACACCCACAGCGTAGGTTACAATTAAAAAAAATATATACGCAAAGGGGATCTTTTACTATATAAATTCAAACTGAAAGTAAGAAATCATGATCCATTAGAAAGCACATTTGTGAATGTTTTTTAAACATATGACAGAATCACAGAATCTTCAAGGTTGGAAGGGACCTCTAGAGATCATCTAGTCCWACCTTCCTGACATGACACGTCCATTCATCCTTAGAAACATGCAATACTTTGATGTTTTGGATGAAGTGTGGTAGACCACAACCTGCTTCACCTGATGGAAAGCTGTGAGGAGCTTGCAGGTCACCCTGGTGCTGTCAGATAAAGGGAGTCCTCAGTTACCCCTGAACTGGGTCGTGGGGATGGGTGAGGGGGTTCATGTGGATACACCTTTGGCTTTTCCATAGCTCCTTACCCTTGGGATCCCTCAATGTGACTGATCGGGAATCAGTACTTCCTGCAGAAGAAATTTGTCCCAGTGTGGTCTAAAGCAAGTTGTAGGRTTAGGATACAGAAGAGATCCTCTCCTCCATGGGTTGCAAATAAGGCAGCACATGAATCGCTCTGAACATGCAGCTGCTTGACAGCTCTCAGAGCTGCTCTCTAGCAGTGCAAGTAGTTTAGATACGGCGATGCTCAGTAACTGGTTAAACTTGTATGGAAATGACAAAGGGCAGAAGAACAAGAGTCCTGTGAGGATWTGGCAAAAATCACATCATTTGAGATCAATCTCTGTTAAGGCTATGGTCCCAGCCAGTTACGACTGTCTTTACAATCTTTATGGATAAGCAAGGSCACAAGTAGCTAGTTATTTAACAGAAAACATGTAGGATTATCACATGGGTCCTGTGTTCGTAACATACTAAAAGGCAGGCCTGCAACAACACTATTACTTTGGTGCTTTATCAATAAAACATGGTTATGACGCACAAGAAGAACTACTGGGAACATTAGGACCCTGATTATCAATGGGGAAACAGAAAGTACAAGTTCAGAGCTACATATATGTACATCTATCAAAGGAACTGAGACTTTGTTAGATGGTTTAAGGGACTATAGGATTAAATGGCAGACAAGAAATAATACTTTTAAAGAGAAACAGTTGTATAATGAAGCACTCCCAGCTATGAAGTCCATCAAAGTCAGGCTCTCAATAGAATTTTTTYCCTTTTTTCTTTGAAATTTTGCTTCATACTCAGGGTTTTCTCCATGAAGAGACAACAGCCATTAAGGTCCCAGTGCAGATAAACAATTAAGCATGCTAAAATAACATACTTAGACRTTTTATTTATTTATGGTTAGACTCACATGCGTGACCTCTCATTCAGATTTTTGTTGTTGTTGGACTCTGGTGTAACACAAGGTGGCAAACTATTTAATGCATCTCATCTCTATATTCTTAACCACACATATGYACGCAGCAAGTACTGCTGAGAGAGTTCAGAACACAAATATCTTATCACATTCTCAATATTAGTTAATTTCTTTTCAATCTAAAAATTAACTACAGGCTGCATTCTTTTTTTTTTTTTTTTCATTTCACATTGATTTAGTTAAAACACTGCATGAGCAAAACAGCTGAAGAGCTGCATATAGTTAATTGTAGGCCAGGATGCTTATTTGTTTCCCCAAGGAAAGCCATATTCAATTAATAAATATGAGCTTGATTTCCTAAAAGGCTAAAATCAGGAAATACTGGGATTTCAGTCTTGTGTGTAGCTGACCACAATGTGAAGCTGGATGGGTTCCCAGARCCAAAAAATGTTTCTACTACATTGACCATCCAGCCTCCTAAAATGCTCCATTAAAGGCCAATGCTTATTGCATCCCTCATTCCCCATGTAGGTCCATCTTCACGGTGGTAAAGCACATGAGCAGCTCTCTTTTGCCCATTTGGGATGGGAACTCAGGGTTCATCCCTTTTTTTCTGTTTCATGATCACTGTAACACTTCACAGAGTATGTCTCAGATTCCCAACCACTAATTCCCACCTAATACGAAATACTCTGACGTAATTCTTATCATAATCTAATTCTCATTACACGTAAGCAATAAATGTCTTCCTGCTACATTTGAGAAATTCTATAAGCAGTTCCCTGGGTTACTAAACAGATTAGTTCAGTTAAGTGAGGAGGAAGAGCTTTAGGCATGTTCCAGAACGGAGCAGTTTGGCCATAACGACTGAGTAAACAAATGCTTTGGAAAGCGAAGCTTGTAATTAACTAGTTGATATTTTATATATATATATATAAATATAATTGTTTTGGAGTGATACATGCATGACCCAGCAGTGAGAGTCCATTCTTATTTTAAAGAAGTGCTCTGGAACTAAGTGGTGCAAAAACACCCAAGGTCAAATATTAATGATGACTCCTCAGATTAAGATGAATGTTTATTTCAAGCTTCTTTTGAGAAAAGGGATCAGTCTACATCACAAATTCTAGATTTTCTTCATACAATGTAGCATGAAAATACYAAACATTTTAAATTATTTCCAGAAGATCACAGAGAGCAAACAATAAGAATATATGGCTATCAGGGACACAACTGTAATATGGAAGATGATATGCTATTTTTTTTTTTGTGTGTGTGTGTCCTAGTTTAGTAATTTTAATCACATATTATATACATTTTTCAGATTAACTCTATGACTCTTATGCCAGAATATATAATGGGAAACTATAATTAAAAGGAAGGGAGAAGTCAAACTGCTATGGTAGGAGCTATTTCAATTCTTACGTTCATGATATTTAAGCACATTTCAACAAGTGGGAAAGAAAGCCTGCCTAACCCCAAGTATCCCGATAACTCATATTTATCCTCGCCAAACTTTGGGGCCAAAGCAAATACAAGAATCTTGGAGCAATTAGCCTCAGGTGGAAGAGCTGTCCATGCATGTCTGGAAGGGATAACAGGAATGCATATATCTGTGTAGACAGATAAAGATTCTAGTTTTCAGGGAGAAATGAATTTAGTTGCTCAAAATAAATATATAAAGTTGAAAAAAATGACATTATTTAGCTCCCAATAAAATAAATACAAGTTAGGGGTGATATATGCTTTTAAAAATCAGACATCCTTACAGGTTTTGCATATACTAAGAAAGCAGTTGATGTGGAAATTCCTTTAAATGCCAAAAGTTGTGTCCTATTCTCTTAAGAGGAAAGAAAATATAAAGTTTGCTTGCATTACTCTCTGTTTACTCAAATATAGAATGAAGTACTCTGCATATCTCCAGAGTCTCACTGCTTCTAAGACATAAAACRCCCTTCACATTTTCTCTTTTTAGCTTAGCTATTAAAGATTCGAAGTATTAGTAACTCTCTCAGATATAGAAAATCTCAATCGTGCATCCAAAACATAAGTTAATACATTGGGTTTAAGATTTCCCCCTCCTCCCAAAACAAAGTTCCTTTGAAGAACTAGAACTAATTGCCCTACTTTGACTGTCCATGACTTAGAAAGCAGGAAAATCTATAGTGCATCAAACCCAGACAACAACAACAATTTAAACTGTGCAAATGTAGCCTATTTCCCACCAGGCTTGCACACGCAGAGTTGTTAAAGCTGATTACAATGTAGCATAAATAGAGGTCTAATTAACGTAAGAAACTGATCCAAAAGAAAATCCCATCAACATACGTGAAAAAGAACCTGATGTTTTTGAAATCCAGCCAACTACAAATTAATTCAACATAGATTACATATACAGGGAGAAAAAGACTCCAGCAGAGTAACTGGCCTTTTATTGGTATATATGCCAGAAAGATGCTCTTAGCCTGTATCCTCTCCCACTCACTCAGAGCAGTAATATTTGTGCACCATATGCTCCATCAAGAAAGGCAGCAGTGGTCAACCTCCTAGTCTTAATTGCTGCAATTTCTCTGCCAGCGAGTCTGTATTGGGTCTCTATCCCCTTTTTATGCTGCTGATTATTTCGAAGACAGCTCTATTATGGTCTCATGAGACCGAAGGATCCTATTGCTGCACCCCTGAGTTGTCTGTCCTTCACAGTCGCTCTTGGCACCCGGTCTGCTGCCACAGCCATGCACGTGGTGCTACGGGAATAGTCTGTGGGAACAGAGAGGTGCCTGAAGTCTGTGTGGAACAAGAATGAACGGAGAAAAGCATCGTGGTAGGGTGGATCCAAGCTAGTTTTATTGTGAGCATGACTCTGTGCTATGGAGCAAAGAGCAGAATTGGAGAGAGAAGAATCAGCTACAAATGGCTCTGTAAACTCTTGCCCACGCATGTGAAGGACGCCATGGATGTCACCTGCACGAAGGACGTTCCTTCATCACCCTAATGAAAGCCACGTCGTCTTTCACTCCCAATTTATGATACTATAGTAGCTCCTAGGGTTGGCTGACATCATTTTATCTGCCAAGTACAAGCAGGTGCAGTATACTCGGTCGGGTTGGGTAACAGACCGTAGTGCAAACCCAACCCACATCATCTGAACAAAGCCCCTTTGGAAGTCACATCCCTACTCAGTCTGTCACTAAGTGACAGAGCAGCAGGATCCATGTCATATCATGCTGGACTATTCTTTTTTTCCATCCCTCTTGAAGATCTCAATTATCTGAAATACTGTGTTAGTCAAGTTCATATTGCTCTGCCCTTCMGGTCATAGCTGATGCCAGTGCCAGAATACCTTCTAAAATGTTGGCAGATGTTTGCTCGAGTGGACTTTTATAGGTCTGAAGCCTCATTAGCTGTTTTCATGACCTGAATACTAATTTAGCAGGGTGATTCTTAGGTTCTGGATCTTAATACTCAGGAAATGTTGATGATTTTCACTCCAAGGGTGCTATTTGGCAATCATTATTTAGAATAATACAGAATAATTTAATAAATAGCTTATATGCCAATAAACATTTTGCTAGAGTACAGCAAGTGATTAATGAATCCCTATAATAAATCTAGGCATTTTAAGTCAAGATGACCCAATAAAAAATAAATCGTTGGGTCAAGTGGCAAATGAAAGATATTCAGGATTGGTAACACCTCATTAAAAACCATTTCAGCTGCCCTAAGGCAAGATGTTAATACACAGTAATTGTCTGCCCAGAGTGACTCTCTTCCACTTACATGAATAATGCAAAATAACTATTTAAATATTCTTGTTTGTATCTTTAACAGACTCACCACAGCTTCAAAATGAAATCAAGACTGACTTTTAATGTTTTATGCTATCTATCATGATCTTACAAAAAGAAGAAGGGTAAAAAGAAGAGAATTCARCTTCTTCTAGCTGAAATTTCTCTTTCAGAAAAAAAAGCAGAAAAATATTTAAATGTGATAGCTATAAATCCTAAGGAATTAGTACTGATGCAACTTCTGCATTTGTCTTTCTGCTGCAACAAAACTGTAAACAAATAATCCTAGATTAGTGATAGAACAGGGCAAGTGATCTCTGTCTTTCTACCACAGAAGACGATTCCCTTTTGACCTTTTGTGCATGTTGCATTTTAACAAGGAATACCACTAAGCGGTGAAACAAAAGTGGTTTATAATGTAGATTAGCTCAAATTCCAATAAATCTCAAGCACCCTCACAATCTGAACAGGATAGAAAAAGCATTCATGGAGCACTACCCTTAATAATAAATGAATAAATAAAATAAATGTTAGCGTTGCTTTCATTCTTCTGCTACACAATATGCTCAGTCTTCTATTAAATATTGACTAGCTGAGTCGTACAGGCCTTCTATTTAGTGTACTAATTCTGATCCCTGGAAGTAAAAACACTCCGGAGGCTGACTGGAAACCAAAAGTTTCCTGAGGGCTCTTGAATTCATGAGTTCAGTTTTTGCAAATTAATTTTTCACCAAATGCTTAATAAAAGTACTGTATGGTAATAATGTTGAAATAAATAGTTCACAACTTGGGCTAAAAGGCTAGAAGATTTTAACTTGTAGCTCTGCTACCGGAATGAATTTTACATAAATATTTTGGCTGCAGCTGCCTGATCAATGGGCYATTTTTTCTATACTGAAATGCTGACCATCAGTTTAAAACAAGAGTAAAGTTTTCTAGCATGGCACTGTTATATAGGAAGAATTTATTTCAGTTATTCCTGCCTGCACATAATGCTGTCTGAGGAGTTGTCATCAATATCCCTGTTTCTTATGTGTCCACTCCACAGTAAATAACTCAAAGACAGGAGCTCTGCTTTGCAATCTAGATTGAATATTATTCTATTTCAGT
The DNA here is from genome assembly GCF_003342845.1 of Nothoprocta perdicaria. Classification (NCBI taxonomy): domain Eukaryota; kingdom Metazoa; phylum Chordata; class Aves; order Tinamiformes; family Tinamidae; genus Nothoprocta; species Nothoprocta perdicaria. Next base: position 1,172,227 of record NW_020454871.1, read on the forward strand.
CAAAGAAGAATGTGACATCGAATGTCATACTCAGAAGGTTGCCACTGAAATGTGTGTTCCAGCCAGCAAGAGAAATAGTGGGTGACAAGCATTATTTTAAAGGTTTAACATTCCCTAAAGTAGCCTTTGCAATTAGGTAAAAATCCTTCAAAATCAGGCTCATTTGTGGCAGTCTATCCTCAAATATTCACATTAATTAGCATACAAATATCACTTAAGTAGCTTTATGTTGTAAACAACCTGCTGCTTTGGGGAAAGACAATTTCCTTTAGCGCCTGCAAGTCCCAGTGACTTGTGTGTGCCCTGGTTCAGGTGCACAGGACACCAATCCATGAGGTCTGACATGTGGGGAGTTTAAATCTCTGTTATGTTAGCTAACTACCCACTCTTTATTAAGCTTCTTAACCTCATATTTCACTCTCTATATTCTGATCTAATCATATTAGGRTAGGAAAAACAGTAGAAGAAACCGTAAGGTTGGAAGTACCGAGCCTGATTAGCTTCCACAAGGGAGATTGCAACAGGGAAGGCAGGGAAGGCAGTGGGGACAAGGAGGCAGAAACAGGGACCCCCCAAGGCCACCTGCTTCAGTGGCGACATCTTTCTCCACTCCAATAAACTTGTTTWTTTTTTTAGTTTATTTATTAATTTTAATCTTAATTTACATGTGTCAGGTTGCTAGTTTACATCGTTTTTAATCAGTACTTTCCTACAGCTCTAACATAAAAGTGAACCGCTTAAACTCAGCTAGTATTAAGTAGCTAGTCTGTTTATGTCACACTACTAAAGCTGGTTAGAACCTTTGCTGTTAAAAAGAACCCAGGGTAAATCAGTGTCTCGTAAAACCACTTACTCAACAATTATTTACATTTGATTAACCTTTCTGTAAAATGTCATTGACTAAGATACTTTGCAGTATACTGTGCAAAAGCTAATTTTGTTGCAAATTATACCAATACTTAATTTTTATATTATTGTTATTTTTCTAGCCCTTTTGCAACAAGTAACACCTGGATTCTGGAAACTTCCAGATTACACAGCATTACTGATAATAAGGCAAACCACTGGAGCCAGCAGAGATTTTCAAAATGTGGATTCCTAATTTTCAAAATACCAGAAAAAAGGTATCTGTCTGAAGCTCTCTGAAGAAATCAGGAGCAGTCGTGCAGTCTTCCCTACTGATGTGTTTCAGCCTTGATCTGAAATGCTGCTTTTAGACAAGCAAGGATAGTTCGTGCCTACAGTGTCCTTGGCCTTCCCCACTGAGATTCCCAACAAGAATGTCTCATCTCTGTGTGATATTTAATCTAGACTGTAAACCCCTCAGGGGCAGAGATCACATCGACTTGTCTGTAAAACCTAATGTGCACATATGGCAAAAGAACAAATAGCAAAAAAAGGATCACAGGCAATATGTGATGCTAAGTTTTGTTTACCTTTCCAGCATGAGAATATATTTATATGACAGTTACTTTCCAGAATATTTAAGCTTGAGGGACCCTCTATAGTTCTAATAGACAAAATGTGCACAAGGGTGATGTGCCTGAAATCATTCAACGCACTAAAACAAACTTACTCCTGAAGCAAAAATGGTCTGTTAATAGTGTTTGATGTTTAGGGACTAGTTAAGAGGACTGAATCCTTTGTTTTAATCTARTGTGAGGTGAGAGCTGCTACCTGGAAGAGCTCAAAAATTAGAAACCACAGAATTTAAAGTAATGAATAAAAGAATCAAAAATCTTTTTTTTTTTCTCTTTTTTTCCCCCACTCAAAACACAGCATAGTAGCTGCCCACTGTCAGCAACACACTAGTGAGAACTGTTARTCTGTGAACAGGGATCTGGAAGGAATGATGTTACTCAGCAGTGTGCTAAGCACCTGACCACGGCCGCTAAAAATGTCCTCGCCACCACAGAAATGTTCATTGCTAGCAGCGTGTCACGGGGTGGGCTTGACTATTCTGCTTCCAGCCAGAGGATTTGTGCCAGAAAAAGCTAGCGTTGCATCTTAAAAGTAATCCGAACAAGGAGCCTGTTTTGGTCAACATAATCTGAAATAATGCAGGTGAAAAGATAAAAATTGTCTTTCAAATGCSAACACCCTCTGTTAGAATCATAAAGCATGCACATGGTTCTTGGGTTAGAGGACGAGCCAGCTTTCTGCCAGAGCTGGCATAGGAATACAGTGTTATTTGGATTCAAAAACTATGTTAGATAGGACAACAACATTGTCTTTACGACTCATTTTTGTCAGACTGGATTCAAAACTTATACCAACAAATTTGACATTTCATACTGCTCTGCAGAAAGCAACTAAAATGAGTCCATGTTTTAAAACAGCAGGGAAGCTTCCAGTGCTACAATTAACTGGTAACATATGCCACTGCTGCCAAGAGGATTTTTAATCTCTTTAAACATTAATGTAGCATTTTTGCTTCYGTCGCAATAAGGCAGCCATCTGTGTTTGAACCTGCTGGGAAACTAGGGATATGTTTACAGAGAGAGAAATAGAGAGGCAGAGAGGGAGGTAGACAACCATGTTTCTAGATCCAGCATCTAAAATAACAAATCAGACCTTTCACAAAGTATTGTGAACAAGTCGTACAGCTGTAGGAAGATTTTTCAGATGCTCCAATTGCTCAGTTTAGAAGTGCACAGAACAGTAACCTGCCCTAGCCAGAAGAAAGTCCGCTCATTTCATACACTTATTTTTCTGCCTAACTTTGCAGTTACTGAAGGACTTTTTTTACACATTAYCCGCAAGAAAACTCCAGTTCCATAACTTGGAAATAGACTTGTTATGGAATATCAAACCACATTAGAAAGGCAGATGTCTGCAAAATCTTTCAGCATAAATAGTAATTTTGAAGCTCCAGTTCTGCATTTTTGCAAAGACTTATTTGATTTAACTCTTACAAAATAGAGAACACTAAAAATTTTGTATCCAAAAAAACATACCCAGTACTCACATGCACAGTCTGAGGCTATTCTGATAAAAGTCACATTAACTATCTTTTTTTTTCTATCCTAAGATTCCCTTCCATCTATCTTGCATGAGTAACAAAGGTAGCAACTATTGTTCTTCTGTGGTGGTAATCATGGATCTGTCATTTCCCTTCCTTCAGACCCTGATAAGGTTGAGTTCACTGGCCAGTTTTAACCAAGCATGAGCTATTTTAGAGCACATTTTACCACTGGAATGGTCATGAAATGAGAAAGAAAGGCAAACTCCTGCAGAGCAGGAGAGCCTGGGTGTGAGGGCATGGGTTATCTGCTACACTTGGGCCCCGGCTTTTCACCTGGGAACCACCAGGCTGTCGGTGCCCATCGGAGCTTGGGCACAAGCTGTGGTGCTGGGCATGGGTCAGTGGTTTAAGGAATGGGATCACAGAATCACAGAATCACAGAATATTCAAGGTTGGAAGGGACCTCTAGAGATCATCTAGTCCAACCTTCCCGCTCAAGCAGGCACATCTGGAGCATGTGGCACAGGGTGGCATCCAGAYGGGTTTTGAAGACCACCAGAGAAGGAGACGCCACAACCCCCCTGGGTTCCCATTCCTTGACCCATGTTCAATGGGTAGGTACTGTGGACCATCCCACAGGAGGAGAGGAGCTGGGGAAGGAGAGGAGCTCCAGCGCCATGGGAGGTGTGGCGCCAGGAGAGCGTCGGCCTACGCACAGCAGTGAGGCTCTTCGGCCTTGTCGTCAGCTCATAACTTCTTTTTTAATAAGGACTAATGACCTCTGAGATACAAAAATGAGTTTGTGGCTGTTGCCTACAGACTGGTGAGAGGCTGTGGACCCGAGCCGTCGCGAGGACCAGGGAGCTGTGGGGCAGACCCTGTGGAGCAGAACCAGTGCCACCGGCACCACGGCAGACAGGTCCCTACACCAGGGGACACGTAGGGAGAAGCACCATGAGCTCCAGCCCCGCCACGCGCCGCTCCATCAATCCACACGGTTAATAGTTGTAATTCCGGGACTAAACTGCTAAGTGCTGGCTTCCAGCGTCTCTCAGTGAAGCTGCAGGTGCTCAGCAGTTTTACAAATGTGGCCGCATATATTTAGGCCCATTTGTTTTTCCTGGCTACAGCAATTCAGGTGGGAGATTTTAAAGTTCTTAAGTATGCTTTTTGCTGCTGGGTTATTGCTGGTTGCTGTGGATATATTGACTAATGGATAGAAAGGGGATACAGGAGTGGTCTATTGTGTTATTAAGAACTGTCAAGCAAGAGATAAACCCCCTTTTAAATGGATATGTGCATAAGTTAAAATATATCAGCATAGATTTAGACACAACTATATAAACCCTGGAGTGATATTTTTGGCTACAGCTCCTAATTTAGTTTAAATTAAGATGACAATAAATAATAGTTACTTCTCACACAGACAATTAAGTCCCTAACATTTTTAAATAYCATATAATGCATACACCTCTAAATTCTGGGAAAATCCTCATGTTGAATACTTTATTGTGATTTATTACATCCTATACTTTTTCTATTCCATCCTATATATTTCCCCATGAAAGAAAACCCATATGAAAAAGACCACTTCCTTTCTCATGGATAAAATATATGGGTTTTTTTTTTTTTTTTCAGTTTAGGACAGTCTATTGTGAATCCTCTTTAGGCTACGTGAACTTGGAACTGGCACGTTCTAGCTCGCATCTTAATTATCCGTTGAACTCAGCCATTAAAAGATAAGTGTAACGCTGCAACAAACTAGTTCACCTGCACACAAATAGCTTCTCTCCAAAACTGTGTGCTGCCCAAGTTGGAACCTCTAGGTATGCAACTACGTGGAAGTTCCCTACAATTTTTGCCATTATACTATTCAAAGTATTTTATAGCAAATCAATGCTCTGAGGACAAACTCCTAAGAGAAAGTTAACAGTAGAGGAACTTGTGAAAGGGAAAGAGGGACAGTAAAGGCTTCTGATAAAGGCAGTATTCATGAACTATTTGCAGCAACAGAGTGTAATTTAGCCAGATGATTCCTCACTCAATTTTTAAAACTATTTTGTCAACTTTTTAATACAAGGAGATGWAGCCTGATTTTTACTTTGAAATGACATACCTGGATTGCATTGGTTTTTCTTCTTTTATATTAGAGATATAGAGATTCTTTTTGTAAGAAAAGTTACATTATTTTTATTTCAKAAATAATTGTACAGTTTAACATTTCACATGCTCTGTACATAAACTTTYAGCATTTCTACTCAGTAGTAAAGAAAGGATTCGGATTCTGATCATGCTTGTGCGTATACCTAGTTATTAAACACATGAAGCTTGATGAAGCAATTGATGTGTCCAAAGCTCAATATATATGTATACTTTTCAGCATGTAAACTGAAGAGAACGCTATTAGTTAACTCAAAAAAAACCCCAAAACTTACTAAATATTTAGCTCAATAAATACGTATAGGTGGCAAGTAATAGCAAAAAGTATATTAAAATTGTGCAATGGATTAATTAATAATCACAAATAATGACTTTGGGAAGAAGAAAATATAACAAAAAGTTCAGCATGAAATTCCTGAAAATAGTTATTAAATTCCATCATCAATAGTATTCCAGAGGTACTGATATCCACTCAAGAAAAAAGAAACAGACTAATTCACGATAAATGCAAGTACTGTGGACAGTCACTGAAGCAAGAGATAGCTTCCCAAGCAGGTAAGGCCAGTGCACTGGTAACTGGAAAGAACAACTTTGAGAAACTGGTACAGTTGGCTTTATATTCAAAAGCTCTGGGTGGTGTTTCAGAGTTTAGAAATACATTATATGGTTTCTGTTTATGGAATTTAAAACTAAGCACCCAGAGGCATAAATCTGCTAACAGACGATATATAACAGACAATCGCTTTTTATTGCCGAAGTTTCTGCCTGTGATTAACACGCATAACTGTCTGACATGGAAGGCCATGGGACATGCTTTACACACAGCAAAGTCTCAGGTAGTGCTTTGAGCTACTACTAATGAAAGTAACATAAGGGTTTTTTTTTTTTTTTTAAAAAAAAAACACCCCCAAAACCTGCTAAGACCCTCTGATCCTTTTCCTCAAAGCTGCTCCCATAGCCTGTACTCTTGCATTGTCTTATTCTATAGCAGGTGTTGCATTTAACATGGCTAAAATAGTGGTGGTTTTAACTATTAACTCACGTAGAAAAGGTGTTGATAGCACAGAAGAGAGAGTTAGAACTGATAGAACAAGAAAACCTTGTTGGACTTTTGGACTATCATGGGGCTCCCACCCTCACTTGTGTGCAACAGTGATTTACTATGAGGGCTTCTGCAGATCAAGTCTATATCCAAAACAGAACAATGAAATAAATGATGACTATCTAAAAGCTTCTATAACTGAAATAATAAAAGGATTACTCCAAGCATTACGTAGAAAATCAGAAGTAGAAACCAAGCATATGTGTCTTGACAGCCAAGTTATACATCTGAATACCATAATCCTAGACAGGATGTTAGAAGGTATATGTGAATTGACATTACAGCAACACACCTAGGAACCCTTTTTAGTGCTTTCCAAAGTCATCATTGTTGGTTCAAATACAAATCGCCAGTCTTCTGATCGGAAATTTATTAATGCCATATTGTAAAATAGCCCGTATAAACTTATGCAGAAAACTTGTCAACTGCTACAAATATCACCTTTGAAATCATGTCATGACCAAATTCCAAGTCCATTTTTTTCTGTCGTCAGTTCTTTACCATCTCGGGGCTTCTTTTACACACAAATCAAACTGATTTTCCCTCTCCCTCTGGATCAATTTCCTTCCACAGTAAAAATCAATTCTCAGTCACTTTGTCCTCCACAGTCAAAGTCAATTCTTCTCATGCTGACATACATATTCAAATATCTCCCTCTGTAACTCAACACTACTTAGTGCCTGCACCATCAGCATCAATTCAACCCACAATCAAGTCTTCATAAATTGATTTGGTTTACCTGCAGCCAAACAAAATTAATCCCCACTCACACTTGCTGGATCAATTTCCTCATCCCAGTCAAAGGCTGTTTTCTCCCATTGACCATTCTATTCCTGCCTAAATTACACTGAAACGCATTTCTACCCCTGCCTTCTGCCCTTCAGAAGCACTCATCGTTTCCTCCTATCAGTTGTTCCCCTCGAAGTTTTTGTTCTAGCTTTSTCCTTGCTTACTTCTTGACCCCAACTGCAAGAAGTCCTGGCTAGGATTTCTCTCTTCTTGTTCTCCTCTTCTCCTAACACTTCTTTCTTAGGGGCTCTTGTGCTTTACTGCTCTCTGATTCAGTCTTCCCCATTTTTGGACTTCTTCACTGTGGAGAGTTCACTGTGATTTTTTGTTCCCTCATTAAACACCCATTACTGCTCCTTTTTCTAATACTTGGAACATCCAGTCTTCTTTCACAGCGCACATTCCTTACAGGTTGCTGCCAGTAAGCGTCTCAAGCTTGGACTGAGTTTTAGTAGGCACTTGGGTCCTTTCCTAAATAGCAATCAGTTCCTGTAAAGATGTAATGTCCTCAGCACATCCTAATAGGAGCATCACCCCTCTAGTCAAGACATTCTTGCCCTGGTGGGTGAAGTAAGAGTAGCTGTGTTTCATTTACATGGAACCAAAAAAACTATYAGTAATCTATAGTAAATTGGATTATAATTTAGGAAGATATCTTAAGTGTTAGAACCACTTCCTCTCCCTGGCCGTGAATATATCTTAAAAACTCTTAAACATCTTTTTAGTAGTGTTGGAACACAATGGGCTCAGGAAGAAAGTTGTCAGATTTATGTATTATGCCTCTATAAACGGGCCTCCTCAGATCTTTCTCAGAGTTCGCAAATAACCCCTGCGTAAAGAGAGTTACAACCACTTCATATAGCTAAAGGTGCTAATACCTTCTTAAATACTGATCTGTTGAGATTTCAATATATAGCTCTTGGAAGCGTAGCCCAGTTGGTGCAAATTGTCACAATTCCATTAACTACATTCTCTGAGCATTTCAGTTCCAATCCTTCCCTCTAAGAAATATTTGTAGGATGTCATTTTAAAAAAGTTTTACAGATGGACTATGAAGAAAACCCACCCACTCATCATATGTCTCTCATAGTGTTTTTATACCTTTTTGTGATTTTCTGTTCCAGTCTTTTCAGAGTATGCTTTGAGAATAATTATTTTATAGCTCAATAAGAAAGAAGGAAAATATTAGCAAATASCCTAAGGGGTACCCAAATCAGAGTTTAAACATCATTAAATTTTTGAGTAAGACTGGATGTCTTACTGGATGTCTGACTGGATGTCTTGAGGAAGATGGAGTTTAATAGATATGATAGTTACATGCAGAAAATAAATGAGATGACACAATTCCCTATTCAAGTTTAGGTGCAGATGTAGAGGACATGCCCAGAATATTTAAAATAAATGATCCAGGCTGATGACTTTCACCTTGAACTTCATTTTGACGCATAAAAGAGGAAGACCTGGAACTATAGTGGCTAGACTGTGATATATGATACTTAAATAATGGTACCTAGCACAGAATTATGGCTTAAATGACACTCATCCCAGAATTATGCTTACATCAGATCTCAATTACTTCCATAATATTAGTCTACCTGATACATAACTTAGAAGACTTTGATCTTTCTAGCAGAATAAACAGTGAGCTGTGTTCCAACTTCATTATTTTTCTCCCAAATAAAATTTACTCTCATTTAGCAGAAAGTGATTTTATTCATTTATAATGGTCTTTACTTATTGCCTTTATTAGCATTTTAAAAGCATAATACTATTTGCAAGTTCTGCTTGTAATTAAACTCAGTGCAAATGAAGGGTAAAGCTTTAACAATCATTCTCAGTAAAAACAACAAAACAAAACAGTTATTTTGTTGGCTCAGAGCAAGTCATGGCTGACTGCTTTCCTGGAAACCCAGCATACGAGGGTTCCAGTTTCATCCTCTTTATAAATGTATTAGTAGCTATTGTTTTACCACCAGGTGCACATGTTTGTCTGCAAATTATTTTCCTTCTGAAGGCCAAAGAACAAAAGCCAAAAAAACCTAAATTGGAAAATAACCTCATCCAAGCTCATATACAGGAAATCCAACAGTCTCAGCTGTATCATTCCAACAAATAAGGCGATGCAAAGAAACTGCTCATGTGCATTTTATATTAGAAAAAGAACAATATTTACTCAAGGAAATTTGTAATGGTCTCATGGAAAGATTAGGGGGAAAAGAGTTTGTTATCTATAAGGCAAGGGGCTGCCCTGCACTAATAGCTGGACCTCTCAGCGGGTCTAACACAGCCCTGAGAGTGCCCAGCCCTGTCCCAAAGCAACAAGACCAACCTCTGTCTTGGTGCTCCCTATGATGGGTCTTCTGAGGCAGGGATGAAGCACCATGCTCTATGGCACCCGCCTACGGAGGCATATGGTCTGGCCCACTATCCTTCATTCACAAATAACGGATAGTAGGAAACCTGCTATTTTGCACTGTCATTTCCAGAGGCATTGCTTATTTGAAATATAGCTGATCAACGCAGTAATGAGAGAAAAAAAAATAGAGCATTTATTTTATCACTCATTCTACTGTATGTCTTACTATGCAGCCAGGACGGTGAGCTTGCATGACTGAAACCATGCTCACAATGCAAATTTTCATACCGTTTTGCTTTTGCCATTTTCCCTTTTTTTCCTAAAGATTCTTGTTGAGGAATAGCACAGCTGACATGCTGTAACCATATAAAGAAAAAACAGAAACAGAAGAATGGCTTTAAAATTTTGTATTTTAAATTCTCTATATAATTTTGAAAAGATTTAGGATCACAAACATGTCATTAGCTGCTTAGAACAGGACAGCAGGGTGTTATGGTTCTCCATGGTGTTTTCCAGCACAACTCAGTGCTGCATTAACCCTTCCTCAAAACCCTGTTGTGGAGAAGCGTGTGCCAATGGATTTAATGCTGGGAATCACAGACCCAGCACCGATTCACGTGCCGGCGGCCGGGAATGACACAGCTCTGAATTGCTTAAGATACCTGGAGCATCTCGGAGGCTCCAAGCCTTGCAGACAACATTGGCTTCTGAGGCAGGAATGAGGAGCAGGGGAACCCTSGGTGCTGGGGTGGTGGAAACCAAAGACACATAGAGGGGGGACAGAAACAAAATGCTCTGAGCCTGCTGTGCCAGATACATCRCGGATGGGGTTTGTTCTCCCCCAAAAGTGGAAATAATAGCAAGGAGAACCTAAGAAATTAGGTTGGATTCCACAGTTTGATGCAGCGAAGAAGCAGTTCCCTGTTCCCCAGCCCCTTAGCCCTCACATGACGGGAAGGCTGGATGATGATGCCAATCGTGGGAGGAAGAGGAAGGGTAGCAGCTGCCTGTCCTGTGGAAGCAATAAAGATAGGAATCATGACCAGCACTGTATGAGTTTTCAGATGAGTTAAGTTAATAAAGCTGCTGCAGAACGATTAAGTCACCTGCACCTCCCTGTGCTTGTCACCCGCCTGGACAAATGCCACCACCTTTACTCAAGGGTAAGAGCACTAGTGCTGTCCCTCCAGCGGSTCAGGAGCCGCTCCTACTGCTCCTGCAGAGTAGTGATGATAGAGAAGATGTGTGTAAAAACAATTCCTGGGTCCTCTTTAGGTACCATTTTAGTCAGTTTAGCTTAGGAATTAATTTCTCAGATAGTCATCCTCTCTATAAAAATATCAAACGAAATAAAGCAGTTCTTAGACAATAATGTTCAGGAAAATAACTTAGTACCTTCTCAGGGTATTTATATTCCTGTACTACCATCTGTCTTTTAAATATTTAACTYAGACTTGCTAATGAAACTATTTTTTACTAATTTTAGCTTTCCCGAATTGGGGGCCAGTTTTCAACTCTTTTCAGTGCTGCATATTCCTCTTTTAATACCTGTTTTTGAGTATCATTTTTGGCTCATTTTTCCAGAGCGCAAAGATGTATGGAAATTTCATATTCCATTCTGCAGTTTCTCATGAGATATGAAAAGTGTATTCATAGAAAGCAGTTGTACTTGGGTTTAACATTGTTAGCATTTCCTCTCATGAGGGATATTAAATAATTTCATGCACAACTGCTCAAAATATTTTTTAAACTTCTGTAAACATAAGATTGCCAAAATCTAACATATGTTATGTGGTATTTAATCCTCAAGAGGAACTGAAGGAACAAAACACTTCTGCTAAAGTAATTAATAAGCACCAATACAGATACCTAGAAGCTGTTCCATCAAAATGAATCATATCCTCCTGTAAGTCACACCCAATATTTAGCAGTCTAAAAAAGAAAATTSAATTCACAGGAATAGGGGCTAAAATGACTGCTGAAATCTTATGCATTGAGATGAAATCACCAAAGATGTGCTGCCTTCTGGTGCCCCTGAATTAAGAAAAATATGAAAATTATTTTTAAAAAAAGCTATTTGTAGWAAATTAATTTTGCCTATGAGAAATCTGTTTTGGCACAGCCTAAGAATCCTGTGGGGACTAGTCATTAAGGTTAAAGTATATGCTAATGAATTATTGAAAATAAATTAAAAACCAGGAGAATTCCCTAACTCCATTATATCTGTAAAAGGTATTTTTTACTTGCCACTTATAGCGTTGACAGATAAGTCTCAATCTTTGCTTTATTGCAAACTACATACAGTAAACCAGGTTCTCTGCTGAGTGAGGAAGCACAGCCCACTAAAGCCAAAAGCCTTTTACATACTTCCTTATTATTATTATTATTATTTTTTCTCAGAACAGTCTTGCCCTTCTCCCCAAGGCCAAGATTTTTCGGATCTACCGGCCAACTCCAATTTGATAAGAAATAGAGCTCTYGGGGACATGAAGTTCAAGTTTTACGTCAAGTGGCAGCTTGACAGTGCAAAAGCCTTGATACTAGTGCTGCTAAATGAGGAAAGCTTCCGAGTTCAACCTTCTGGTTCTGTTTGTCCAAGGAGCATATGCTGGTCTGCCCATCAGCACCTCTCAGCTGCTCCCCCAGCACAGCACGGGCAGCTTTTTCCAGCCAGGAGTTGAAGGAGGTGAGRACCTGTTGTAGGAGCACGAAGATGGCACGGCAGGAAACTCTGCATCTAGGTCTTGTGCTCTGCAAAGGTAAGGGGGACGTAGGATACAAATCAGGCTTCCTTATTTCACAAGGTCCTAGGTTTTTTCRTCACTGTAGTAATACTTCACCTGAAATAAAGCCAAAAAGAGCCAAAAATAAGCTTCTGAAAGAAGCTGAACTAAGAGTTTCATGGTTTTCACCGCTCAGCAGGTATCATTATGGAAAGGCTCCGTTCACATGGTTAATATTTTTGTGCTGAAAATGACATCTAGCTGTGGACATACACACCGCGGCAGAGATGCGCAAGACACCAAATATTTTCCCACAAAAATTTATAATGACAAAATATCATCTGCCAACACATGGTTGCAAAAGCAGAACAAAATCTCATTTTGCTAGGTATTTAAACCCAGTAGCTGTCCAAATGAAAAGGCGTTTGCACTCCCTCCTTTAAGAAACCAAAATTTATGGCATTATAGAAGGAGTTCTCAAGGTCAAAGGGTATGCAGTCTGCTTGCTGCAGTATAATCTGACATGATAAATCATGTACAAGCAGCCAGCAATGCTCCGATCATGAATTTGCAGAATGAGAACAGAAAATGATTTTTACAAAATATTCATTAAACTATATGGCAATTTTCTTTTTTTATGTGTTCTATTTTACTGCTTTGTTTTTCTTTCACAATAAACAACCTTAAAAAAAAATCCTACTCCTTCTTATCTCCTTTMCAACAAATATTAAGACTGCCAATAGAATAATTTTAGAGAGCAGGAAAAGGTTTTCTTTGGGACTAAGCCAGTACCATATAAAAGGGGATTTTTCAAGAACTAAGGAAGAAAAAAAAGTTACATATGCAGACTTTGTTTGCTAAAAAAATTGTTTGCTAAAAAGTTTGTAACATTCCCGCGGTCGAGGAGAAAGGATCAGGACTCTCAGAGACACCTAAAGCTACTGCTTGCACTACACACATCTCATCTATGGAGAAAATAATTAGGAAGTTGAGAAAAAAAGATACTCAATTTTTTAATGTGTCAAATCCTGTAAATACGTAAGGTAGCTGAAAGTTATAAAGAACCATGATCTTCACAGAGCCCATAATAGAATATGGGATCACCTCAAAAATACATTTTACCAAATAGAAAAGAATACTCTAAAGCAACAGATGCCTTGATCAAAACATTATACATGTGAAAATCAGCACAGCCTGGCAAAAATGCCTTGCACACACGGAGCGGCTGCCACTGAAGAGTTTGTTTTATAGATGTGCTGGCTGCCTAATTGACTTGAGCATTCCTTTGTCTTATCTTTTAGGAACCTCTTCTTCATAGCTTGAGCCTTTCATTTGCTTGCCGGAAAAAAGTAAACTCCATTACATTGTCTTTATTTTATGATATTTTTGYCATTTCTTTGGTAATCTCCGGATCTGACACTCTCCTGCGCTACTTCCAGTGTTAGCTGGTGCCTGCAACTGGCGGTACCGAAGAGCAGTAAATGTCTCATTCACCCAGGACAACTGAAGACATTCGTGTTGGGCATTCACTCAGAAAGAAAAAAGATCCCTATTCAAAGAATTCAAAAATTGGTAATCTAAATGAATTATATGAAAAAAAAAAGTATTTTTTTTTTTTTCTAATACTCCTTTCAGGAATAGGCTGGTTATTGCAYGAAAATCACTAGTTTGCTTACAATACAATAACACAACTACAATTTTGCTTGCAAATAATATATACTGCCCCCCATCTAAGAATGCAATATCATTCATGTTTGCACTATTAGTGCATTACAAAGGAAACAAAGACTTGACTAAAAAAGCACGTTTTCTCTCATATCAGGAATGTCAGCAGTCAAGTATTTATTGGACAACTGTATATTTTTTTACACCTTATTGCCCCTACACGCTAACTGGGAACACCTGGAGTCCGTGACCATTGGCCTTTCAAGTCGCAACATCAAATGCAGCGCTGCTCCCCTCGCTATGCAAACTCTGGCAGGACACCAGGTTATGAATGGTAAAATGTCTTTCCAGTTTTCACACAACAAACTGGATACTGGTACTTATTAACTGCGAAACTATTTCTACTCCTTTTATACGGTGAAGCTTGAAAACATTATCCCAGTGAGGGATATATAAATGGAAATTAGACAAAATTAGCTTTTTGCCTCGAGAGAAGCAGCTCTCTGTGCCACTGGATGTTTGCTTTCATTTTTCTTTTCTTTTCTTTTCTTTTCTTTTTTTTTTCTGTATAAAAAGGCCAGCTGGCATTATTTCCTTTTATTTTCTCAACATTTAGAGTTAGCCAAACCCACAAATACCCAACATCTACACGGCACAGTCAGCTCGTAAAGCTATTGATGATTAGCTTGTAACTTTTGATAAGAAATGCAGCACTTTAATTACAATTAAAAATTTATCATGTGAAAATTAAATGCACACCTCAAACCTGCTGCTGTTCTTCATTCCGCTTTTCTCTATATGGGATCAGCATTGAAACTATGGACCGCCAGTTCACCTGACCTACAGAATAGGTGCTTTTACTAAAAACAGTGTGCAAAAAAGCACATTATTTTGACTTACTAGAAACTTAAGTCAGCAGTTAATGCAGGCTSAATTATTTTGGACCAGATTTATTATTTATCCAAATAAAGCATAGCCCTCATTTCAAAGCCTTGATAATTTTCAGGGAAATTAATCCTTGGGTAAAATTTACAAATATGGGGTATGATACTCTCTTTTCCATTCTGATTGATCCTCACAGTCTAAAGGTCCATGTGCCATGTGAGAACTCCATAAGGACCCTATGAGCTTCCAGCCACGAGACAGCTTAAAGACCTTCCTAAAATCCATGGGGAGGTAGCGGGCGGTGCTTGTTTCCCAGCTCRTAACTGCAGTGTTGCTGTTCTCAAGGACAGTGTCTATAGCAGCGATGCTTATAAACTTCACAGAAGCCAGGACCGGGTGCTTTATTGTTCCCAAACCCCTCATATTCAGTGGTAACAGAGCAAAAATGTAAGCTCTTCTGAAATGCAGTCACCACTTCATGCCACTGCTGAATTCTGCAGAGCGACTGCGGAAAGTTTCATGTGTTTGCGTGCTTTGACCCTCACAGTTAACAAGTAATTACAATTGATTAACATAACTTCATAAAGAGCCTTTTTAAAAATATAATTACCAACTTTCATCACTCAAAATACAGCATAAAAAGCAGACCCGGTTATAGTGCCAAGCTCCCCTCCCCTAGRCTGACAGAATAAATTTTAAAAATTAAAGGTGGTTTGGTTACTGGTTAGTGGTTTGGTATTTAAACCCTCAAGATGATGCTCTGAGCTCTGTGACAGCCCTCTTGGAAGGTTGTGAATGAATTTCCTATTGCCAGTCCTCAAAATATAGCCAGTGATACTATCCTAACTCAGACAGTCAATATATTCCAAAACAGTTAACATTTTCAAGCCAAGATGACCATAAATGATTTTCTGAAATTTATGATGGGAATATCCTAGTAGCAACAACAGTAATAAAGGATTTATACCTAGTATCTGGTAGTAGTATACCTAGTATAACCAGCAGCTGTACCTCGTGCCTCCTTATTCTTGGAGTGGGCAGAAACTGTCATTTTTCTACAAGAACATGCAAGAAAAGCACACTTTTAATGATAACAGCAGAGAAAAACTAGCACGATTAATGTACTGATCCATAAGCACCAATTCTGCAAGTGTATCTTTGCTGCGAGCCTATGGAGTGACCAAAACCTCTGTCCCCTCCAGCGTGCTGCTCTGGGGGTGTCCAACTACCCTGCAAGTGAATTATGGCTAACGTATAACTCCTGTTTGCTATAAAATAAATCATGTAAAAAGAAACCCCAAGAGACATCTCCATTCTAAATTCCAAAGAAAATTATTTCTTAATACAGAGTTTTCTGAGTAAGAGCTCAGCAAATAGAAACAGAAAGGGAGCTGAAACTGGCCCGTGACTAGTGCTCAAAGGATCCGGGCTTGCATCCCAACACTTGAAGGAATCAAGGGGAAAATCTGGAAACAGGTTTCTTAATAGAAAAACACATTCCTGCAAGGTTTCAGGTCTTAAAAGTTTTTGGTTAATTGTTAACCAAATTGGTCTGCAGCTACTAATTTTTGAACACAGCCATCTGGTCTACAGAGTGACCGCAAGGTTTGGAAATCATAACCTTGAATTGTAAGTATCAAGAGTCATTATTCAAAACAATACAATTTTTAACGAAAAAACTTTCATGGTCATTATTGTGAAATTTGGAAATTGAAAAGTGCGCCTGTTCACCTGGGAAGAGTTTTAATACAGCCGCATTTTAAACGTTAACACCTACATAATAGCCTACAGAATGTGCCTAATAAAGGCTGATTTACCACYGTATTTGATTAAACTGTATCTCTATCTGCAGAAGGTAAATGGATTCTTAAATTACTCGGGATAATTATAGCCCACAAACCTCGCAGAGCCCTTGTATCYGTCCCTGTGCAATGAATAAGGCGGCAGCTCCATCCCATCTCGCTGTCTCGTAGGCTGAGCGCTATAGTGAATATTGCAATGTTGTTGTTGAGGAGAAGATCAAACCCAAGAATCACTTCAATCTCGCACCGTATCCCTCCTCCAAAGGTGACAGAAGGAGCTTAGCAAGTGCCCTGCGCTGCTGCTGGCTCTCCGCACTAAGCAATACCAGTACCAAAATTAATACCAGGCTTTTCTTCCCAAAACAAGCCCCAAAAAGGCTGTGCTGGAGAGAGCCCTCAAACCTGAACCAAAGACCATGCCATCATCTTGCCCCGATACAAGGAGCAAAACTAGTATTAGAGCAACGCTTCACTCTTCTTCACTTAAAGAAGTGATTTGAGTACTTGTGAATCCCACTCTGTATGCTGTAGTCAGTCTTCTAAAAGGACAAAGTGAGAAAAAAAGCATCTATAAAAATGTTTTCTGCTTTGATAATGGGTGAAAATTGTCCAGTTTCCAATTTTGATGTTGACTTTGCTGATAAGAAATCTGCTGCTAATGAAACCTTTGATGATAATTACTTTAGCAACAAAAAAAGTGATTATCTTTTAATTTAATGCCAAAATTTACCCTTTTTGCTGGTATTTTATTAAAAAAAAACCCTGCTTCCCTTGAAAAGTCCTTTGGTAGTTTTGAAGCCTACGAAAAATAGAGAGAAAAAAGAACGTTTATGCAAAAACATCTTGAAAATAAATATCAGATATTTTTTTTTTAGAACAACTGTGTTAATGTACTGTGAGAAAATGGTATGTGTTGCACAGTTACCTAACTTTGTAGAGATTACAACTAAACCTAGTATGTGAGGCAGTTTTATAATTTTCTACAGTTTGATTTTGTATTTCATTTGAGATTGAGATCCTACCTGAAATACATATATATTATACATATATATTACTCATTCATTATACCAGTTGGCTTTTGCTGTCCATTCTTTTCTTACTCAGTTACAAATGTTGATATAATTTGGTTTCGAATCACTTCTGAAACATACAAAGTATTACTCCCATTCCCAAAATATGAAAATTAAAATGCAAAGCACTGGTTTAAAGAGCCTAAATGAAGCAGCTATGCCAGACACTCCTGTGTTCCTCGAGATGTCTGTGGTTATTCATTGATTGCAGAGGAGACCTACTGCAGTGAAGCACCTAAGTTGGACACCACACACACTTCAGCACATAAAGTCAATCCCRTCAGAGCAGCTTATGCACAACTAGATCAGTGAGAAATACATTAGTTAAAGCACAAATGATTCTGTGCCCACTTGTAATTTATTCTCCACTTCTGCATTTTCCTCTACAGCACAAGAGCAATTGCAGAAGTATTTCAGGCACAGCTGAGGGCTACCCACTGCCCCAAGGTAGCTCCCCACAGCAGGGGATTTGGCCCTCAAGCACAGCATGGAAATAAAATAAAGGCCACCTAAATGATTTGAGTCGGAACTATATTATTTACATTAACACTGAATCACCCCAGGCCAGTACATTTTGAATTATTTAGTTCTGCAGAAAACAGAGAAGACAGAATTGAAGATGAACCAAAAGAGAATGAGGTGTGCATTTGGAGATGGACAAAATACATTCCTTTTTGTGAGAAAACTTCCCACCTGTACATGTCCTTTCCAACCAAACCTGCCCAGGAACTTGCACTTCCAACAATATATTTTATTAAATTACCATAATAAAAAAGAAATAAAAAAAAAAATAAAAAAAGAATCTGTGAGCATGTAAGTGAAAATATGATGAATGAAGTCTCTGTTGTAAAGTACTAGTTTGGATCTCATTCTTTCACATCAGGGACGTACAGTGACAAGATCCCTACTTTTCACAGTTATTTCATATACTTCTATCATTTGAGGGTTAACTCAAGAATGAGAGAGAAATTCTCAAAAAATCAAATGAGGCTTAACAGGAAGGAACAGAATAACTGCCCCTACTTCTTGTGGTTTTGTTCTCTCCATGCCAAGTATTCTGGTGTTACAGTTGAGGAATCCCACAGCCATAACACAAATTAAATAGAAAGAGAAAATAAACACTTTACTGTGTTCTCTAGGAATGAACAAAGTATGTTCTGATGGTTTCTCTAGGAATGAACAAAGTATGTTCTGATGGTGAGAGCACCTAAMGCTTCTTGAGGATCCTCACAGCATCCTGAAACTACGCCTCGTTTCCATCATTACTTCATTAATTTGGAAAAAGATCCTGTTGCGTAATAGTATTCATACAATACATTTTATTTAGTTAAAAATAATGATAGTTACTATGATAACTACCTCATAATATGATTGTAATGGATTTCCAAACGATGTTAAGAATGCGGTGGTGGTTAAAYTTGTATTAAATGTCCTGTTGGACAGTCTTGGGAGGCCGTCTTGCTGTTCTGTGCAGTGGGTGCAGTCAGAAAAAAAGTACTTCTAGTGCAACAGACTATCTGTGAGTTTCTTAATCTGAAAGTTAAACTAACAGACTTGCTGGATTGTAGTAAATCACTGTCAAACATTGAGAGACACATTGATGGTTATAACTCTTTTTGCTGTTGACACATCAATCTGTCTGTCATCCAGTTCAGAACAGAATCCATTACATTAATATGTTTCCACAAGCAAATTGAGAAATTCTGATTTTAATCTGATCATGATGGTTATTTTTTAAATATCAGCTTTATCTCGTTTAAATTTCTTTTATAAGAAATTAAATTTTAGTTTAAAAAATGACACACTTAGAACTGTAAAGAACTAAATATTAGTGAAGCTAAATTTGATTTTTTTGTTTTGCTCTGAAGAAGGTAATATTATATAAATTAAAGGTGAAACTGCCACAAATATTTGCCTCCTCAAAGCTCCAATTTTCTCATTCATGAAAACCAGATGTGCCAAATATTTCAGGCGTATTAAAAATTCATCCATCTTTCTTTCAGATGCGTACTAGTGCTTTATCAAATAAGTACCAGTTATAAATGGCATAATTCTATTGAATCAATGGAGCAGCCCTAGTAGGTCCATATGAAAGTTGTGGAAGGCTGAGACAAGCTCCTTGAACAATCTTTTAACCCAAATAACTCTATGTTTTGCACAGATGCTTTTCTTTTTTCAGGTTTGCATGTGTATTCTCAGGTTAATGTGATTCAGAGAACCATCAGAACATGTGATGAATTTGAACCAAATCTGTGAGACAGATGATTCCTCTAGGTTTTCAAGGCGAGAAAATTCAGAATTTCTTTAGTATCATTCAATTTAGGTCCACTTACATTTACATCTTTAATRAATAATTAGACAAATAGTGTTACAGTGACATTAGAGAAATAATGTTTTAATTTTTTTCCTTAGAAATAATGCCTGTTGTTCTGCTAGCATTGCTCCTCTTTTCTTCTCTAGCCTTAAACTCAAGAATCAACTAAAAGTACCATGACCATTCTCAAGTAATTGAGCAGCAGAGGTTCTCCCTGCCTAGGGTAATGAGAGTTACTTTTCAGGTGCCTTTATTCCTCAATTTCAATAATATTTGAATAGTACTGAACGCTCCAGTTATCTGGAGCTCCAAGTGAACAAGGGCTCGGCCAAATCACATCATTGTGCTGCCTGGTTGTGAGCAGARCACTGTCATCTGGAGCTGGAACATATTTGACTTTTATATGCTTAAAGTCAAGCTTTCCTATAAAAGATCCAAGGATGAACATCCCAACTGCACTTCTTTTGCCACACGGAACTAAAAAACAATGTGAAGATTCCTCACAACCCTCTCATCCTTAAATATTTTGCAGAATTTGGGTTTTTACATCTTAAGAGTAATGAGTTTTATAGTATTTCTCATTTGAAGCAGCAGCTTCCTCTGGTATAAAAATGAGTTTTGCAAAACAAAATCAAATAAAAAAAATATGAAATGAGGTTCTCTGAAATTCTGTCATTTTGAAATGATCTCTGTGTTTTTCAGCTTCAAACTATTCTCTGAAGATTGTTTTAGTACTCAGTGAGGTGCAACTCATTTCCTTTCTGGTATAGAAGTACAATTACTCTTCCTTAATTCAGTCCATATGGCTAAAACTTAAGAACTATCTTAATGAGACTAATATAACTGTTTTCAGCCCTTTGAATACTTTCATTAATGACATGAGAAAAAATGTGTATACTTACAAACTACAAAGCGTACCTCAGGCTAGAGGAACAATATAGTAATGATCGTTTTCAATAAATTGGATTGCACAGCTACATCTTTACCATTACTATGTACATACTTTAAGTGCCTCAAGAAAAGATAACATTAAATGAAGCCATAAAGTCAGATATGTAAAACTGAGTATTTCATTTAATTCTTGTTATTATTCCCGAGGCAGCTTCTCTGAAGCATTAGAAAGGTTATCTATTTAAAAAAAAAATAGATATAGTGTTCCTCAGTCCATATACAGGTCATTATGAAAAAGGATGCATAAAGGTATCAACTTTCATTGTTGTTAGTATTTTTTAAAAAATCAATATTGYGCTGGTCCCTGTGTTAGCAATTTTATTTGCTTGTGGACGACAGTGAAAATATAAAGCATTCTATGGACGCATTACTAATGGACAGCACTTACTGCTAGGCTTGTCTACATATATATCTTAATAAGTCAAGGAAAATAGGATAGTTACAAATGGAACTGGGTTAACTTTTGAAGCTCAAGCAGAACAATGAATTTACATTCGTTGATAGTCTGCGGTATAATTTTAACTCCTTTTAGCTCAAAACAAGACTTTCAGCTTCACATAATCTCACATTTCACCCTGGCATTTATTTTTGGGGGGGCTACGTGTGTTGTCTAGCGTGTTTTTGGCTACTTCTCAGCACAGAATGTCTAACCTGAAAATTTGGGACTTCATCATTTCATCGTAGGCAGTCAAGAGAGTCAAGGTTTGTTTTCTCCTCTTTCAGCCTAAAGGTGAACTGCCACTGGAATGCAGATTCCTCTTCCATCATCATTACTCCAAAAAAACCTTAACAACACCTTGTCATGCAAAATAGAGAGACACCCTCATAGATCAGAAAGTTGGTTACTAGATACAAGCCCACAGTTTTTCTGTAATCCCGCACTTTGGACGTAAAATTTATACAGGACAGAAGGTCTTGGAAAATGAATGTTTCCAAGTGGAACTACATAGGAATACAGCGAGGGATGGAAAGACAAGGAACACGGAAGCAGTATGAACTGGCATGACAGACAACATAGCACAGCAGCAACAGTTTTGCCAAGAAACCCTGAGGATTTAATTCAGCTGCGTTTCATGAGCCACACTTATCCTGGGGGATGCCCAGTCTCCCAGTCTGCCTGAGCTGTGCAGAATGTGGTAGGAAAATGAGGAGGACTGGTCCTCTGAAGAAAGGACCTATTTTAATCTATCTTAATCACTTTATTTCAACATGATTTTTAATGAATTCTATTGATTTTAATGAAGTGGTTGGGTCAGTACTTTCTCTCAAATCCAAATGCACAGGGACTGAGCAGGCCATAGGAGGCAGCCTGAGCATTAGATGAAGACACCCTTCAGGAAGAGGAATCCTTTTATGACCTCCTTTCATCAGTCTACTCATTCCTTTATCAAAAAAAMCCCAGGTGATTGGAAAAATACTGAAACAGGCTCGCTAGTAAATGTGCAAGGTTAAACAAGCCCTTCTTTGCTAAGATTTTGGATGGCAAGATTGCATCCCCGCATCATGCTTGTGACACCAAAGGCACGTCTGAATCTCACGTTATGCTGCCAGGAAACTGGCTGAGGTCCCTGCCCATTGTCACAACCAGAGTATATTGTTTTTATTGTCTAATATTGCCGAGTAGGTGACAGGACCCACGTGTTCTGCATTCTCCACTTGGTTTATATTTTAAAATGGGTGAATCTGTTAATCTACTCCTACTACAGAAGTTGTTTCAGATCATGAATAATGCCTTGATCTTCTGGCTCTTCATCATCTGAGTCTCATTAAGTACAGAATTAGATCACATGTTTAAAGAAACTGCTAAATCCATTAAGAAATCTCCATTCTCTTCAGCACTTTATATTGTTCACTTGGAGAAACCCCACAGCTGGGGGATTTCCAGCTAATTTTTGCATAATCAAGAAGAGTGGATATTCTTTTGATAAACGTCCTGTCTCATGTGTAACCTAACCCACGTGAACCTAAAAATACACTGGAAGTCACTAATCATTTGCTTTGCTCTTCTATCATCAATTAAAAAGCAACCCCCCTAATGTGTTGGATATCGTTTATCCATGACAATTACTTTGGTAAATGAAAAAGAAATGTATAAAGCTCTGGTTCAAACTCTATAGATTAAAGTGGCAAGTTATATCTAAGGAAATATTTCACTCAATTTTCTTAAAATGACAGCTTTCATTGCTTATGCCTGTTTGAAATTTTGACCAGTTTTTAAATATTTTGTAGTTATCGTAAAGACGTGAAAAACAATCACACATCTGTTTTGCTTGGATAAACTGTATGAAAACAGTGGAGTGAGCTCATCTGCCACGGAGTTCCAGAAATTTATAGGCATGACAGCGAAACTAAAATGAGTAGCACTTTTTGAGGAAGCAGATATACAAGACATACATACAATCTAATAAGAATTTCTGCAAATGTAAACCCGAAGAAGTTATTTCCTAACAATTATTGATAATTCCCTGYAGGCTTAATGAGATCTGAAAAGAAGAACAAAATCATCAGATTAGTTTTGAGATATGCTAAGACTTTAACTCACATTAAATCAAAGGCAGATAAGATGCGCCACATCCCTGATAAGCAGATTACTCATGCAATATTCAAGTACAGCTTTGGAATATCTGACATAAGCTTTTTTTTCATTCAAAATGTATCAGTAATAAATATTTTTATGAAGAGAAATCTCTTTATGGGGATTTCTGTTAAGTAAAAGTTAGGTSATAGTTTAATAGCTTTAATATCACTGGAAAAAACAATCACAAGTGCACATGTGCTTTATCAGATTTTTTTGTAAAAAATACCATATATTTCCCATAATATGACAGGAAATACAAGGAAATAGCTCTTCAATTCCTAGTAATTTTTCAGTTGATAGAAGAAAACACCAGTCCATATATAAATTAACGTCATATGCTAACGGTTTGATCTCATGTTTCAATTTAAATAAAAAATTCCTTCCTATATAGTGAAMCAAGCAGAAATTCTAGTGTTTCAGTAATGCGGCTACAATTTAGCATTCAAAAAAGCACCTTTACAAACCAACTCATTCTGCTACATTTTTTAACTTTTGTCAACAGATTGCAGAGAAGGAGCCAATGCAGATCTGGACATCTTGTATGTCATCAGGCACAGCTTTTGAGTTTTTTATTGCATAAGGGATGGATTTCTGACAACACATTTTTAAAATTGCTCCTTATCCAAAAAACGACAGGCAAGAAAATTACTCATGAGGAATAATATTTGTTCAGGACGTGTAGTCCCGCCACGTTCTTCGCAACGGCTGAGGAAGTTGGCTGTGCACGAGGAGCACCATACGGATTGCAGGGACAGGATCTCTCCAAGACTCTTCCACTGCAGTCTTCCACTGCAGCCCTGGGCGTGCGAGGGAGCAGAGACAGCTGAAACTACTGAATCCATTCACACCACAATAAGGCAGCTCTTTCAGACACCTCTCACTGGACAATAATCTCTTAAAAGAAACCTAATAAATTTCACTGCCTTTTAATAATTTCCATAACTACACAGCTTAKGATAGTAGGATAGACTTTCTCAAGAGTTATTCCTTCAACATTAACAATATTATATAAAATAATCGTGAAATGAGAGGGAGTTTTAAAAAATATCAGCACTAGCTAAGGGACTGGGAACATACTAGGTGTAACTGGTCAACATCCATCAAGGAGAAGAACGAASAGGAAAGTACTTCAAGGTTTGCCTTTATGGCATATGGAATACATTACATTTATAAATGACCTAAAGGGACGAGTGAGGTAGGAACACTTGTATCACAGAACTATTTAAGCTAATATATCATGCAAAAAAGGAGATCCCACTCCAACTTTACAGAATTCTAAATTAATGCCATCAGCTCTATCAAGGGACGCACACTTCCCATTAAGCAAATCCAAACCAGCACTGATCACGCACAGGTGTAATCTAGAAATAAAGATGATTACAGGATGATGTGGGAGTAAGATGAAATTATAATGTGGAAAAATTTATTACGCTATTTCAAAGAAGAGTTCTGCCTTTATCTGCAGTAATGGTCTCAAATGATCATGTCAAAACTACAAGATATTTGGAGAAAGCAGATGGAAAGATAAGCTGCATTTAAAAAATCTTATTTGATGAGAATTCTGAAAGACTAGAAAGGTTACTTCATAAAGGAATGAACAAGAACACATCACACAGAACTCATACTTGTTAATGGTAAATGAGGAATATGCAGAGTTCTTCCTGGCATATTCAGAAGCAGAACTGAAGAATACCCATATATCAGGTCGTTCTTCTCCACTAAACTTGTTGTTCTACCTCATCTGTGCTAAGTACAAAAGTACTCATCATAGCTCTGTTGAAGTTTCTCTTAATAGCTCTATTTTCTTCATCCAGATCAATTCCTAAATGTAAATTCTTTCTCAATTCTCTTATGCTTAGTAGCATGCTATTCAAACCCTTCAGCACTTTAAATTATCTTAAAAAAAAAAAAAAAAAAAAAAAAAAAGAGAGAGTTTTTGAAACACGAACTGGCCACAGTCCAGAGAGAGCACCCATTCCTTCACATATTCTCCTCTCCTACTTATGGGATGTGGACTTTTCAGAGAATACATCACTAACTGCTAACATGTCAACCTGCAACCACCTCCTACCTTCATGATCTCAACTTTCTTTTGACATTTTCCTTCTTTCTGAAAACAATATGCCCGTATTCTTATACAAGAAGGTAACTCCTTCCTTTAAATACTGCTAGCCCTCCTGTAATTAGCACTACAAATTACCAGCGCTCCACTATTTTCTCCAGTCATAAATTGCTACCTTTCTCTCTCCATGTTACTGACAGTCTGAGTATGCTCCAGACAACAGTGCTCTCCATTCATCTTATACATTTGTYTTTCGGCCTTTAAAATGCCTTTTATCTAACATATTAATCTAGAGCCAGTGGCGTAATCCAAATGAAAGGTTCTTTCTGTTTTGATCTTCTGTAAAATTTCTGTTTCTCTCGTTATTGCTTCCTTTCATATTCACTTGCACCATGCTTACATATTTTTAAAAATGACGTAGGTTCATTTTGACTAGAAATTTGACTAGAAACTCATTTTACTGAGTCAAATCTTCTATCTTATTAACTCTTTTTTTTTTTTATTTTCTGGATTTTTTGACAGTTCATATTCATTTTTTAATTGGCAATCATCTAAATAGAAGTTGAGACCATTTTTATTTTTTTTCCACTGTATGAGTCAATGCATACAACGTATCTGTTACATCTAGGCCAAACAGAAGAACACTCTGAATATAATAACAACTTCTCACTTTCCAGCAAATGCTACTTAGATGTAGTTCATAATATTAGCTGAGAAGATCAGGCTTACGAAATCTCAAATTTTCCAGTCCAGAGGGAACAGTGGAAAATAGTACACAACAAAATAATAAAGTGAGCCTGGTTTTACTTAAAACAAACCTAACACTGTGTCAACGTCCTCTTCTGATGATTGATGGAGTAATATGGAAGTACAGCAGAATAACAGTTCTGCTGTCATTTAGAAAAGCAAACATATTGAATTCAACCAAAGAAACAATTGTACAGATAAAAAAAATATACTGACAAGGCAAGAACACAATATAGTTCAGAGAAGTATCGAGATAACAGCAGCATTCTCTTAGCTGCCCAACTAATCAGGCACAAAGTGCTGACATCCCTGAAAATGCACTGAAATAATGTAGAAGTCCAACCTGAAAATCCCACAGGTCTTATTGGGTCCCTCTGTTTAATTACAACTATCTTTGTGATAAATATATGTAAGCTTCTGCAAAAGCAGGACACCTCTCARGTCACGACTTTTAACAGTTTTTAACAGAGAAGTCTTTAGGAACAGCTTAGAAAAGCAGTGTGGATGTGACTCAAGGAACCAATATGAAAAGTAGTAGTTTCCAAGATTTTTAAAGGAATAAAAATAACCGCTAAAGCTGACAACACAAATCCATTACACAGAATTTTACTGAATTTTCAGTTTCTAATGAATCCACCTTCTATTTTTTTGTATCTTATCTGAATACGTAACTTTAATTCAGAACTCAAAAGGCTCCGTGTTGGATGCATGGCGTTCTCAAAGCTGCTATTAGGGACACCTGCGTTAGCCACGGCCTGGTCAAGCACGAGCAAACCCGGACAATGGTCATGGCCAAAGATGGCAACGGCTGATTTTGTGCTCTTGCGGACTCTCATGTTCTTGGAAACCATCCAGATAATTTAATRCAGCTTTCCATAATTTTGTACGTTGTCACATAGTTATTTTACTCCTGTTAGGTCAGCTCAAGAGTGTTTCAGCTCCCTCCTGATTAACTTGATGGTAAACGTTTGCCCAAGTTCCCGAATCAGGGTGCAATGCAGCAGGACCAGGAACCTCCCCAATAGTCTGGCAATGTTTTTGTTCTATGAATGCTTTTTTATATGTTAAAAACATAAAAAATTCAGACTCAGAGAAGTCTCGAGAAGCGAAAGGGATCAGTCTACTGATTCTATTTCATTTGAATGATAGTATGAGCCAGGAGAGAGCTATGAAGCAAGGCAGGTAAAATGGGAACAGACCCTATTCTGAACAGAGGCAAAGGAGACATCAACTGCGAGAGGCTGGCAGTGTAAGGAATTTTATACTGAGGATCCAGGTTGTTAGACTCCCAAGTTAGCTTAAAGGTCACCTCTGAAAGATAGCATTTCAAAGGGCAAATATTATAAGGTTGCCCTCTCTGCTCTTACAGCTGAATTAAGCCTCCAAGAGCTTGACTTTGAAGGATAGCACCCTAGAGTTTTGCCTGAACTGGCCTCTTACCTTGCATCATTTTTTTTTATTATTAGGAGATAATGTTTCATGTATTCGCTTGGAGATCAGCAATGTAAAGAGCAAGATTTTATGTGATGATAAAGAACATGAGGATTTATCACAATGGCTATCTGCTATAGAATATTGGATCAAGAAAATGAGCTGATGAGGGTTTATGGGAATACACTGCTATCATCACCAAATAATGGGAATTTGCCACAAAAAGGAAGATTTTAGGTACTCAAATGTGTGTAAAAGAAATAAGACACAAACTGCTGGGCAAAATCTTYAAATGCATCAATAAGCTTCTGCCACTGTAGGAGAAGACATCTATGAAGAGAAATGTTTTTATAGTTTGCACAGAGAAAATTGCTGAGAAAGATCTCAGGCAAGCTGGATGAGTCAAGAACATTCAGCCCCTTAAACAAGAAAGGACAGAACACAAAATAAAAACAGTGGAACTTAAGCAGGCAGATGAAGTACAAATTAACTGAAATATGAGTTCCTCATTGACATCATATACAGGAGAGAAACACAGAAAGTGGAAATGAGGTCAAATGTCTAAGGGAAGGCACAAAAGCCTAATGTATRGCATTAACTGAGAAAGATGCATTTAAACTGAGATGCAACTAGCAAGAAACAGTGAAGTCGTTAAAGCAAAAAACAAGAGGTCATTCCGTGTGTGTATTAGCAGTAAGAGAAAAACATGATTTAACAGCTCACTATTCAATGGCACTATCAACACAATGAGATGGCTTTAGTTTTCAATATATGGGAGCATCAGTCTTGACACTAATACCAGTCATGTAGGTCTCAGCACAGTTAACAGTACATTAGAGGTCTCAAAAAGACAGGTCAAGTACTGAAAACCTGATAATCAACATATATTTTCATTGGTAATAAAATGGAAAAATGGAGCTGGGAATTATAGTCAGGTTAATTCTGTTGCACAAGATTAAGACATTTTCCAGAAAGCGTGGGAAGAAATTAAGCAAATAGTCAACCAAAATGACTTTGTCCAAAACAATGTGCAGCAAAAGCAGCTTTTACGTAATATTTTCTGTGCTGCATGCTTGCTGCGTATGTGCTAAAGGGAGAAAAAGTAAAATTCATGGAAGGTTGGCTTTCATAAACTTGCAATCAATTCCAGATTTTAAAAAAAAAAAGATCCTCAAAAGATTAAATGGTATCTTAGGAAATGGAGGTGACTTAGCTAAAAAGCAGGAGTGTTTCTACAGGGCAACAGGCAGCGAGGCAGAAATCTGCAATCACGCTAGTCCTCATGAGAAAGTAATAGCACTATGTAGAGATGTTTAATTTGCATCTTTTTTTTTAAACACCTATTCTACCATAGGATAAATAAAACTTCTTTAGAATTCAGGACCATGTATTTCTAAGTGTTCATTCTTAGATACAAATCTAAGAATTTCTAGCRCTCTAAGATTTTTTCAGGGTTCATTTCTATGCTAAAAAGTGAGAAAAGAAAAATGACATTGCCTCATAGGGACATTGTTGTCCCATTCCAAACTGCAGAGTATCCCTTTCACATTGACAATAATGTCAGGATACTTCTGATTTGATTTTTAATACAGTTGTAAAAATAAATAAATAAATAAAACAAAGGCAAGGGAACAATATTGATCTGACACTGTTTTCTGGCAAGTAAACGTAGTGATTTAGCTTTGCTAAGTGACCAGGAGATCCTGACCCAAGTCAAAACACTATCTCACTCACTTGTGTTTCTCCCATTCTGCACCTTTGAACCTTCTTCTTTTTCCAAATGAAACATTATTTTTGTTAAACAGTTCCTGTCTTGCATTAATCACCTGCTTGCACGTTCTTCATCTTTCATGATGATGATACCTAGAAATCTGCTCGTGATACCTAGAAATCTGCTTGGGCTGCAARGACAGCGTAGGAGACTTCTGGTTCTCTTTTGAAATACCCAGCACTCAGCAGTATAAGCTGAGAGAAACTAAATTTCCTCCAATATAACTTGGCTTTGATGCAATGTACCCTACCATAATACTTAATTGAAAATCAGTGTTTCATCCAGGGCCAATTCTTCAAAAAAGATAAGCGACACACAAGATGTCTATCCCCTTCTGTATTTTCTCACAAGTTTAGTCCTTGCTGAATTGGAGGAAAAAATAAAAAAGAACACAACTGATACCTGTATATTTGCTCCTTTATCTTCAAATATAAATAGCTTTGGTATTAACCCTCACAGTTTCTGACCTTGCCACTTTGGTGAAATAAGAGCATAAGCTAGTCGAATTTTCTTTCAAATGAAATGTTTACTCTATAAACCTGTAACTGCTATACTGTGTTATATTTTTATGTTTATTGTTGTGAAATGATGTTATTTGTAAGTATAATTTTGTAATAAACGGAAAACCAAGATTGATGCTRAAAGAGAATGAAATTTCAGAACGTACTATAAAATTAATCTAATACTGGAAAAATCATAAAAAGGTGCAATTACTCTATTTACAGGTAGAAAAGGAAAAACGATTGCATACATAAAAATAAGAATAAAAGCTTTGTTGTTGTAGTAGAAAGCTGATGAATATCAAAATGATCTTAATTAATCAGTTTTGACTACAACATGGACTTGATTTTAATGCAATTAAAAAAAGTCTTTCTTTACTAGTAAGTGCTTTTGCATGTGMATATTGCAATTATTGCACAAGGCACTTGAGTCTTTTCACCTGAACCACAATGCACTTGACTTCGTCTCCTCTTTGTTTTACAAATGTGATGCTCAACCATTGTATGTTCTGTGGTGCYGTTTTAAAAGTGCCAATTGGTAGTACAGACCCAAACACCGATGAACTAAGCAGGTTATCTAGTGAAAAAATGCTATTTTTCCCAAAGCAAATACAAATCTATTTTTCCTAAAGGTTGTATATATATTTTCCAGAAAGAGATATCTGTATCAATACATATCTGTATATAATATCCAGGAATATTTTCTAAATCATATATGTACAAAAGAAAAGAGATTTCAAAATAAATGGATAAATCATCTACTTTCAGAAAGTGAAGCCTGTGCAAAGGTGACRTCTGAGTCACCTCCCTGTTTTACTGGAGTGTACTTCTAGGGCACAAAATCAAGATAAAAAATCAAGTACAGGCAGGTCCTGAAAGTCACCGATGATGCCTCCACATTGTGTAACAGGGAAAAAAGGCTCTCTGCAGGACTTCCCAAGGCTGTGTGCCCACATCTGCAATTCCCACCACCCGCGAACGAGGTCAACAACCACCAAGCAGCTGTCCCTATACTCAAGGAATTCGCTTATTAGGGAAGATCACAGGTCATCCACCAAGGTCAGAGGCTTTCAGAATGTAATGTGCAAAAAAAGTGCAAGGAACCTTATTAAGGCAATGCAAACTGGAAAAACGCTGTAGAAAGACCTACTTCTTGTGCTACTGCAATTAAAAGCCTTGACATATCTGTGAAAGAAGGGAACGGATACTCTTTATTATACTGTAAGCAAAGCAAATGGCAGATTGATATCCCTTGGCACAGGAATATGCTACTAAATATTTGAAGACAAGCTGTGACTTCAAATATCACATCCAACTGCAACTTTAATTTTTTTTTTTTTCTTCAGGAAAAGCAACTCATGCTGAGGAAGATATGGCTTATTTGAAACTTATTTACTGTCATAACAGATGGTGAAGACTAGAGAGAATATAAATGAAAAATATGGGGGCCCAATAAATGTCAAGACTCCCAACTTGGCTTGCAAAATTAAAAGAAGAAACAAAAAGAAGCTAAATCTATGCAAGATACAGAAACTTAACGGAATAGATTAGCTTTTTAACATCTTGCAAATAACCATTTTTCTGCCCACGCAAAGTGAGATTAAAAATTGCCCTGATGCTAAAATCCTGACCATTCTGAAAAGCTATACAGTATTRGCAAAATAGGCTTTAAATTGTCCAAAGGTTTTGTCCAGGTGTTTATCTCCAAACCTCTGTTTTTTCATTATTTACACCCAAAATAGAGAAGGGTTCTTGTGTGCCCATGTGGGCACAAATTCCAAAGCAAATAAAGTTTTCAACCAGCACATTGTTATGCAAAGCAGAATTATTCTTCCTCATGTGCTCACTCTGAAACGCCACGAAATCAGAGAACTGAAGGTTCTTCGGGCTCCCCGATAGGCACCAGCACCTTACAAAATTTTCGCCCGGCAGCGGAAGACGATGAAGGCAGGATGAAAAGCAAGGGTGGGCAGCACTCAGAAAACCTCAGTTATCAATTCAACCTCTGTAATAACGCTGAGGGTGAAGTGTTTGCCTTGCGTGAATCTGCAGCTTTCACAACTGCACGGTGCAAAGTTAATGCTGTGATTTACCTAAGAGTGCAAAGCCAAGAGCAAAATGCCTAGACCTGAGTCTATTTTTAGTGTCTCTGTTGCTGTTTCGTAGCACTCAGAGGACTGGAAAATGCACCATTTTAATGAAGTATCTTATTCACTTAAATATTTCACAGCTGATTTTATTTTAAATTTAGTAATGGTTTTGAGAACATGATAATAAATGGATTATTAGATGCCCGACAAAGACACAAACAAGTAAAAGCATGAGTATGCTTCATTTTTATATAGTTTTTCTTAATGAAAAACAAGGAAACATGCACAAAGTATTTTGGTTTTTCATGCTGCTGCCTTTTATGTTTTCTGTGCATTGTATCTGAATGCTGTCCTCCTGATTATATTCTCTGAAATACGTGTTTGAAGTAAGATACTTTATTTTAATAAGTGGAACAAAGCTTTGAATAGCTTGGTTCAAAAAACAGTTTTAAATGAAAGGAGCTGTTGCTAAGCACACGGATCTTTGCCAAATACTTTTTAAATGGTTTATTGTGCCCTAGCAATCCTGAGATTAAAAACATCTCTTGAATTACAATGACACATCAAAAAATAAAATTAATGTGGGGGTTTTCATTACACGAATTGAGCCTCTGTGTGTTATTCTTTCCATTAGATAAGAAAGAAACATACTGTGGTACATTGTTTTTGCTGTCAGAGAGAGCTTTTAGGCAAATATACAATATCACACTATATCCCTCACGGATTCAATCAGGCACTGTACAAGTTCTTCTATTAATTTACCTTAATGCTGTGGATTTAAGGGATAGACCGTATATTTTCACATGTTTTTCTGTACTGGATCTGAGTTATTTTTAGACCTTCCGTAAGACTTCTTCAGGATCAGATCATATGACTACAATATGAATAACTGTATTGCCTCACTCTGTAATAAACAGATTAATTTTCCAGTTCTTGCAACAGTTACAAAACTGTTTTGCCAAGCTCCTAAAAGGCAGCTTTGCAGATCATAGAGATCTCAGTGAGAAACCTGAACACAGAGGGCCAGACACTTCGAAATAAAACAAAATCAACAGCATTTCTTAGATAATAAAGTCATCTAAAGCAGTACTCCAACAATGTTGGCCTCAACACAAATTATTATTCAGAATAAAGAAAAAGTAAGTACTAAAGACAACAGAGAAAATAGCTACTAATTGAGTTTAAATCAAACGAGCTCTACACCCTGAATTCTATTTCAGCTTGTATCTGCAGGGCCTCCAAATACACGGCAAGCTACCTACATCGCTCCCCAAAAACTCAAGCTGGATATGAAAGCAGAAACATGCAGATTAATAGGGCTTTTTTTTTTCTTTTAAATATTAACTCCAACATTTTGCCCAACGTTCCAGATGATGCCTGTGAAAGACACCTGATAACACCTGTATGTTGGTACTTTGTGACTCTTGCTCGCAGGCTTTTATCTGTCAAAACTTACTTTCCTGCTATTATCTCACAAAGACAAATCACATTATTCATTCGAGAAATACAGATTATTACAAATGAAAGAAAAACCATTGCACGTATTTCAAATCAGCAAAATAAAAATTAGGTAAATTGGCAGATAATAATGATTAGAACCAGCAGCCCAAATTACATTTGTCATGTTACTCACATACATAACACCTCCAGCTACTTAATACACGCAAAGAAATCTAATTCCAAAGCACCACAGTGAACGCCTGCCACTTTCATATGTTATATGTTAAGAAATATCTATGAAGATTTTTATTAACCTCCAAAACATCTCTGAGAATTTCCATATTTCAGTAATTGCCTCTCAACATGACTCTGCTTTTAATGCAATTTAGACCTACAAATAACAGCTTTTTCCCAATCCTAGAAGGGAAATCAATGAGAAAAAAAGGAGAAATACACCAAAAGGAAAAAGCAAGGTCACTTTCCCATTGGCTCCAGTACATTTGCAACTSCAAGCAAGTAAAAAAACTTGGAATTTCAGCAAGGACCTAGAACATCCAGAATGGAGTTCCCGTGTTGTAAGGGGCCTTTCTGCTGACACAAGGGTGACATGGCTGGAAAACCAATTYTGAGGGAGCGGGACAGGACCATGGGGACGCAGAAGCAGATGACAGACAAGATCTATTACACCATCCTTCACCGCTGCAACGCACAGTGACTCTCAGCTGCTAAGCCGCTTTAAGACAAAGTGACTTTGGAGCAAAACGTCAAGAAACGGTAGTTTGATCCACTTCCCAAGCACTCCCCAGTGCTCTGCTGGTCTTCCAGTAAAATGAGGCGTGGGAACTGTAGGGAAAAGGGACTGGAGAAAAGACAGGAYGGGGGTATAACCAGCACTAAGGTGCACATAGCACAGCCCCAAACCAACAGGAAAAAATGAGGAAAAAAAGGTGAATGTGAGTTCATCTGTATGCATAATTAAACCTAATCTCCATCATCTCCAACCTGCAGCTGGAGATGATGACTTAAGACAATAGGATCACTTTGCTATTGTATTTGTACTTTGCACTTTGCTTTGGGTTTTTTTATATTGCACTTTGCTTTGTATGCTATTTTTCCTTTACAGTAACTTCTTTGTGCATTGCAAAGAATCCCGAATCATTCTCTGTAACTTAGCCTGTACGCAGTCTGGCACAACATTCCAAGTTCTCTCTAGGAATCTTTCCAAAGGTTTTGCAAACCTTTGGAAAAGCAGCAATTCCATAATCACACTGCCTCACGTAGCACTGCACAAACCCACACAGTGTCTGTCGTGCATTTGCCTTTCTTCGGGCTGAAACCTGTAAAAGGTTGTTTCTCACTCCCATGGCCTAGGACACAGAAATGAACCCAAAATGCAAGTCTTTCTCAAAGCGGGTATTAAGATGCTCTGTTTTTGTCAGGTTGAGAAACACCTATTCTAAGCTATTATTTATTTCAGCGGAAGAGACTCTATAGCTTAACCTTCTTCCTTTAGGAAATGCTTCCTAAATCCATTTTTATATGAATCGAGGATAATATTCTCCCTGTCTTCAGTCGTATAGGTGTCACTCTCTAATTCATAAGGCTTTAGGAGAAGTCCCTGAATGCCACTAGGAAAAATATTCCTAACACGGCCACATTTGATTCCCTGCTCAGATAGGAAATAGAAACAAAACCCTTGTAAAATGAATCAGATCCCTTCAACCTCTGCTGAAAGAAGGCATCAGAGTTTATAGCTCTGACAAGGTGAAGAAGAAATACAAAGAASATGAAAACAATTACAAGCCCTTACACACCTCTTGTGGAAATACTTTTCTTTTTTTCTCTCAAAATGCTACGTAACTCTGTTTTCTACAGCAAAAGGACGGCAAGCAGCCTCACATGAAACATTTATCTGCTATTTATTGGTCTCAGAAGCCAAAGAGCAGCAAACCCAAAACACAGCRTTATTTGGACAAACATGAAAAGAATTGCCGCGATGGTGGAAGCTGCAAGAGGCTGCAGGACTCTCCACCCAGCAGCCGATGAGAGGCTGCGTTTTATCTTCCCGAGTAGCATGATAGGTCTTTATTAGTTTACTTGGCTTTGAGCTGCTTTTTAAAATTAAATTTCAGCAATAATAAATTACTGTATGGATTGAAGCAAAATATTTTAGCAGTAGCTTGCAGATGATGATATTTTGGTGAAGATGTGCTGTAAGCTTACGGTTT
The DNA here is from genome assembly GCF_003342845.1 of Nothoprocta perdicaria. Taxonomy (NCBI): domain Eukaryota; kingdom Metazoa; phylum Chordata; class Aves; order Tinamiformes; family Tinamidae; genus Nothoprocta; species Nothoprocta perdicaria. Next base: position 1,207,856 of record NW_020454871.1, read on the forward strand.
AGTGTTTCTCTAATGATAGCTCTGTTAGGTAATTGAAGCAAGTACTGTGGGGATATTTTTCCTCTTTTGGCAATTGCTGCTTTTGCTAACAYTCGAGTGAAAAATAAACACGCTTTTGGGACTGAACTCTCCCTAAGCCCGTTTGTAAACTGAATACTGAAATTTCAAAATTAATAATAAATTGAATTAATTTTCAAAGCACATTTTATCTTTTATTTAATAAAATGTTTGAACTGAGGAATCAAAGCACATGCAGAGAAGCCCGCACAGGCTCCTACACGTGGGCACCTCCTCCTCACGGGTTCTCTCTGTGTGCAAGAGGGAGGATGAGACCCTCACGTTGTCCTTGACCTCGTCAGTTACTTTAGTCCAGAAAACAGCCAGAATTGAGCTACTTTAGTCCAGGAAAGATGCAGAATTGAGCTACTTTAGTCCAGGAAAGATGCAGAATTGACAATTTCTGTTCAGAGCAGTGGCACAGGCTGCCCAAGGAGGCTGTGGAGTCTCCTTCTCTGGAGGTCTTCAAAACCCGCCTGGATGCCGCCCTGTGCCACATGCTCTAGGTGTGCCTGCTTGAGCGRGAAGGTTGGACTAGATGATCTCTAGAGGTCCCTTCCAACCTTGAATATTCTGTGATTCTGTGACWATTTATACTTAAAATCATGTCTTGTTTTTGGAAACGTGCCTGCTGTTGAGGCTGCTACAAAAGGAACCTCCAGGCCGAGGAGGCCCTGAGGGAAGGGGAAGAAGGGAATAAAGARGAAGAAGGGGATGAAGGGGAAGAAGCGGAAGGGGAAGGGCCGTCGCCCTGAGGCCACGGCACCGCCTCGTGGCGTTTGGTTGCTGCGCTGCTCCCTGGTCCCTTGGGCGACCAGAGGAAGGGCTGTATTGGCAGACATGGCCTGTCACAGAGTGGCTGGGGTTGGCAAGGACCTCTAGAGGCCACCTAGTCCAGCAGGGACACATGGAGCATGTGGCACAGGGTCACATCCAGCTGGGTTTGGATTTTTTTCTAAAGGAGACTCCATCACCGCCCTGGGCAGGCTGTTCCAGTGCTCTGTCATCTTCACAATTGTTGATGGTCACTTCACCACATGGGGCCAATTTAGACTATTTCAGTGGTCAGTTTTTCAGTGTACAGAAGACAATATTCAGACCCTAATGATCTTAAAGTCATAGCAGACTTCATTTATGTTCGCTTTTACTCTCCATCTATGTCTACCACTCCTTACATGCCAGTTCCAGGGGTCTGTACATTGATGTTTCCCATTGCACAGAGCCCTTGCAGCTGCTCCTGTTTCCTTACCATTTTGTTAACTCCACCTCCAGGGCCCTGGGATTCTGCACTGACTGCAATTAATGCAGCCACTAAGTACCTCCCTTCGAATTACTTCTGTGATGCCACATACGGTACCTTTGGTCGTTTATTTACAGGAATGGTATTAACCTAGCTCCAGAGCCTCRAAACGCAGCTCCTCAGGGATTGCAYGGATGAAACATGGTGCATTTCCTTTGACAACCACAATTCTACAGTGCAATTTCCTTAGACAGTTATTAAGCCTACAAGCATGCAAGTGTTACATATGGAGGCATGTACATATTGCATACAGGATACATTGTTCAACAAGCTAGGAACTGAAATGATGAGAAACTCCTGGTTCCTTCCAAACTAATTGCCCTAATTTAAAGAGAACTGGTTTTAGTGTGGACCATTTTTACTAAGGATCTTGATTTTGGAATGCATTATATACCTTCCCCATACAATAAAATACTCATTATGAAAACAATTTGTAAAGAAAATTCCAGTTTGCAAATGTTCGGTGAGTATTCCTTGGGAGTAAGATTACAAGGACCACTTGAAAGATTCCTCTTACTTTTGGAATGAACAATATCGTTTTCTTTTTTTTTTTTCCCTGAAAACATTAGCACTTCCTTAACTTATCTCTATGTACACAAATATTTACAAATGTGATCTTGCTCTCCTGTACTGTGCGCTCTGTGCCAGAAATGCAGCTCCTGGGCACTTCCCACATTTAAGCAGACTTGGGCAAGGGAAAGACCTGTAGTCCTGTCTAGATAGTTACAAGACAAGACCCACATCTTGACCGGCCAACAAATACAGAATGTTTAATTGCTGAAAAGAGCTAGTTAAACAGAACAGAACTGGAGCTGTTGTATTAGTTCTGGCTGGTGGCTCCAAGCAGTATGACACTCACTTGAGCCGTACTGCCCTGATTTGTTTGTGGACTCTGTATTTCTTTTCCTAGGTGCCGCCTATGGAAATTAGTTTGAAAGTTAAAGGCGCTGCATTTGAGGAAATAGTAACAGTGGAAACATTTCAAGCTATTTTGTAATTCCAAAAGTATGCTTTTTAATTCCAAAAGTGTAACTCATGGAATTTTGTATAATTAATCTCTTAACTTAATAGAAAACAAAAACAAAACACATATTACAATCCCTCAAATAATTTAAAATATTTGCCTCGACTCACACCATGGATGCAACTTTTTTTTGTTGTTTTTTCTAGCTTTTTAATATATTTTTACTTCCTGGCTTTTCCTTTGCCACACTATCTGCATATGCCTAACTAAGTGACACTTATGCTTTTCTGTCCATAAGTCTTGTATAAATCTCTCTGCATTTGATTGCGTGGCCTCCTATTTTTCATGACCCGCCACTCCCCTGCAACACAGAGACCAAAGAATGCTCTATCACTTGACTACTGCATGGTCTTTTCTTCTTTCCAGACCATTGGTTTATAAAATGAACAAAATTGGTCCTAATACTGATCTCCTGTAGCACTCCACTAATCACTTTCCTCTTTCCCAAGCCACTACCCACTCACAAATACCCTCTTTGATGTCTCAGAAGATGATTTATCTATTCACATACCTCAGCTACTATGAAGTAGCAAAATTACAGACCTTGCAGATTATTCTTTTGTGTTTTGCCCTATCAACAGATTTCCTAAATGCTAGGAAAATTATGTCGATGGACCCAATTTACCTCATTACTGCATAGTGATGATTTGTTAAATATAATCAAGTTTYTGTGAGTTTCTTAACTGTAATATTTCAGGTGCTTCCAGTGCAGTCTGTATAAAAAGTAATAGAGTAGGGAGAGAAAAATAAAAGAAATTATTCTGTGAACAAATTTGCCACCAGAACTTGGACAATATCATGTCTCAATATTTAATTTAATTTAATTTAATTTTACTTCTGTCTCAAAACTTACTTTTAAAGAAAACAATCAACAGCATGCCAGACATATAGAAACACTCAGGTTCACATATTATTTATAATCCTCCTTTACGTAATCTAAATCCGTGTACAAACCTCCAAACATTTAGGAATCTGTATTGTGACTCAAAATATAGTAGCAGTCTTCACATTTCTGGCTCTGGAAAGGTTTCTCTTTTACCGACAATATACTTACAGCCTAGCTTTGCTTCTGCTGTTCTGATTTTCTGTATTCTACTGGTAACTCCGGCAATTTTTCAGCACTAAGTACCCAGCTGTTGTACCCACACAAACTGTTACTCCCTCTGAATTACCCAGCTGATTTCCATGGYACAATTCCCCAAAGGGTCAGAAATTGGCCCATTTATGGAGTGACTGGGCGGAGTGGAGCTGAAAAGCTGTAATGGATCTTGGCTTCCCAACACTATTCAGGCTGATCCTTTAGGGCTTACAATGTTTTAAACATTATAAACATCTGCCTTGCATGACTTTCCTCGCTAAATAGTTGGTGATTCTAACTATTTTTGTTGAGTCGTAAAGACGTGCTGCTTGCTGATGTGTGTAAAGCAGCACTCTGCTATCTGATTTTCAGTAAGCTGTGCCCAAAGTACATCTTTCCCCACAGAGGGCTTAAACTTCACTGACAAAAGGCAGGGCCTGCGCTTGCCACTTGAGCTCAGCAGCTAARTGTGCCTGTGCATCATGCTCGAGTCTTACATGCAGTTATCAGGCAGCCCTCAGGCTTCCTCGCTCCGTCTCTAACTCCATGTGGGAAAAAGGAGGAGCAAACACAAGTCCTCCAGCTGCTCCCGCATTGCTGTCCCTTTCCCGCAGTGCCAGTTTCTGCTGCACAAGCTGGGGAAGCGACAGCGTGGCCACAAAGCACATCAGTGCCCGACACGCTCGCGTGTTCTGCACCACCTACCTGGTGTTTCAGCCTTGCCCAGGTCTGTGACCATCTGTGATGCAGCACAGTGGCGGCAACTGGAAAAGATAGCATATATTAAATGCAAATATTGTGCAAAATAAGATGTGTAAGTACTCACTAGTGTCATAACTTGTGTGTTTTGCCTTGAGGGAGATCCTAGGAAAGTGCTCTAGTGCCTGTAGCTCACTGCTTAACACTTGCCTAAGTCATCGTGCCTTGTGAGAGTGTGACACACCATCTAATGGAGCTCTGAAATCACRGATATAGGTAAAGATTTCATATGAGTGATGAATATTAATGAGAAGATGTGCCCCTCTGAGCTGCTGACATCCTTTACAGCTAAACAAAATCAAGCTTGGAGAAAAGTAGAAGTTCTCTTTTGTATTTACTCTGTGCTCACAAAATTCCTTCTYGCTTTCCTTGACTAGTCAGAGACATAAAAATTCTATTACAACAAAAGAATTTGTTCCAGACCCCCATCAAATGTCAGCAGCRTTCTGATAGCTAAGTGCCAACATGAGATAAAGATTAATAATAGGGGCAACAACCTCCCTTCCCAACACTTCTATAAAGGAAAGGCACAAGGAATACCAATGCAGCCACATACATGATTCTTGGCTGCTACTTTTTACTTTTTGTTGATTCCAAACATAAACCTTATCATGAATCCCTTGAATTATTGTCAAAATTCTTGTGGATTATAATGATGTGAAAACACCACCTCAGTCTTTTTTTTTTTTCCCCAGCAAAAAATGCCTGTCACAATACATTTTTTTAAATTTTTTTTTTGTATTTCAGACCAGTAACACATTTCCCTGTAAACATGGTCACTGTCCTAAGATTATTCTCTTATGCATAAAAAGATTCTTAAAAAGCTCTTTCTAACTTGCAGGGCCCTTGAGCAGGTATTCCTGGTTATGCCTGACAGTAAAAATGTATTTGTGAATGTGTACTTCATATTTTATATTGAAACAGATTGTTTCATAAAACTGAAATAACCGATAACAGAAGCACAGCAACACTGATTTACACTGATCAGGATCTGTGCACATTTTCAAACTGTAGAAGAAAGAAAACCCTAACTAAGTCTGTTATGTCTTAAACTAAAACATAAAGCCCAATCAGACAAAGCTGAAAAAAACAGCTGTGCAAGAGAGAAGGAGTAAACAATACTTCAATTTTTGCAACTTCAATTGAAACAGTTACACTAATTTCTACATTGAGACTGAGAAACACCCCTATATTTAAGTCATGAATAAGAATTAATGGACAGATTAAAGCGCAATGGAAGTACTGATTGCAAGTAAGCCATAAATTCTTAGACAAAGGAGAAATCGAGGATTGCAAAGTACAAATATCTTTTTTTAATCAATTATATAATAACGACAGAAGTTTTACTTTTTGGAAGACATTCATATTTTTTCTCAATTTCTATGCCCTGCTTTACTAATGAAATAATTAAGAGTGCTCCTGGGAGTATGTTAGATTTGCACTACGAAGGTGCACACCCGGGCACTGCTTACACTACGATGCTGCTACCAGCATTAATTTCAAGCTCCATGAGCAACAAGGCAAGAAATCAATGTTTATCAAACRGAAAGGAAGAAAAAGAGAAAGGAGAGTATTTCAGGCGGTTATTTGGCAATGCTGACAAGCGTAGGAAATGCCATTTCAAACAGTGGCGACTGTTCTATTATCAGTGGCCTGGTGCCTGCTCTGTTTTTGACCTCCTGTGACTGCACTTGTGTGGAATTAGTAGGAGTTAATCCTGGCCAAGCAGCAAAAGARGCAGCTTGAGTAGGCACCTAACTTAGTCCTCCTCACCAACAATTAGGGCAGTAGATAACAGCCCAACAAAAGTGGCTCTTATCGCTTCAAGAGTAAATTACTGCAGGGATTGGATGTTAACGGGCAATTGGACAGCAGCTGCTTTCTGCTATGGACATGGACATTTGGGGCTCAACTTCTGAGAGGTCATTGATACCAGTGATACCAGAAAATAAAACTCTGAGCAAAGAAAGGCATGCTCTCCATCAGGATTTTATGTCGGGAAGTAGAAGATGGACAGTGATGAGAAAATGTCCATCCGAGCAAAACGCAAGCCTCCATTATTTGTTTTGTGTAGRCATCTGCATATACTCTTTAATGTGTTTTGGACTAAAATATAATTTTCTGGTATCAGTTAAAAAGACTTTTCAAGTACAAAGAACAACTTCTGTTTCTAAAGTATAAGGCCCTTGCTCTTCCTATTTATGTGTTATTAAAAAGTAAAAACTGCTGAGGATCCTTCCYCCTCAAGAAACAAATACTTGCTAGATGCTGTTTTGTAAATGAGACCAAAAGAAATAGTCATTTTAACTTTAAAAGATGTTATACACTAATATCAAGAAAACCTTAAGTGCTTTCCAKTTTTCTAAAATACTAGAAAGTATCTTACTTGAATATATTAAAAAAAAACCCCAAACTTCAAACTACTACCTTCATCTATGAAGGAAACAGAATGTTCTTTTCCTTGAAGCATTTAATGGGGGCCATCAAAAGATTTTATTACATATATTGAATCATAGATTTGAACTTTAATAATGAATTTAGGGATGCAGAATCTGATACTATTAAAGCATAATTATTCTCTAGAGATGTAAAGAAATGTTTTAACAGCAACTTTGGCTGAGTGCAGACAGGCAGAAGACGGGGTTGTGTTGGGTGCACTATGCTAGTGGGTAGCTGTTCTGACAATAAATAACTGATTTGCTTTCCTTGGTGCCACCCTTCTGTCCTACGTCCTCCCCTGTCCAGCACTGACTTGTACAGAAGAATTGAGAGTGAAAAAAAAAATGGTATTTCCTATGCTCCACATCACTTGAGAAACCCTTGACAGACTCGGTATTTACAGGAGACTGAATTGTTAAGTTTTAGAATTACAAATAGAGCACCATGCCATATGGTGCTCCCTTTCAAATAACTTTGCTGTAAATCAAAAATAACAAGGATCGATATATCAGCAATAATGCTAATCACGTGCAGGACACTCTGCACAGAACCCAAAAAATTAACGAGTCCTTACATGTGACTATTGTGAACTGTGGTTAAATCCTTTTCCTGTGTGTGTCCAGTGGATTTTTGTAACCAATTCTCTCCTCCTGCTTCTTTATCAAGTTAAAAAAAGCACCAGTGATCTTGACCAAAATTTGCAGCATCTGTCTCCAAATTTGGCAATAATGAAWAAGGCCCTGGCCGGCCTGCTGCAAGGCTGCTGTTTTAAGCTAGGTTTTTAACAGTCAAGTGTAGAAGGTAGTCCTGCTCAAACTAAGCATCTTGCATCCATAACCCTTGTCACAGCATCCCGAATCAGCAAATTTGGAGGTGAATCCCACTTCACGATATTGGTCACCCCAGAAGCAAGAGAGCGCTTGATTAGATTACAGCCTGCCACGTTACAACATTTTCAAATAAAAAGCTCATTTCTTGGAGGCTCGGCCTCCAAGAGCTTGAGCTTGGAAGCCCATTTCCACAGCCACCACATTTGTCTATGGTGGATTATTCTCCAGGTGCCAGGCAACGCTCCCGCTCGGAGCCCGGCCRTGCCCCCGTGAAGGACACGGCGCGGCCCGGACCTCTGTAATGGCCTACGACAGATAAAACAGACGTTGCCTGTCGTTAAACCTCAGGGAGCTTCATTTTACGACTTCAAAATCCCCCCTTTCCCCCCCCACCCAAAGAACTGCTGCTTCTCTGGGGCATCCAGACTGTAATTCCCTGCCATAAATTCATTTTACACCTTCAAAAAATTTGCACAGCCCTCCCCATCRCTTCGGGTTTTGAGCGTGGCTCTGTGTCAAGCTTTACACCTACTGACTCCCAGCAGATACAGCACAGAAATCAATTTTTCAGCAGCACCAGTAACAACCTCCCATTTAATGCAGAGTGACCTAGTAAGTTATTTGCAGGATACACAGACTAACAGAGAGGATTTTGCGTTCTTTGGCTTCTCAGGCTTTACTTTTCCAACACATGGACTGAATTAGGTATTTCTGTTACTAAGAAATATTTTATCTGTGATTTTTAGTTCTGAAAAACAAGAAGACTTTCCAATAATGACCTAAATATGAAGTTTTTGTTTCCAATAATGCCAATTATGATTTAACTAAYAGTTACAGTACAGTAGGATAGGAGCCTTGAACACTAGTATATCACACTGTCATCTATAGCACTAGCATCCACATAATGCACTGCATTGGTTATTTCATTGCCATCTGAAGCACGTATGGAGAGACAGGGCCCGCTCTAATTACAATATTGTAGTTTTGACTGACAGACAATATGTCTACAATCAACTCATTTGAGAGCCATGTGTTGCGACAGCTCCTTGTCCAAATCCAAAGTGTGCAGAATCAAGACAAATCAGTGCCTTTCTCTACGCTTATCCCCCAAAAAAGGGTCCTAGGAAATATATGTTTCCAAAGAACAGCAATGGGTACCACTGGAAACCTCATTTTCCCCATATTTTTTCTTAATTGTTCATCTGCACAATTTAAGCATGGCCAGCATATTGAAAAATAAATAAATAACAGATACAGGAACCAAACTATCGTTACCRAACCTCACATCCTTCACTTTTGTTATTCCAAAGCAAAGTAAAAATGAATAACACTATTTTTGAGATCCCAAGAAAAAAAACATTAATAATATTACCCAATTTGCTAAGCCACACAAGCATATAGCAAATGCTGAAACAACATATTTATCCTGACCTCACGCAGGCCAGCATAAGTATAATTATTATGCAGTATAATATGACAGAGATATCTGTCATTAGTAGAATTTCTGGAATTTTGAACATACATTTCAATAGCCTAAGTGGACCTAGCTTGGCAATTTAGCTGACCCTGGAAAAGAGTGCCTTATGTTCATCTTGTGCAATCTGTCCGGTAACAGATGTACACCATTAAGATGTAAAGTGAGGTAGAGGAGGAGGGGAACAGCAGGAGAAGAGTCAGGCCATTTAGCAAAAGAGCCACGAGTTTCAGTAGGCCAGCATAAAGGAGAATAATAAGCGCAACAAGGTTTAAATCACTCGAAAAGGGGTCCCAAGCAAATGTATGATATATAAATTAATATTTGCATATTGTATTTACATACTGCAGTATTGCATTCGCTTGATGTTAAATGATATATAAAGAAATATCTGTGTATTTTTGTGGTGACAGTGAGAGGCAGAACACGCTGAAATTAGATGAAAAAGGGAGCACCGTTACCACTGAAGGAACATAAGAAATTCAGTGAGCTTAAAGATGCACGAGTGTCACATGGAAAGTCTTTCCTCCAGCATCACGGAACTGGGTCAGTTGAAAGCACGAACCCTACAGGTGGCAAAGTGCCCCAGACGAACACTTTGCGTTGATGACGTGTTCAGATGTTTGACTTCCTTTGCCATAGCAACAGACACAACCTGTCATATTATTAACTCATCCTTCCTGTTACCGAAATTGAGAAACTGGAGACCATCACTGGCCAGATCTTGCCCATTTGTTTCTGTGAAATTCTCTCACCTATATACATATAAAAGCAGCACTTACAATTAGTTATGTTCTAAAGTGTTCAAGATGCCACTTACCAGGAAATCGCCAGTCTAAAAATATTCATCATGTCTGCCCACACCAAATGTTGATATAAATTATTAATTTAAGGCAAATATGACAATTAAGCAGATTTATTAGCTATAATACATCATACAATTATGGAATGACTTCTTTTTAAAACTTGCCTTCCCTTTATTTCTGCAATCAACACTTAATTTACTTTAGATACTGTATTTTATTCATTGATACGCATCACCATTTCAAGAATAAGCTCTCCCCATTAAAGGGCATTCTAATTTACACACAAACAAAACACACACATATACATCATGAGAACACGCTCAAGGGAGTAGAAAAAAAGGCTCTTTCAGACTGAGTAAATAATAGACAAAAAGAAGAAAAAAAAATCATCCCAACTGTCTCTACCACCCACCTTTATTTGTGATCTCACTAGATAGGAGCACTAACTCCCTGATAAGAGATTGGACTGCTTAAAATYAGATGTTTTGCAAGAAGAACAATACTCACGGATGGGAGAATAAAGGCAAGTTTGTGTTTCCGACATGGCTTCTAGTGTATGAATAGTGGAGCTATAGCTTTCAGTGTCGTCCAGCATTGGAATTGCATGGTTTTCAAGTTTTCAGAGGTATAACAGACCCTATGTATCAATACCTTAGATATATGATACAGCTAGAAATTTAAAAAAAAAAAATCACTTTATTATAACACATAAAATATGGCTCTTTTGACAATCTCAGTGTTTACCAGAAACTCTGCTTATTCACTGCATATTCCTCTAGGTGTCCTTTATAGTAAAAATTATTTTTAAGAAAAGATATTTTTTTCGTCCTTGTTACATGTTGCTTTGGGAGCTTTGAAATTGTTTTCAGCTGAGCAAAAGGAAATGTCAGGGATAATTTTGATAAATGCGAGCTATCTCACATTTTCTGTTAACAAGTGCTTTGTGTGTCTAATAACATGCACCTGCGATGCTGATTTTTCTTCCTCTTGTGACCTCAAAGAGCTAAAAAGAGACTGCACATTAAAAGAAGACTATACCTACTGCTAGGTCAATAACATTGATGAAAAAGAGTTAGTCATTCGCAGCTAAAATCAGGCCTAAATTCCCCCACGCGCTGTCCCTTAAACTGGCTGCATGCTGTGGCAAGCAGCGCTCCTGTCTGCTTCTCCTGCAGGTGAGTACCCAGCTGGATCTGCAGGCCTCGTGCTCTGAGGAACAGGCCAAGGCCAGGCCCAACGCTCTCAATAACAGCCTTTAGTGGCAAGCACAAAACCCTCACATGGATGCCAGGCATTTAGAATGTACCACTACCGTTTTTCAAACGGTAAAGTAAATAAATTGCTGTGATAACCAATACTTCTGCGTCTCTAAAACAGTCTTACTCCGTTGTGATAAGTGCTACAGCATTTAATAGGCACAATAAGCATTTACTTATTCAGTGTTTTGTGTTCTATATGACTTCTCAAGTTCTTGAGTTTGGAGAGTTAAATGCCTTGACTCATGGAAAATGAGTATCAGACTGCAAATTCAGAAATGTTCACTGTGGTTCCAATCTCGTCTAGTTTTCAAACGTACTTACTATCAATATACTGCAAAGTTGCTTCTCATTAGACATCTTATAATACAATTCCCCCTTACAGATGAAGTGTACAGATACTTATTTTGTGTTATGTATAGAGCAAATCTCAAATGACCCTGTAACAGTACTAATCTCCCGTCCGCTCCCTCTTTGGATTTAAGTAAAACAGCAGCTACTGGACTGAACTAAATTATAGATTAATATCTCATTTAATGAAACGATCAAAAGAAGCCAAAAGAGGGGGAACAAACAGAAACTCGCCTCTCTTTTGATGAAGCTGGCTGTCTTAGAAAACTTCAGTAAGGACTTGTCCACATGTGGGTTTAAACGTTGTCTTCCTAGGCTACTTTTTCTTCTGAAGGAAACGTCAGTGTCATCTGCATCACTCACTCGCCATCTCCCCCATGCAGGTGCCGCGTGGTTTATAGCCTACACTTACAGATGCGTTTGATTTAGGTGCTGTACTAAAGTGGAAGTGTCAAGGTGATTCATCTGTGCRCCACTGCTGACAGCTGTGTTACAGAGAGTGCCCTCAGTAGAGGCATTGATTGCACTGAAGAGGGAGGTGTTCCAGTATCAAAGGGAAAGGCTTGCTTTGGTGWGAGACACACAACGCGGACCAGGTACCACTCTTCACAATAGCCTGTAGATATATGTGCATAAATATATATGTATGTTTATATATATACACACATACACACACACATACATACACATTGTGTTGCATTTTTAGAGTACGTTCCCAGGATTCTCCCTCTACACCAAGGGCCAACCAGGAGCCCCTGACCTTGGAACCTTGTTTGAAAGAGCTGGTGCTCCCATGACTCAGTTGAYAGAGGGAAGCACTCGCAGATGTGTTAGTTGTATACAAAATAAATCATTTGAGCTGTGGACTCTTGAATTCGCCCTTTCGTGCTTTAAAACATGCCCCACTGGCTAAAAATTTKAGGACTATTTCGTTTTCCTTAAATTTCCTGCAAAATATCTCTTGTCATTTTAGTGTATTCCACAAGTTTCCCAATGTATTTCCATCTAATTATTGCTAATTATTGCCAAGTATCTGTTCTATCAGTGTAGTGCCATCTTTAGTATTACAAGGCAGATTTACATGGATCTCGTACTAGTAAAATATTTCCTAGATATTGCTGTTTGGTAATCCAATKCCTGTCTTTTCATCCATATATGAAAAATGAATCTTGCTGACCAAATTGAATGATAGGCGTACATATACATACATGGCCTAAGATGTCATTTGTAAAAGAATGAATTATTAGAAGAGTTAATGGGAGCAACCTATGATGATACAGTGGTGACTAAAGCTATTTATCCCTCATAATCCCTGCCTTTATKAATTAAAAATAGTTGTATATTCAAAAGTAATCTGAAATTTAATGTATCAGTTGGTGATATGTCAGTAATTTATCTGAAATAGTCCATATATTATCATAATATCACCAAAATATTGCAGGCTCATTTAATAGTGTGCTATGCTTCAGAAAAATATGAGTTTCCACTTTAGAAAGAAAATGGCATTCAAATTTCACTTGATGTCCTTGCTATTTTTGGAAAAAAGAATAGAAATTTTAATGTATTGTTCTCAAGCWTTTTAAAAATACATGTCTTTTGCTATACTAACGGGAAGACTAAAGGCAACAAAAAGATATTCCTTTCCATATGTAATTAACTTTGAAAAACTTATTTACTGTGTGTAGCCTAAACTGTAATACAGCAAATAACAGGAAAATTTTCAAGTTTATATTTGATCAGATTTGAAATATAAAAGTACAAAGAGACTCTTTCAATGATTTAAAAAACTCAGCTATTCAAAGTAGTTYGAGTCCCCTTCCCTGGCTTATAAAACATAACCAAATATACTCTCATGAATGGCCCYGCATTTTTGTGGTTTCATCAGCAAATTGGGGGGCCGGACCCCAACTCACATTTCTGTACATTTGATTTCATTCTCTATTTCAGTTTTCTGTCTGCAATGCCACGCTTCCCTTTCACTCAAATGGACTCCATAGAGACAAATGTATCAGTTTCAAGCCAGGTAAAATCTGGGACATTTTGTGACACAGCCTGATCAGTGCCCTCTTCCAGAAGCCATCAAACGGCTCTGGAATGCCCTGAAATGTGAGTTAGCAACCTGAAAATATTATCAATAATTTCTTTCCATAGCCTAAATAAAGTTCTGAAAGTGTTTGAAGGAAGATGAGGAATGGGTGGGTGGGAGAAAGGACAGGCTTGGGGATACACGCAGGAAACCAGTGCAGGGTTCAAGTGCATTCAAATATTTGCACAACTTCTGGAGCTCATTTGGAGCTTTTGCTCTGCATCCCAGATGACCTAGCAGGACAGCAGATTAGTAGGCACCTTATATTGGCCTACAGAGGCAAAAGCACCTCGGGTAGCTTGTTAAGTCTCCAATATATCTGAGAATGATTAGTAGCCAGTAAAAACAATCTGTAATTCCAGTCCAAAATGCACCATAAGCAAATAATGCAAACAGCGAATGGAAAGATGTGTGTCCTCGTACAAGATTAGAATGTTCTTGTGGTAGCAGTTTGAAACTCACATTTTCTCGCATGTTTTAGTTCTTTCAGTGAACATTAAATTCAATTTAAACAATTAGAATCCATATAGCATGGAATAGAATTTGCACCTTAAGGCTATCCCAACTACCCATCCATAATACAACGAAAATTATAATACTATGCCTCAAAAAGAAGGCTGCCCCTGCATATTCCAAAGTATGGGCAGAACCTGAGCACGTGCCGTGCTGGGTCAACATGATCTTGGTGCAACCTGGCATTTGCCACAATGCCAACCCCTGTCACACCTACAGCTTCCCCTGGGACCAGGTTTTGCTCAGCAGGGAAGCCACGAGGGGTATTACAGTCCAGGGGAGATRCACAGGCCAGCAAGATGGGCAATGTTCAAAACCATTTGTTGATGAGGGCAAATAAATTTATGAAAGCAATAGCTCGAAGCCTAGCTAAGAATCACCTCAAATCTGTTGCAAGTTTAAACCAAAACATAAACAGTCTGAAAATTAACCTTAGTATAARCTCTTCTAGATATCTAGGAAAATTATTTAGGGTTTTGCCTTTTTTAATGGTTTTGCTTCTTTATATTTGCTCTGCTATTGATGTACACATTTTTAACATACGCATAATATATAACAAGCTACATTGTACAATATATAATAAAATACAAGTTAGAGAAAAAAGTAAAAGAGTTTTTAGCAACTACTTAAGSTTTCTTAAAGTCTACTCAAAGTTTATTAAAAATATCTCCTTATCTCAACATGTCTGTTGTTTACAAGTCCTAAGACATGTATCAAAAACTATCCTAAGAAAATCAGGAGATCAAGAAGTTTGAAATCATGGTGATAAACAAGAATAACAATGACCCTATCTTTTAAAATAAGGAAATAAACGTTACCATCTGAACATTAAATTTGAAGGTAAATAAAAGATGTTTCATTGCTCCTTTCACTTCCCAGGGACAATTAGTTATTTTCTGAATCTACCACTAATTGCACCCTGCCCAGAGTTAAATAAGCAAAATCTGTACTTAGACCTTCAAAAAAACCCACCAAACAAACAAACAACAATCCCAAGTGTTCAAGATCATTGCTTATAAAATATTACAGAATGGTATTTGTTCATATTTTCTTGTATAAGACATTTTTTCCAACATGTCAGAAAAATCAAAGGGATCAAGTACAACATCTGGTGTACAGAAATAACACACACACACACACACATCTTTCATATCATTTTCAATGGAGAAAACTATTATTCTGACAACCTTCCATCACATCCTACGGCTGTTAAGCTAACTAAAAATCAATAATCTAGTGAAAATACTTATTTTTAACAAATACACTAATTGATTTGGGGGTTTTAGACTGACTCAGTCTTCAGCTTCCCCCCTCTACTGCCTGGAGATTGCTGAGGAGTTCCTCATTCTATCATTTTATTCAAATTATCATCAGTATTGAAGTGAGACAGGGCAGAAATGCTTATTCAGCCAACAGAAACACAAAACAGATGTAAAAGATTTTTTTCTCCAACTTTCTACCTTAAAATAGATTAGTCTGTTCCAAGTTTAAAGCAAGCAATAACTAATATACGTGCTAAGCTCTCCCAGACCCAAGGCAAGCCAGCCGTTGCAGACAATCATTGCAGACCTCTGATAGTTTTTTGTGAGCTGAGCACTTAGGAGCCTGGATCCCTTAGGTGATGCTCAACACGTTATATAACGTCAGGCTAATGCCAAACCAAACCACGTCAAATCTACATTTCATACTCTGTTTACACAGAGGTGTCCTTTGGAGGACAGAGAGATGTTTTCGTAGATGTTTGCACTTTGCTGTGTAAATTCCGGCCACTCAGCAGGGCCAAAAAACTGTTTTCTTTACATTCAAGCTGGTATAAAAAGGATAAATTCTGTTTCGATTTTTAAAAGAAAAGCTTTAACTAACTACACAAGTAAAACTTTTTAAAGGATATTTTAGTTGTATCCAGATTGAATTTTAGTCAATACAGTGTATGGATAGAAAATGAGAGACATTTGATGAACTAATACTCATTAAAATAAAAAGTCCCTTTAAGTGGTATTTAAATGTAGTATTCTCCTGAATTTTTAGTGTAAAAATAGCTGAATTAAATACTGTTGAGCGAAACTGTTTGCACAGGAGTATGAAACAAATACCTGTTTTCATAGATATACATACTGTGGGCAAGAGTGCAGATTGCTGGAAGTGCCTGGGAGGGAAAAGGCTGGAGCATCTCTGTGCTTGCCTTGCTCTTGCGTTATTTATTTATATATTTATTTTTTACACATCCACCATGCAYGAGGGTTGCAGAAGGAGCAGTGGGATGCAGTGTGACTGTGGTTATCCCTCCCGGCCACTGCAGTTCTAGGGAAGGTGGCACGGAGGTGGTTTCGTGCTGTGCTTCTGTTCTGGAGCAAGAAGGGGACTGGGAACAGCACCGGGCTTTAATGAAGGGCCACAGATGTTGGTGCTTATTGCACCACCTGAGCTGATTAAAATCCCTACCTTTCTTAAAAAAGGAAAAAACTCCCTGTGGGAATAAAAAGTGGCTTTAAAAATGCAGATGGGATAATGGAAGATTATTTTCAAAATAATAAMTTAGTTTGTTTAGAATTTTTAAGGAAAAAAATCAATCTTGTGCCCCTGTTGTCCAATTTGCAACCTTTCCTCCTTTGCATTGGCATGTAATAGAGAGGTTTCCTATTTCTCTTATTAGACCAGCTTATGAACTTTGCCTAATAAGTTAAACAGTAGGTTTGCAGAATGTTGCATTGTTTAAGTGTTCTCTTACTTAACAATTAAGGGAGAAAAACTAGGAATAAGTGGGAGGGGAAAAAAAAAGAAAAAAGAAAGAAACCCGTCTTGAACATTTACAGGCAATATTCTTTTCTCAGTAAATATTGCTGTGGTTTTACATAGTTATATGCCCAATAAAAAAAAAGATCAAAATCTTATCACGTATTTCCCAGATGCTACTGGGCTTTGTGAAATCAGGAAAGATTTCTAAGCAAGATTTCCTGCAAGAAGATACTGGTTTCCCTAAAGCGATCCATAGTTACACAGATTCATATTTCGGTTGGTTATGGCTCTGKTTTTTTCCTTTCCTCCCCACAGACTGTATTGTTTTTGTAGCAAAGTAATTAATGTACATAAACTGATACCTCCTCTCTGCCCCCCAACCCATTTATTTCAGTGAATGGCTCCTGGGGAGAAAAAAAGAAAAGAAAAAATAAAAAAAAGAAAAAGATAAAAGCCCAAACGTTTTAATCTGAATTAGTTTTAGATTCGGATGCATTCATCGAGATAAAAGATATTTGTTCACAAATAGGTTTCTATGTTTGCCTTACAACTAAACAAATGTTTTCTAAAGGTCTGAAAATTTTCCATGCCATCTTGATACAATTCAAGAGAAGACCCATTTAGCCTAATGAGCATTAAGATTAAATCACTTACTCACAGATCAAAAGAGATTTTAATTATGTAAAGTAGTTGTTCAGAAACACAAAATGTTCCATTAAGCTTCACAATTAATACATACAATATTTATGAGTTCAGACTTTTCCTTGTTAAAAATTGATTGTTACATCAAAAAAAGTTTCCCTAGATGCACTGATTGAAGGAAAAATATTTTACGCCATAAAAGTAGCAGGCATACAAAAGACTTTACTASCTTTTGCTTTTCCTTCTCTTCTTTTTCCCTCGCTTTCTTTCTTGTTTTTGTTGCACTGAGCGGCTTGTCACCAGATGTGCATTGTATGTATAAAAATATTGAGTTCATAGAAATACCCAGAGCATGATCCTACCTCAGTGAACGCACATCACTCGGGTTTCTAAATGGAAATAGCACAAACTAAAGCACCAAGTTATTCTAAAAATACATATACAAGCCCCTCCATTTAAAGTGTCATTACCTTCTGCATATTAGACTATAAACCAACAGCAGCAAATAGCATGGTGCAAGCCAAGAACTGGGTGTAGGTACACTGTATGTATCACAATATGTTTTCAGACTTTTTTTTAAATTTAAATAAACGAAACAACCTTGGATAAAATATGYTCAAAACAAGCTTTGCTCACTCACCCATAGTGCAACCACTCCAAACAAGGGTGCAATCCTGCTCCCATATTCAAACCTTATTATGCTGTAGTTAAAAAAAGTATGATTGACCATTACATTGCTGTATTATTTTTGCACGGGCAGTATTCAAGTAAATGCAAAGAGAGCAAACGCTGACAACAATGCTGATAAAATATGTAATAGCTGTAGAGTAATTTATTTCTATAGTAGTTCTACTAAGGAAAGCAAATCATGAGAATGGAAGTCTGCTGACACTAAATAATTTAGAAAAACAGAGAGAATTGTTGTAGGGAAACTGAGTACTACCTAAGAGTGATGAAAAATCCATTCAAATTCTCAAGGATGGGGTATGTGTTATCAAAACTTTCTGCAAAACAATTTACTACAGTTAAAAAAAAAAACACACAAAAACCACCACCAACAACAACAACAAAAAAACACCAGACAGAAACTCCCTAAAAAGGATAAYGCAGGAATAAATACCAGTAGAAGTGCTGGGCAAAATTCTAGCCTTAATTAAAGTACACTCTATGAGGCTTCAATTACAGTGGCTTAGGAAGATGTATCTGAGAACACACACTGTTTTAACTGCTCTTCAGAGTTACCAGCCCARTTTTTAGCACCAGTTCGAGGCACTGAGAAATGTGTAAATTTGTCTAAAAAATAAAGTACTGATGATTACATGTTGGATATGCAAGGAAGAAAACATATTACATTTTATAAAATTTGTGTGCCTGTGTCAGTGCCAAATTCCAACACCTTCAGAGCTGTGTCTTAACAGAGCAGCTGAAGTAGTAGTTTTTTTTCATATATTAGGAACTCAGCATACTTTAGCTCTTTCACTCAATATCATGATCTTATGATTGATCTTGCTTATTTTTGGTTTATGTGCAACTTTATGCCACAGTTCTAATTATAACACGATCAACTGAATGACACCAAGTATCTTAAGCCTTCCAACTCCCTAAATAATTGAAAAGGATTCAATAGGTTATATTCAGTGCAATCCTAAGACAACAAAAAACTTACGTCCACTTTCCAGGTATTTTATACGTTTTCACCTTTGCATTGAATTGTAAGTGTATCACAAAACAGAGTCATTTGCCATGCTCCTAATGCTCTTGCTTTCAGATACAGATGGCTAATGATAAAAAAGTTGAATTCACTATCTATCTATTCACTGTCTATCAAAATAAGTGTGAGYGTAAATTATGCCAATCACTTTCATGCGTGGCATATGAAAACTGATAAATCTGGGTATTTTTCCTTTTRGTAGAAGAAAGCAACAACCGATAATACCTTTTAGAATTGCTCCTTACTTATTTTTCCATCCACAACTCTTTTTCTACTAAATTCTCCCTTGCAGTCTAATATAGGGGTAAATGAACTATCACAATACATGAAGCAGTAGCTGTGCAGTACGTTCTCTGTCCTTACACATAAAACCCATGCAAACTCTAGGCTGGAGGAAGCCAAGGAAGTGTGCTCTGTAGAAGGTTTAATCACACAGAGCAGACATCTATGAGGTTTACACCTGTAGATTCATATGTATTCACTTGTAGATTCACCTGTAGATTCATAGCTCTTTTGGAAAAAATGTACACAGCTACCAAGACCGTGTCTAGAAGGATCTGTGCCACTAAGGGATGAGATGCCCAGGTGATGCTATATAAGACTATGCAGCTGARTAAGTTTCCTAGGGGACTCCAGCTGGTTGCCTCCAAGTTTTTCCCCTTCTGAACGATTCCTTTCTCCACACCTTGATGAACTGGGGACACATTCACTATTTCCACTAGTTTTGGTTTGGAAGGCAGGGTGTCACTCAGAGACAAAATAAGTACATGCATGCACGCACTCTTGCCATATATTCAGAGATATCAAGTCCTGTTACTTTAGAGTAGTTAAGCGAAAGCTAGAAGAAAAAGAGTAGAAAAGAGGAAGGTTTTAAATTTCTTTGGAAATATTTAAGAAATTTCTTGTGTATATGACAGACTACAGAAGCAGAACTAAGGTTAGGTGGGCTACAGTCTAACAGGCCTTCAATTGCCTTAGGGCTGGCTGCTTAATGTACCAGAGACACAGGACAAATATGCCATCAGTGCTGCCTCATGGACTAGGTGCATCACCTTTGACGTGGTGATGTTCAAAACATGCCATCCACCATCTATTTTTCTAGGACCAACTTCCAAAAAAAAAAAAAAAATTTATACACACACACACACACACACACACATATATACACAAGAGACAGCAGAAAAAATGTTTTCACTAAAGTAAAACAAAACTAATTTTCCATTATGCATTATTTGCATTATGCATTCGGCATGCGGGGACCGAGGCGGCGCTTCATTGCGGTACGGCAGCCGCGGTCCCTTCCAGGCACGGCAAAGCCTGCCAGGAGCACCAAACCAAACAGATCATCTCAAACCAAAACAAACTCGCTAGTAGTTTTCTCACAGGCCAGAAATTAATTTCCCATTTTCAATATCTGTCTTTTATATATTTAAGTGACAGAAGACAGAATCCAAGAAGGATCGGGCCAAGAAATACTGTGATTTTGCCTCTCTCTCACTGTCTCTGCAAGGCTTCCTGCAGTCTGTGGTTTAGGACTTTTTGGTAGCCAGTTAAGACTGGACAGAGAAAAGAGCACCCATCACTTTTTTGGAAACATGACTCCATAGTCCAACAGCTGCCAGCCACAGAGAGGAAAGGTTTATTTTATCCTAAGTTTGAGCCTGATAGCCCAGAAGCAACTCAGAAACTTTCTGCCATCCCGTATGCTTGTGGTTATTCCTCATGTGTATATCTGCACATTTGTTATCTGCACATATTTAGTCTTTTACCAAACCAGAACTCCAAAGTTTGATATATTAATTTTCAACACTCTCTCTAATGAAAATTCATATTCTTCTTGATGGTGCAGAGAAGATTAGGGAGATAAGACACTTGATATTTCACCTTGTATGTAATTCCGTATTCACCACCACTGGATATGTTCTTTAACTCAAAGTGCTTTTACAGTGAAGATTCTTTTTTGGCTRTATTTTTAGTTTTCAGATAGTAAGTATATCAAGTCTTCAGCGGACAGAAATTAAAGGATCTAGCATCATTAACCCACAGGCTTGAAGATGAAGAAAACCACCCTTACTTTGCCTACTTAAAGCAACCATATACAATGGGGAATTAAAAACAAAATAGCTAAAAATTGAAAAAGAAATAAGGCTACTGCAAAGTTTTCAGAAAATCACAATTGTTTCAACACACAGAAAGTGAGGGGGATCTCGCTTGAAATCTGCCTCTTCACCGAATAAAAGACGTTTTCATCCAACTTCAATGTTGTGACTTTCAATTGGATTAGAGACACAGGCAATATTATGTTTTTATGTCATCTGCTGCACCCTAGTGGAGATAAAACATAATTTCAAATGTAAAAATCTCCAAAGGTCAATTATCCATAGACACGTGGTTGGACTTTCACACATGCACAAAAAAAAAAAAAAAAAAAAAAAAAAAATTAAAACCAAATCCAGCGTTACGTGGTCTTTATTTGTGAGGAACAGAGGTGGAGTCTAAAACATATTTATGGAGTGAACACATATTTACACGTATTAATATATGTAAATCGGATGAACAAGAATTTGGGGTATTTAGACATTTAAAACAATGATTTCTTTTGGAAGACCACTATCTTAATTACGGCTCACAACTTCTCTTACCAATAATGTAGGTTGCAGTATTTGCCTTCAGAAGAGATCAATGCGTCATCAACTGATGCAATGTGACAGTCATTAAAAGCCCAGTTCTTGCTATTGTGACAAGAATTGAATAATCTTAGCACATATTTTGGTACTAGCAACAAAACACCCCTGAAACAGTTTTCCTCATATTTAACTTACCTGTTCTGTCTTCTGATTCCACCAGGACTGCTGGTGCTTGAGACATGGGAATATATGTTAATTAGCTTGCATAACGGCATAACCTTAATTTGGCCAATTTAGAGATTATGTTAGAATTTGTTCTTTGTACAAAAAAAAGATTTGCTCTCCATGTGACAACAGACAAGCAGTCATATTTTAATCAAGTTTCCTTTTCTTCAACATAGCCACCTCAAGGCAAATAATCTTTCCTAAGAAATTGTTTTTCCTTGTCGTCGTCTTCTCACCTCAAATCCTTTTTAGATCTGTATTTGAGTGATTCTATGCATTAAAATCATCTTGAAACCTTTAGAAGGCCAATGGACAGCCTCCCTTATACATCAGAGCCCTGCAGAATCAAACATTTCTTTGGAAAATATAATGAAAAGTTCATAGTGGAATCAGCAAGAGCGATGCTTGCATCTCAAGACACAGAGTTTGGCTGCTTATAAATGGCTTTGGTTGATGAAATACATTTTAAAACCTAGACATTTAATAACTCTAAAAGCCTGTGGTGCAAAATGAAAAATCATCCTGCAAAAAAAAGGGAAACTTTTTTGCTTAACCTGCATAACTTGGTAAACGTGACTATTTCTGCATTAGGGTAGCGGCTTTCTGTAGGTGTGTTATTGTTCCTTCCCTGAAATTGATTCCCTAATTTCCTTGAGTGCAGAGATGGACTTGTTTGTTTKCTCTAATCACAGAGAAAAAGGCCATAAATTATACACAACCTGAACTACTTACACAGTTACAATCACTTTGTGCAATTGGTACAGCACGCTTGCATTTTTAGTTAACTCCATTAAAATCACGTCAGTGTTGGCAGAGCATCCTAGTCTCGAATCATATCATTTCTACAGTTTTTGCTTTTGGGGTGGCAACCAAAATGCTTCACGGGTGCCTTGTGGCATGACAATTCTCTGAACATCAACTGAACTATGAGAGAGCTCCTAGGCTGTCACCAGCTACACGCAAATCCCTTATTGAGTGACACTTTAAAGGAGTGCTCCAGCATCAATTCCACCATTTCAAATGGGATCTGCACCACCAGATTTGCAGATAACTTTTGAATTAAGCACAAGACAAATCTGACTTGCCCATTTTGGAATAGATACCATCCCAGCCTGCTCAAAACATTTGTTTTAGGAACCAGACACTGAAACTRGTGTTTGGCAGCAGAACGACGGAGAAAGTGAGAACCCAAGTCCTCTGCTACTCCTACTCAGTTCCCTCAAACATATTCCCTATTTCTTTGCTTTAAGTCTGTTTTTAAAGCATTATGTACTGATCAAAAAAATCATTAAGCATATCTGATGTATGAACTATGTATTTTAGTTCAGAATTCCTCTGCTTATGTTTTTACTGGAAAAAAAAAAAGAAAAGAAAAGATGCTGACCAGACAGCTTTCAATACCATCAATAAAAAAGTCCTGCTTTGCTTACAGGTCTCGTGTTACTGTGTTTGTCCTCCAACCGAGTAAACGCAGTGCTTGCAAGCGAGAGGGAGGCTCTGGAAAGCCCGGGTGCATTTAATCCCCACAGGTGAGCAAATGGACAGGGATTAGCCTATTTTGCACTCTCAGATAKTCTGCCCTTGCATTCCTCTTAATAAAAGCCCCAAATTACAACAACAAAAGAGAAGGTGCGATAAATTTATCAGCTGGTTGCAAGCTTAGAGCACTATTTCCTTTCACATCACACAAAATAACTGTGTCTGTTTCCCTGTAGATCTGTCCAGGTACAACCCTTCAGCTACAAACATCTACCTCGATTCCTGAGCTTGTTTTCATATAGAATTCAATATATGAAATGTTACCTATATTTTATGGTTCTGTATTTTTTTTTTTCCTCCTTCCACTAGCATTCTTAATAGTTAGTATGCTGTTTCACTTGTAAAAGAAATGCACGAGCAATTAATTAAGCTTACTATGAGCACAGACAATTAAAACACATTAAAGAATTCACTTTAATCRGTCAGATCGAGGAAGAAATAAAATCAGCTTTTAAAGTATATTAACGCACATTAATAAGTGAAACTGTTATGGAAAAAAGAAATGAGTCTAAGAGGGATTAAGGGTATTAAACATTCCCAGGTGAATTCCACATATACAGTTTTGATTTTAAAGAGCAACAATTAACTGATAAAATGTCACTGCCAGAACCTCATTTCTCTTCTTATAAACTGCCTACTAAATACACGACTTTGACAACTTAAGTCCTCTGCAGAGACTAGAGCCATTGCCACCATTTTCCCTCCCAGAACCAAGCACACTGCACTGAAATTCCACTGGTAACGTTAATATTATCTTTAATATTAACTGGTAATATTATTATCTGATTCAACATTTTGATTTTTATTACACAGATTCAGTACTTTCAAATTTTTTGATATAGGCTTCTTTAAAAACAAGTCAGCAGTAATGGTTTTATACCTGACTGTCATATTGGTTTTACTTGCAACGCCATCCCTTCCCTCCTTTTCCCCCAAATGATTATTGTTCCCACAAATTCCTAGTTCCTTGTTCCTACAAGCAAAAAGGGTTTTGTGAACACCAGTAAATATTAAAAATTAAAAATATTAAGCACAGAATGCTATRGAGAAACATCAGTACTTCCTTATTGTATCAACCATCCAATGTCATTCGACTTTTTAAAGCTATAATTTATTATTTTTTATTATCATTTATTAAAGCTATTTGCTTTATCAGCATCACCTGCAAGGCCAAGGTATCAGTAAAACAGGGTGTTCRTTTTCTGCTCCCATTTAGGCTGCAGAAGAGGTGACTTCTGCATAATTTTTGTATATCAAACTATTTCATGTAGAATTGCATGTTTCAAATATTTCAAAGGTCCCATTCAGACAGCCACAGTATGCTGAGTTGACTGAAGAGTTACACAGACTTGATTATGAATTTTAGCCATATTTCTGGTGGCAAATAAATTTCCATGGCAAATAAAATACCCTAATAAACGTTGGGAGAGGCAAGCAGAACTGGAYACTCATAATGAGACTAGACAGAAGGCAAGTGAGAGAGAGATGAGAATATGGAATTAGAGGTATAAGAACCTTGAGGATAAACATTGTTTTATTGATTATTTTCATTTCTGCAGTTCTAATAGTTGCTCTTGGGTGTATATATTTTAATATGTGCATTCATGGAATGGTATGAGTGACAAGAATATGGTTGAATTGGTACTTTTAGCAGTGATTTATGCATTTATTGCATTAGTCATCAAGGGAAAAATCATCAAAATTAACACTGCACCGGAGAAAGCTCCTCTTAGTTAAGTCTCAGTGSCATAATAACAATTCCCATTAGCAAATATCACCGAGGAACAGCTGTATGTATAGCACGCATCTTAAAAGAAATAATAGGCAACCTGAGAATTCGCAAGCCTGCCCTAATGGAATGATAATGGCTATTGAGAATAATATCCAAGTATACTATAAGCAACTGAACTAATTGATCAATTAAACCTCGAAAGGTTTAAGGAAAAGTTTGCAGAGTTTCGTCACAGTGGGTGTCCAAAGAGACATATTCTATGGGGAACTATCTTCCCTAGGCAGATGAACCAGATTTTCAGAAAATCTGCTCTTGAAAATTGAAAGACAGACAGCAAAAAAAAAAAAATACTCAACAAATTCAAGAAATTTAAAAGCACTTTCTATGAAGTTTAAAATTTGTTTTCCACCTGGTAGAATTCAAAGTTCATTCTTACAGAATTTTTTTCCCCCTAGCAAGCATTAAATATTCTCATAAGGGCCAAGATATATTTGGGCCAAAGGGAGTATTTAAATCTTCAGTGCCTTCTCTAAAGAAGTCTACACCTACATGTCAGCACTTGCTGTTAAGTAGCTGAACCAACCAGATCTACTAGTGTTTTATTTATTTTGTGTATTGCAAGCATATAGGCTGCAGTTTATCACAGTGACGGCTAAATCTATCATCTTCTACCTGGAGCTATAATAGGAGTGCTCTCAAATCAACAAGTCTTTCCTTCAGAGTAACTGAACTGTAAATTGTCCTTGACCAGTCAGACAAACAAAAACAACCTTCCCTGTTAATCTGCTGAAGACAAACAGTTCACTGTCTTTCATCCTCAGAAGAAGGATGTCGGTGGCAATGGCGTTTTATATGTCACATCCTTCACACAACGCTCCTCTGTTTTCTGGTTCAAAAACTTAGTGAGATATTAAGAAATAGATGAAATTCGACCTCTAGAAAAGTAAATAATCATTTTGTTTCTAAGGATGTGGACTTTTTTTTTTTTTTTAAAGAAAATGAGTTTCACAGATCACTAGAGTATGTTACAGAAATACTATTTTTTCCTCCCCAAACTAGGTAGACAGAACCTACAGCAACATGGGCATGATAACTTACTGTTCTGCCAAACACAGGGAAATTTTTATTCCTCTGCATGATGAGAAAATTAACTTCATAAAATATGATTTGAACTCTCTAGGACGATGCATATATTTCGTTTCTCTAACTCCAGAGGTCATATATACTTCCCATTAAATTACTGGAAATCATTTTTATTTAGGTTATTTCACATGTTCCTTGCAGAAACTGGGTACAGATATTTTATATCGCCTCATCACTTTTTGTAACTGATTTTTAAGGTATCTTACCAAAAAGCATTCCTGAAAGGCTCCATTAAAGAAATGCTGACACATTATGTTACAGTATGTTACAGTATCTTGGGTTCTATCAGTCACATTTCATTACTTTTACATAACATGGCTCTATTGATGCAACCTGATGTGACATGTCACACTGCAGTGTCAGCTACAAACTTGGACTAAAAAGTTTTCTTTATCCTCAAAATCACTACCTCGAGCTTGATATCATAACACGCAAGACATTACCAGCAATATTCCCTTATTTCCCCTAAGTAAATAATTTAAATTAAGACTTTACCACCACGTCTGTATATTAACACAGATTAATTCCCCGGAGTAGTGGTGTACACTACCTGCAGTCAAAATAGGTGGTTGTTAGAGTATTGTACAACTAGCACATCTTTATTCAGAACATCCAGAGGTTCCTGGGTCAACAGCTTCCTATTTATTCAAATTTATATTGACTAGCTTCAGAAGGCGAAGCTGACAAAATGATTAATTAGACTTTATAACTCATTGGCAGCCTGCAGTTTAATAAAATTAGTAGAGCTTAAGTTCATCTTTAAATACCATGACGGTTTTAATTTAAAAAATGTCAAATTACATTTTTCAGCCCGTGCAAAATACAAGATGACTTATTCCAAACTTGCAGCAAAACAAAGAAAAACTAAATAGGATACCATATTTAATATACGATTTGATGATGATTGAAGTGKTAAGAGAACTGCTTCACTTCTACATTCATCTATCAAAGCAGTAGTACTCCTTGTACAGGCACTAAATTTACTGGCAATTATTGTGCTGCACACATGATTTTTGGTGATCCATTATTATTTTCATCTTAATTGTGCAAAGGTTTGTGTGACACACAACAGGGTAGATAATCACATGAGAATACGACGCACAGAGGCTTGTTTCATGTCAGCTCTTACTTATAAACCGATTAAAAATCAAATGCAGGTTCTGACGAGCCATCATACTTAAATCATGAGAAATTAGGGAAAACTTGCACTGAATAAAAAGAGTGTAATTGTTTTTCCTCTTCTGACATCTTCCCCTCCAGTTGCTATTACTATTTACATGGCCTGAATAATGGGAAGACAGGAACAATTACCATTCAAAATGGTTTTTAATGCACAGGCCTATGCATACGAATGTCTGAATAGGAGCTATAGTCTGCTGAGTTCCTTAGAAGCCCCTCAAGTTTTACTACCAAAAGTTCAATAAAACAAAACTTTATGCCATATGAGGAGCAAAGTTTGATTCCTTCAGCCCCGAGTGCACATCTGCAGTCGCAGTAGTTCTTCCCACTTACTGTCAGATAAGCATGCAACTCATTTTTATTGTCCAAATTGGTGCAAAGTGCTCAGTATAACTGAAAGAGGAGCTAAACATCCAGCTGGGAACATGCGCGCTCGTTCTTTGAGAGCGTCTCACATCCTGCCGACCTTTATTCCTCTTTAGGGAAACGTATCTGTTTTACATCCTGACCTTTACATATTCCTTCAAGAGGGAATATTTCGAGGTGTAATGATCTAGAAGTGATGCAAAAGGGTAAAAATTGCAATAGATGCTGTGGTCCTTATGTTCGGGCCTTTCCTCAAGCGCTGCAAAGGAATCACAGAAATACAGCAGTCTCTCAAAAGTGACCTACAGCCCTGCATATAACTTCATTAATACAAATACAAGCAATCATTCAACCTTCATGTCGATTTTAAACATGTGAATTGAATATTAACCACAGCTTGGCACTAATTCTCAGCTTATGCCAAAGTGCTCTTCTTCAGGGACATTACAATTTAGTCAAATGTAATATAGTCAATGTGAGATGATGTTAAAAAAAAAAAAAAAAGATTTACTCAGACCTGGTATATTTAAACTACACACTGAATTGCACTTCAATACCTCATGAAATAGGKGCCTAAATGTTATTTTTTACATATCCAACTTATGACAAAATTTTCTAGAATATATGAATAGCAACATTTACATTTTTATTATTTTTTAT
Organism: Nothoprocta perdicaria; assembly: GCF_003342845.1. NCBI lineage: Eukaryota > Metazoa > Chordata > Aves > Tinamiformes > Tinamidae > Nothoprocta > Nothoprocta perdicaria. The sequence continues at coordinate 1,236,389 of NW_020454871.1, forward strand.
TTTCTTAAAATTAGGAAAATATTGTTAACAGAAGATTGAGAATTTGTCATTAATATTTGCCTTCTGTTGAAAAAGGCTAATGAGAAGTCACTTCCACTCCAAAGGGACAACAGGCGAGTATGTTTAGGGGGCGAGACAGAATGATACAAGCAGTGACAACTTTCCCCCGGTCCAAAATTGTTAGTGTTTTCAGTACATGAAAGTTAAAATCAGTTGAATTTTTTAAATATACCGGTTGCTATCAGAAACATAGACTCCGAGGTAACGAAATAGCAGAGATGTAGCCTCTTTCTCAATTGGGAATACTCAAATTATGCGAATGTTAAGGAAACTTTACCCTTCTGTGTTATTTGCTTTAATACACAACGAGAAGAGAAAAATTTGGAACCACAAGTTGATTCAATATCAAGAAGTAGAAGAGAAGGAGTTGCAAATAAACAAGCATTTCAGTGGCATGTGAGCCACAAATATTACTTGTCAATACTTGTCAGAGAAAGGATTGCTTTAGAGTAATGCTTTTCTCTGTTCAGAAAGAAAAGCTGAATAAAGAYGTAATCTGTTTCATGAGAAACAATAAGCCTGCTACCCTTTGATTCCCTCTATTATCTGATTTTTAATAAGTCTTAGGATGGTTTTTTGAATATAATTGGAATTAGATGTCTCCAGAAAAAGAGGAATATCATAATTGCCTAAGGCAGTTCTGTAAAAACTCCTAATTCTGGGTTGGATTGCAGTACATTCCCAGTGAAGAACATAATGTACAACCCAAAACTACTCTAATTTCCGTAACTGATATTAGTAGCTGTATATATTCATAATAAGAGACATACATACATGTGAAACAGTAGGAGAGCTATTTCCCAGATAAAATTATACATAGACCTAAAAATTGGCACATTTAGACTTCTGCACAGTTTATATTCTTTTCTCGTCTAGAACTGGAAATCTCTTTAAACATTTTGAACTCTGGAATGGACTCATTTTCAGATACTGACAAAAAAACGAATAAAAACATACACTGATGCAGGCTTAATTTTCAGGTACACGTTTTTTTCCCCCATAAAGCTGATGAATTTTTTTCCTTCTTTAGGGAATAGAAAGCAAATTCTACAGASACAAAATGGAACAAGGAGAGTGATTGCAAAGCAGACTGCTTCTGATGGCTCACTTWGGGGCTAGGGGAAAATGGCCAGCCTATGTAGGCAGCCCTTTGTCTATCTGGGGCTTCTCCYAAAATATTGACATATGTAAGGAAATCGGAACCCTATGAGACTAAACTAAATCAGGCAGAAATTCGCAAGTTGTGTTTTGAACASAGTAGGTCAAAAGCGAGAGCGAGGAGGATGGAAAAGGGAGCATGGGCAGATTTTGCCTGTTAGCAGTGAAATATTTGTGTATATTTTTTCTATAAAACGCCAGTAGACAGGTCTGATGGTTCTTCAGGAAGAGGTAATTTTCCACTTAAATGCATATGCATATTAACTCGTGTAGTACTGTGCAAATGAAGCAGGCAATCTATAAGGAATTTRATGTAAGCATACTGAATGAGATTCAAAAGAGCCAATTCAGCATATACGGTATACATGGCTGATCATAGAACGATAATGAATAACAATATCCCTTTGATGTTAATTAGTTGCACTTGATAAGACAATGCTAAGTGGCTTTACAACATTCAAGCAAGAGAAATCAGAACCTCAATAAAACTTTCAGACTGCTAAAAGCAGTAGGGATTAAAATGAAAACGATCCCACAACGGAACAAAAATATAGCATTACCAAGAAATCTGCCATTTATAGATTATTCCATCAAGATTCCCTCTCGGATCTCCTTCTAACTAAGGACCTCTTTTACATGACAGGCTGTGGCCTATAAGCTTAACTTTGCTATTGGTACCTAGCAAACTGTCTTGACCAATTTTCTGTTGGGATGAATTTCTATCTTCCTCCAGGTCTCTCTCCCCCATTTTTACTCCAGATCTTGAAGATTAAAAAAATGCGTAGAGGAAGCTGTACTGATGTAACTTGCACTTACTAACACAAATCTGAGAATGTGCCAACCGCTTCTTGAGGAAAGGTCATACAGCAGAGCGTCCTAGTGCAGGTAGACCTTCAAGTCTGCTGGAGGACTTCCATTCCTCTGCTTAAATGAGTAGACCATTTCATCTACTAGCAAGGAGTAGGAAATTTTAATTTACTTCATAAACTAGGAAAAAATAACTATAAACCACTCAGTATGAGTCTGCAAAATGAACATGACTCTACCTCACTGACAGTCATGGCCATACCAAAAATTTCAAAACAACTTTCAGATATAAGTTCTAAAAATCCTGAAGGCTTCTGAAATTCGTGATTTCACTCAGACTTGAACAATGAGTTTTCCTCCTGAGTACAGGGAGAAGAGCGGACAATGGGAAAATTTAAAAGCACTATAAGCACAAAGTAAATAAAAACCTCTCATAAATATCCTGACTACAGGATAAGGTTTCTGTGCAAATATCCTCACTAAAAAGTCTTTAATTGGGTTAATCACATAACTGTATATTGAATGGTAAGAAAATCATCTTCAATACGAGATGGAAAGGAATCCAAAATGAAAATTACAAAAGGCTAAGTACCATCCACATTTAAATTATTTCCATACAGCTCATCACATCTGTAGAGATTATGTTTGCAGCACTGAGTRGCTCAAAAAATAGGAAAGCAATCTTATGCATTTCCTGTTCTAAAGAAACAGGATCATGCTTTGATTTAGGTTCTTATCATCTGATAGCCTTAACTTCATTGCTGTGTAAGAAGATGGAGGAAATGATTTATTGTTGGCTGTCATTCTTTCTGGAGATGAATAATCTTCTTCCTCAGTATTAAAGTGGCTTTCAGGCAAATCAATCAACCATAGATCATGTCATAAGACTGTCTTTTGATGTTAATAAAGCATTCTGTAATAAGGAGTTTTTATCTGTTGTATTTACAGACACAGAAAAAGCCATAATATCTTGTTTAAAAAGGTACATATTAGCTATGATACTCTTGTTAAACAGTTTAATGCACATACCAAAATGACCAAAGTTTCCTAATTGTACAACATATCCTTTGTAAAAGACAGCAACAGTTTGCTAAACCATGCCTTCTCAAAGAATAACATGATCCCATTTGGATGACAACAGTTAACCAAACGTGCAAGCTTCATGAGTAATGAAACATCATATAAATTAAGAAGTTTCACTCTCAAAATTAGCATTCCTACAAAGGATAATGCTCCTACATCTCCTAAAGAYGACAGTCTTTTACATTATAAGGAAAGGGAGGGATTAGTATGGAAAATCATATACAGTTAAGTATTGCTTTAAACTGCTGCTTCTTTCAATGTATATATCATAGTGTGACAACATAATGAAATGTCAGAACTGAAGAACACACAACACAGACATTTTTCCTACATTGCMTGGTCTAACTTTGGCACAAGCACAGGGTAATTTTCAGGTCAGGTATTCACAGAAGTGGGCAATTTAAATTATCTATGAATTCTTTCAAGTCACTGATAATTCATTACCTCCTTATCTCTAATAATAAGGAAAAATGACATTTACGGCAGAATTTAAATATTTAGAGGAATGACTGAATAATGACTTATCTTAGGGTCATCAAATTCAGTTTTGTAATTGAACAGTGAGCGAGTAAAGAATTAGGAGCACATTAAGAGGTTTCTAGGAAACAGAGGAAGAGCTAGCTTGCTGTGGCCTAAAATTCTGACTTGCAGGTATGTGTCAAGTACTTAGTCCTGCAAGACGATCTTTAAAATATTTGTCTCGATGCCCTGGATCACGACATTCTATTATTCCTTGAGTGGAGGTTGGCTACTAAGGAATAGCGGCAAATGATTCATCAAATTTTCCTAAGCAGCTGTAATGATCACCTGCTCTGCAGTAGTGTGAATATCGGGCAGGGGGTTTATAGATCATGTCATAAAAGTGCTCAGATATTTCCTTCTTTGAATATAGACTTCTTCCCCCAGGGAAGGAATGAAGAGCCTGGAGCTAGCGAGACACTGTGCAAGAAAAGATGGATAAAAGGGTTCAGCGTAGAAGAAGCGACCATACTGAGATACTTGTAGTACAAACAAGGACCCTTATATAGTGTAAGATCAGATACTTAAGGGATTCAAAAATAAATAAATAAATAAAGGCAGGGTCAGGGAAGACAGCAGCTGTGTTTTTTAAATTCAAAAGGATGCAATTTCCTTGTCAGTAGTTCAGAGATTAACAGACTGGTGTGAACAAAACGGGAAAAGATGACAGACTGATTTGGTTTGATTTAGGGTGACTGTGGAGAAAACAGCCACGCGACTTGCATTTAACTCGGTACGCTGTGATTAATAAGGAGAAAGAAAAAAAAAAGATAAAGACAATTCAAATTTGCTCGTCTAAGCTAAGTAATTGCTTGAATCCTTACCAAYTACAGCATACGACCACAGAATTTGAGATGGTCAATAAAGTATGATGAATCACTCTTAACTGCACCTAAAGCTTTAATTTCTGTTTAATGTAAAGTAGCTCTTCCTACAGTACTTTTAACCTAACAGAAATAAATGGACATTGTGAAAATACGATGCAGGCCAACTTGTAAGTGCTCCYATGAGAGCGGGTGATATAAGGACATTATGCTAGCGCAATTAAGCATCCAAACCTTTGACTTTGACACCTTAATAATGATAATAATAACAATAATTAAGTGTTTGATCTTTTCTTTGCAAAGCCCTTAACAGGCTAAAATTTTCATTGCAATCATTTGTGTGTGATTAGTCCCTGTTGTTTTTTTTGGTTTCCCCATTTTCCTTCTAGAGGTGGTAGTGGGACCGGATTCAGCAACAGAGCACGTGTGAGGCTGGGTTGATGAAGTCAGCTAGATTAGTTATTTGGTTATAGTGCTGAGTTATTTGCTATCTTGATGGCACTGAATTAGATTGCTAAAGTACAACCTTTACAATCTGTCACTTTTCCAGATCTTTTAAGTGCCATTGATATCATCCTCGAAATTTCAATCACTAGAGTAGGAATAGCTTTGGAAATTATTGATGTCTATAATAAGGTAATATGTCACAGCAACAATGTCATTTTTGTATGGATCCCAGACTGTGTAGATATTAAAGGAAATGAAATGGGAGATAAAGCAGTCAAAAAGGCTTTGCAAAATAATTCAGAAGTCATTGATTTAAAAGAGATTTTGGTCAGTCAACAAACAAAAAGGCAAAGCCAAATAACTAATTCTGAGTCCTAGAGGTTAAAGAAGGGTAACTTMACTTACAATAGAAGTATTCCCTACTTCTGTCCCTAGTTAGCAAGAACAGTGATGTGGTGGTAATATGGGACTATTTTACACCCAAGAAACAGACAGAACATGCAKAAAAGCAGGCAAATTGCAATATATGCTAGAATATAATTTTCATACCCATGCTTTTTCCTAAGCATGAGGTCCTTTCGCATATTCTTTTTAACGATTAAAATTCTCATCCAAGACTGCTTCAAACTAAACTCATGATAACATCCAAAATATATCGTACAGTAAGCAATATTATACAGAATTTAAGAAAGCTAGTGTTTGTAGAGCTAGACACATTCTCCTCTACTGCAATAATTGGCATTAAATGTAGATGCTGGATACCCAAAAAGAATAATAATAAAAATACAAAAAAAAATACTAAATACTAATTTGCAACTTGTAATTACTGAAATTAAAACCACCTATTAAGTTTTATTTCTGTATTTTTTGCAACTAGTGCATCAGCAAAACACTAGTACCACACAGTCTGTAACATACCCCTTATTTAATTACATTATTATTGAATTTTGCTTTGAGTTACTGAAAGAGATAAATAAAAGGCTGACCAAGGCATTAACATTCAATGATTAGAGAAAAGAAYATTGTCACTAAAATATTTTTGAAAATGCTTGGAAAAGCAGAACTTATAAATATACCTTGAATATTATCTATACRTAAATTCATGTACTATAAAATTTGCAGTCATTTAAAAATGCTGGTCTGTTACATGCAAAGCCACATTATTTCCACAGGACATATTCAAAAACATATTTATCTCAATAAAAATTCAAATCAATTACATATTAATTTAATTAGAAGTATAGAATCAAGAAATAATAGAAGCTACATCGACATTCATACACTTATTCCCCTGTCTTTATCTTCTAGTRTTATTAGTATATCTTTTTAGAAAGCTCTTTATGAGCAATATTCCTATGTGTACAACAGCTAAGTGGAGGACATGAATCCTGGGCATCAGGATAATTTTGTGATAATAGCCAAAAACACTGAACATCGATATGTAAACAAACTTCTTTGTTTATGATTTATTGAYATGTAAACATAAACTTCTTTGTTGATCTTTGGCAGGTCAAGTCATGACCAGCATACTGCTCTCCCTACTCTACAAAGGGTCAAGAATTTAAGGAATAAAGCCTGGCACCTTGAGTTGTAATCATCAATAATGAGTTATATGAGTTATAATATCATCWATAATATCATCAACAGAAATCTGGGATGTGAGAAGCTGAGATTGCAGGAGATAGTAGACAGCTTCACCAAGACAAATACACTGACTGCAATGGAAATGCAACAAAACTATAGTCACTTCTAGTTTATAATAAAGACCAAGCAACAAAATACTCTGACCCAGTATTTTCACTTCAAAAACAGACATATAGGTAAAAATTCTAGCTGAACACCAGTTTCTGGGCTGAGTCAGGATTTTTTACTTCTACAGCAAAAAAAAAAAAAAAAAAAAAAGCCATTTGAATGACCTCACCTGCTATATCCCAGAAAAACGGCTAAGGGTTTTTTCTTTTCAATCAAATCACATAAAATCAAGTACTGCCCTTGACACATCCAAAGATGATCTATTTCACTAAATTACTCCAAACCATTACAGKCATGTATTATAATTACTGTCCACTCTTGTCTCTTGAAATGGTATTACCCATCCCTATATCCCTGTCCTGTGTAGCTGGAAAAAATTCTTCTGTCCAAATACAAAAGGGGATGTATTAGTCAAAATCCAGTTTCACATCTTTCCTTAGCTGCAGATTCACTAGGATCTAATAAAAATGCCAGCATGCCAAGAGAGGGGATTTTCAGTAATTTTGAGTAACTGTGTAAATCCCCGTTTACACAGTCACCTACACACAAATGGAGGACAAAAATATGGAAACTCCAAGCAGAGTATCGTACAAATCAGAAAATTGTACAAATCAACTTTAAGTTTAAAAAAAAAAAAGCATCACACATCAGCCACAATAAAAATATTGAAAATATTTTAGCACCCTCTAGTGGTTTCAAGGGAGACAGACAGAATAGAAAGAATTTTCAGATTGGCAAGTGTATTTCATCAAAAATTGAGAAGTAATTCTTAGAAAACCTGCATTTTTTTTACCATGCTGAATGGTATTAAGAGGCATAGGGAAATAAGAAGAGAAAGCCATGCTAAATTGATTCTCCTTTTTCGTAGATTTCATTTCAGTCCATTTGAGCTAAACACATCTGACTTTTTTTAATAATAGATGCATAGGAGGCTTAAAWATATCTTTTGATCTAAGAGGAAAATGCAAAAACACTGGGTTAAACTTGTTCAATTATTCCACACCAGCRTATCTGACATCAAAGCACGTGTGTCTGCACCAATACTGTATCCTCATGCCAATTCTCAGCCATAAGGGTCCACAGAAACATCTTTTTAAGTTTCTAACAACTGAAATAGTGGGTGACTTTGCCAAATGCTTTCCATAATCTTATCACCCTATTTATTTTGTTAACCTTTTGCACTTTGAACGTGTCCCCTCCAGAAACGAGAGGGATTAAACCCCAACCATACCAGTACCTCTTAGCTCTACTTTTCAGATGCAGCAAATGCAAGGCAAAAGTAAAATAAAACAAAAACTTCCCTTACCCTCAAATTCACTGTTATTAATGGCTTGTTATTTTCTCATCCAAAGTATCTATAGCACCTTCAACCCAGGCTGTGAAAAGGACCAACAACAAGTCCATACCMTCCAAGAAAGACCAGACCTCCTTTCCTTGCACTGCTCAGAGGTCCCTGCTTTGGGGCTATTCCACTATGATGCCCCTTCTGTCGAGACATATAACTCCAAACCCACTCTTCCCACCCACTGATAATCCTTTCCTCTTAATCACAGTAAATTATGTCTTTCACCTGCTCGCTTCCTCATAGGAGATCATTGTATATTGTGTAATGAACTGTACTTTTGCAGGAAGTTTTCTTGCATTTTTAAAATTAAAAAGAAAAAAACAGAAAAGTAAACACACACACACACACACACACACACACACACCAAGGAAAAACAAACCAAGAATCTCTGTGCTAATCCATCTGTACCAAGGAACTCATCAGGTATCAGGACATACCTGTAGGCAGTTGACAGTAGGGATTCCCTTTTAAGTGTTGAGTAATATCGTTTCAGGCATTTTCTAAGCAGCCTGGAAGAATGAATTACTTTCCTGTGGTCCCCCACACAAACTTTGGTATTTAATAGTTTGGTCACATTGTTTTTAAAAGAATTACCACTCTAACAAGAGATAGAAGGACAAAAAAATAACTTTGAGAAAGTCAACCACTAATAAATCAGTGTATTTCCTAATACAGACATCACAACTCTCCTTCCTGTATCCATATCCATGTAGGAGGACTAACATAATAACATAATAATCTTACCACCTACTACAAAATAGAACTAAAGTCATCCATAATCCTCAACACAAAGGGTAGACTCCTCTACCCCCAATCAGCTCACCTATTGCAACATTTAGACTCCCATCAGCATCACAGTTGTTGGTGGGATTGGGAACAACACCCTTCACATGGGATTGGGAACCAGACCCTTCACAGCTGTGACTGGGAAGGTTCGATCAACCTTCAGCAGACTCTCTAGCTCACCMGTAAGTATGTTCTGTTCCCTCAGAATCAAATCTGAGCRTATTTCAAATAGGACCATAAAGTARATAAAAAGGGGTTATAAAAACCTCTTCCTCTTTTTGCTAGAAATGCAACAATGAGATGCGCAAAGAGATTTCGTTTGGAAAAGTGCTCTGTTACATTCCCCTCTCTTTTTAGGCAATGTTCAATCAACATTTTCCCTGCAAGGGCAGTGCTACCCAGCATAACCAAACAGTGCTGCAGAATCTCCCTGCATTAGCTCSCTGCAAAACACCTGGAAGTTGCATTTTAATGGACATAAGCGAGTTGCCATGATCCAGCTCTGCATGTAAACTTGTAGGAGATTTAACGGAGCAGCCATTCTGCTTCTGCTATGCAATTTATTGCAGCTTCTTTCCGATACATTCCTGCCATCCTAGCAAATATGGGAACAGACAACTTGATGCTGACATTTACATAAACCTCAAACAGCAGGAGCTGAATACTTAAAACAGAGATCTGCCCTTTCCCAATGGAAGCTCTGAGGCAAAGCAGTAAGTTTATTCCTAAATATTTTTCCCCTTCAATCAAGAAGAAAATTACAGTCTATCAGGAGTAATTAGTGTTTACCCTAAATGTCTACTGTATTTAGGTTTAAAACCAACTTCAGAAGCATCCCTCCTCATTGAAATCCTAGCCCAGTGAAGAGCTGAAAAGTGCTATGTTTTGCTTCTTATGACATATTTGTGGTATGAAATATAATCAGAAATTTAATCAGAACATAGATCTTGTGAAAAATATTTATATTTACAACAGGGCTCATATATGTACTTCCACAAAAGAAAAGGCAGAAAACCACCCATCAGTTAAAGAATTCCCTCCTTTCCTCATTTTCTTCAGACATTGTAGACTTTAGGCACTATTTATTATATTATTAAACATGAAAATAGAAAAAGCAAAGCATCTTTTTCTCTGTAAATGAATTTCTAAARTCCCGGGAAGAGAGCTGCATTAACTATGTAATGAATATTCATTTGCATCATCATGGAAAGACGCTATMTTGCTAATAGTGCGTTTATATTTGAAAAGAAACATAACCTCCCAAATCCCTGTCCCATGAATTATCAAATAGTCCAGCAGGGGGACCACCTAAGTTAAAAATTAAAACCTTGAATTCTCCCCAACTCTGGAAACAAGAGCATCTTTGAGCTGTCTCATAACTCCAAGTTAAGCAAACAGGCTCAGGGGCTTTAGTAACTGCACAAAAAGCATTTATGATCCAAGAAACAGAGTATATTTCTTGTGTCCATCAAACATAATGAATTCTCTGTGTTAATGTATCTCAAAAAGATCTGTAGTTAGTTTGCTGTCTAATATTTAACTTTTAGGAATCCCATTCAATTAAATGTTACTTGGGCGGCCTACCCCTCCATGTTGCTGAATAAATGCGTCTGTAAATTGAGGGAAATCTTATTTTATTACTAAGAAATCTTATTAATGAATATATCTTTTCCAAGACTTGCTAAGGCTGCTCACCAGTCAGGCTGATGTATAAGCAATTTAGTTGTCACTTTATGGGAACTCAGTATTTTACAACTGTCTGTTTCTGTTTTTATTGCTAGTTTCTGTGAACGCCCAGAATACCATTTCTATCTATTCATAAATGCAAAAAACTGTAAAACCAGTGTTAAACCTGTGCTTCGAGGAACACTTATTCTAAAATAAAATGTTTGTCCCCTATGAAATGCAAGTCTGGGAAAGATAGCTTATTTTAGTYTTTCTCAGTGAAAATGTTCAAAATTGTTTATTACATTTTAAAAATACTTACAATGCAAGCCACAGTCACATTGCTGCATGACATCAAGACTGCAAATTAAATCAATTTCCATCCACTACAAATTTAACCATATTCTGTTTCTTTGATACGTACTAATAACACTCAATGATGAGCCTGATACAAGAAAATGGCTTTGGGGAAAAGCATTTTGTTTAATAATTACTATCAGTGTTTCATGAATTAGGTTATTTACATATAAAAGGTAGCCTGCAATCAGCAAAATCCTTACCTTTAAGGATATGCCTTTCTAATTAATAGACAAAATACACAGTTTAGCAACTTTATTTTTGTGTGATTAGACAGAAAATAGCMGATTTATCTTGGATGCTGTTTATTAATGAGGGAATATAAAGACCTACTTGAGTTCTCTTTTCTTCATACAAAGTCCCTTTAAAGTCTTCATGCCCAGAGTATTCTTATACAAGCGCAACCTTGCTATGAATGGTCAACATAAAGCGATTATTTTATTTTCACTACTTGGTCAATTCTGCTGAATATGTAAAAATTTACCTACAATTAAAAAATCWATTGGGGAAATATTTTAATTAAGTACACCGAGATGATGGACAAGTCTATGAATGTATTAGAAGAGCAACGTGGGAAATAACAGAAAACAGTTTGCAGATAGTTACTTTAAGACAGGACAGTATTAGATCTTTTTCATGACATAATTTTCATTTAGTGTTTCAAYGAGAGATTCAATTCAAAGATTAAAATCAAATGCTTTTCTCTATTCACTGGCTGGCTTGATTTTTAATGTTCAGATTCCTCACACTTTCCTGGGTGCTCCTTTTCTTGCAGAGAGAATTGAAATCCAGTTTACCCACAAATACAGACATGAGATTTTATATTTTCCAGTTATGTGATAGAGATAAATATCACGCTGAAAAGAGACACATGACAGTGTGATTCCATTCTACTAAATTGAAACAAAGTGGGTTATTAATCACTGTGTACTGAAAGAGAAGTGCAAAACAACTTGTGTCTTAGTTTAAAAGTCTCAATAGATGACCTGAATTTTCTATGCCAAAAGCATATGGTCAGCAAAACTGGCAGAGAAATGACAGAAAAGTGTCTGGCCACTCTTGATTGCCCAACATTTGATGTTTTCAAGTGATGTCCTGCCCTACACCATGGAAAAATAAATGCCAGATCTCATTTACTAAAAGATATTTCCAAATGATCCAAAATTTCTTCCTCCAAGTGGTCTCTACTATAAAGCTTTTTCTACTATAAAGCATTTATACAATGCACATATACACAGGAGGAACATTATTTTCTCTCTCTCATCAGCAGGTGGCTTCCTTTCTCACGTTAAAAGTTCAAGAGCTCAGTGCTACCACATACCAAGTATTTATAGAGAGCCTTTATGCACACTTAACTTAGTTTATGCAGCAAATATAAAATAAAAAAATGTATAATCTCATATCCTAAAATATCTATTTAAAATTCATTTAAAATATCTATTTAAAATTCATTTTCAACTCCTTTTATATAGATTGTATAAAACACATTTAGCATATTGCTGCAAGATGGATAAACAGAGTTTTCAAAATGAGGACAGATTCAAGAAAGAAAGTAATTTTCCCAGTCTACTCAGTAAAGGTCTTGCTGGTATGGTTGGGGATGCTGCATTCCAGGAGCAGTATWCAATAATTGGAGAGATGTGGGAAGACAACAGTGACACTGATGAGGGCCTACAATATATGAAGAAACTGCATGCCAAAAAAGGACTGAAAAAATCTGTTTTGCTCCAGGCTAAAAAGAAAGGTAAAATATGTTTCAGGCTCAAAACACTTAAAAAAAAAATGGTGTTCAAATTCAAGTTATTTTCAATGATACTTCTTGAAAAACAAAATACTTAATTTAAATGGCAGTTAGCTTTCCTCAAAGCAATTTCAACTATAGCCTGACATGCCATTTACTTAATTTAAAATCAATAAAACAATGGGTATAGGATCTTGATATTAAAAATGATATTTTTCCTTTGTTTTTGAAGCATGTAAAACAAACAAAAATCAATACTTTATCTTTTACACTTGAATAGAAAGGGCAATAAAGCAGCATGCTCRTATAGGTATATAGCATTGAGTACAGAGTCTTTCAAGGTAATTTGGTAAGATTTAAAAATAAYACTTGGTAATCCAGCAGTGCAATAYTTTATCAGTTATCAYGAGGTCTGGAGAAAGGGTGTCAGTATAATAGCCAACATAAATTACATAGGATGTAATTCTACTATTGTAATTTCTTAAATATAATACATAACCCTAAACTGAGTTTAAAGGGACGATATACTTTGCATTTTTTTTGTAGGCAAGAATGATGAAAGTTTCACAAAGAAATATACTACTATATCTAGCATTGTTGGGAAATCAAATATTTGGCAAACCAGATCTAAGAGCAAGATGAGCACTCATCTGGAGTTAAACTGGCGGAACAGTTTATATATACATATATATATATATATATATAAACATAAAACTCTTCAACATAGGCCTTTGCAGTGAATTTTATGCATATTCAAGATTTATCTTAGAGTTCTTCATAAAGTATGTTTTCAGGATAGATTTAAAGTAACAAATCTTTGTGTGTCATCTCAGAAGGCAATATTTTATACATTGTTTTGCACAGATTACTTTAACATGTGTTTTCCTTTAAAGTTCATTCCAAAATGAGTGTTGCTCACTTGCAAATTTTATTTTTGAAGTACAACTCTAATGAATCGTTAGCTGCCATGGAAATGTGCACATGAACCAAATTTTCCGTGTTGTCGGAACAAAGTTATTTAACATTATGAATCAGAGACAACAAGGAGCCTAAAGCGAAAATGATACAGTGGACTGCAAGTGGTAGCATGTCATTGAATATGTTATTTTATAAAATAAATGAAAGTTGTTATCATACAACCTGATTATAAGTCACCTTAATATTTTCTCTGTTTTGTCTGCATAATAATTTCCTATCAATGCCACAACTTAAAATACTTATTATATGCTTAATTTTGCTCCTCAAAGGGTGTTTTTAGCTAACAGACCTTAAATAAGCCCAGCTGTAACATTCAGAAATTTTTATTTCTTAGCTTTGCAACAGTCCTGTAGGAAAATTTTAAATTGTTTCAAGCAGAAAAAGTTAAATTTAAATTTTTAAAAAATATTAAAATTAAATATTTCTGAGTTCTAAGGTCATTGTGCTTCAAATCTATTTCCTCCCACTTACACACATACAGTGGTGTATTTCACACCAAATCTCATGTCTAACTATCGTCTTCTTGGATAAATTATTGTGTAATGTGGTGATGGCATAATCTCTCTTACATTTTTCATATACATGGAAAAATATATATCATCTATATCAATTATATATATGATATATATCATATATCTGAATTCTGAGGTCAGATACCTTTTATTGCCAATTTATCTCGGGTACTTCTGCCGACTATTCTGGAGCACATTTTCATGTGATTCAGGAGAGTAATGACCACTAACCTCAAGACTGGTACCAGGGCTGTAGAGCCCATCAATCAGACAGACGCCACAGGAGATGCCACCAGGGTTGATGTTCCCACAAACCCACCCCACAAGCAGGGACATGCTCAGGATGTCAGAGCWCTTCCGTGCACGGCCAAGCCACACGCTTATCTACAGGAAGCCAATACAGTACTTCCTTAATCCTGTAATACTCTGGGGACTTTATGCTGACTCYTCCTCACAACTGTGACATACCAACTGTGACAAATCTTTTTCCCTGCTTTTATTTTATTTAATTATACATATACACCCAATACATACACAAAAAAACACAATATTTACAAAATTTTTCATTCTTCATCATCACTGTTGGCTCCCAACTTTATACATATATATATTCTTTATATTTAAAAAATTAAAGATGAAGGATGTGTTTAATAAGACATATTACGTAGCAGCCATGTTGATTTCTAGCAGTTTTTCAGTCCATGCATCAGCTTTTAAAAGACAAAGAGGAAAGAAAGATGATTGATCTGTCTAGGTTTTGGATGCAGTTTTAGAAAAACAAAAACACTGTTCAAGGAAGCTTTTATAGTCCATCTGCTTGTCTAATGATGATAATTAAAACTCAGCTATCTGGCGTCCCAAGTTTATTTTTTTAAGGTTTTTTTTTTTTTTTTTTTTTTTTTTTTTTTATTAACAAAGAGGCAGGAATGAAACCCAAAACCGTGCTACATTTCTTCGTCTCTGAAACATAATTTTTTCTTTACCTGGTACACCATTAGTTCAAGCGTCAAGTCAAAAGTCAATGAAAACTACCGTCATATTTTGAGAGAAAATTCCTCATGATGCTAGTGCTAAAAGTTACTCAGGCTACATAGAACTTATGAAGTCAAAACTATTTGAGGAAATTTTACCATATTCTCTTGGAAGATGTTGCCAACCAAACTGAAGACACTCAACAAAAATAAGCARAATTTTGTTTATGATGGCATCTCATTTTAGCATTTTCCAGTTTAAAGTCTTCTGTTGTTAGAGCCAAAACTGCCACCGATTTTTTTATTTAGTGTTATAAAATTAGGTAAATGGTAAAAAACGCCTGCACAGAAAACTCCCCCAGGAACTGAATGCAGGGCATSTTCACAATTGTGCTACAAGATTTGTTTTACATGCTTTGCAACCTGGCAGTATTACTTGATCTAAAKAGGTCCTGAAACTTAAAAGTCTTCCACAGAAATTGATTCCATTCTCTAAGGACCTTTATTTATCATAGCTCTTATTTCTGAAGTATTTTCTTTTCTTCTTTTCTTTTTAAAAATGACAAAAGCAATGATGACAAAAGCAGTGGCGGCAACAGGCATGACAGCATCTTGAGGCTAYGTTTTGATGGCAGAAAGTAACGACCTCAGGAAATGATCCTTGGCAAAGGCGTTGTTTAATGGAGGTGCCRAAGGAAGTTCAGTGGAAAACATTTCTCAGAAATTTCCGTCCAGATAGGAAGATAATGCTGTTTTAGGGAAAAATGCAAATACTACTCAGCAGACCAAGGGCAAAGGAAATAGGAAATGGGCTAGAGAGTTCTCTGAACTAACCTGYCACTGAGATGTGAAAAAACACACTTGCATGTTGGCTATTCTTTGATTTTAAAGCCTTCCACAACTCAGGACCTTTTTGCAGCATTATCTGCAAGTCGGCGGCTTCCAGTTCAGACTTCTTAAAGGTAGGCAACAAAGCTTAATTCATTCCTATTTTGATTTATCATTTGCATGATTACTGTTTGAGCCTTGGGAGTAACTCACAGGAAAATTTACCGAGGAAACAATACATTGTAGGAATGCTGCAAGAGTTGACGTGCTGCTTGGTTTCAGAGTGCAGAGAAATACTAGGGGTTGAATCMGAACCTTCTAGGAGCCTCTCGGGAGGCAAAAGGAGCCCTCTGGGACCGGTGTCGCTTCTGAACCTGCYGGAGATAGGACGAGGGGAGGAGCAGGTACAGGTATGAGGACACACGTACTCCCCAGAGAGAGGATTATACCTGCATGTGGGTAGAGGAGAACATCCTGCTTTTTGTTAACCTTGAAATTCTTGATTATACTGGCATTAAATATGATACCTTCATTACAATTTCATATTTTAAAACAACTAGCTTATGGTCAAGTTCCAAAGAAATTCCTCATCATTAACAACTAAAATTACAGAATTACGGTAGAATGCGTGCCCAGATGAGCAAATAGACACTTTAAAGCTATAGTTATGAACCTTTATCTAATAATAATTTTATTACAACACTGTTATTTGAATGAATGAATCTGTCTGCTGGATATTTTTAGTGTTCTGCTTTGATTCAAAAACGTTTTCTCAGATTATTAGAATTAGAAATCATAGTGTCTGCAATTAGATTTACACTATTTCTCAGACTCCCGTATCCTTGACTTCTTATTCAACAAAATAAGACTAGAATTTCATTAATGCTTCCAGCTTGACAGATGTTTCTCAGGCTTATCTGAACATGCTGTGGGGGGAAAAAGAAAAGACAGAAGTTTATTACAGGGAATATTCACGTTCCAGATACCAATAACAGAAAGTAACTTCTCTAGATAGAAAAATGAAGCTCCTCCATGGGATAATTTAGAACAATTACACTAGGCTCAGAACTCTGAATTGCACTCAGATGGCTCTAAAGCTAAGCAAAGTGAATATATCCTACAGTGTCTGCTATCAAAAATACAAAAAAAAGAAAAAAAGAGGCGACAGAGGAAGCAGCAATACAAGATAATCARCATGATTGCAATCTTGCACTCTCCTGGGAGCTTGTCTTTCACCGTTCATATCTTTTCTCTCACACTTTCTAGTTTAAACTACAGTAAAATTACAGTATCAAGTCTTCCTCACCATTTCCTTAATTTGTAACAAAAATAAATGACTTCATCAARAAGGATTGTACTAGAGAGCATATGCCCAAATGCTTAAAACACTGACGGAACAGGCTCTCATTTATTATACATGGAAGTGAGTCTTCATAAAAGTGTCTCCCTAGYAAGGAAAAAGCAGAATAAAAGTATCTCATTTATAAATGTTGATAAAGCCAAAACGCTAAAATGCTTGTGGCTGCTGCAGAAACGTGATTAAGATAGTCAGAAAGCAACAGAATCAGAGTAAAACATAAGAGCAAAAGCAATTTAAACCTTTTATTGTCAAAAAAATGTCAAAGAAATGATAGAAAATACTTGGGAGATGCAATCACATCAGCAAGTAAGAAAGATGATCTCAATAGCTATTTTATTTCTTTATTTTGCTTCACTTGGCAGTGTTGGCAGAATTGTGAAAGGTCTCCCCATACTAAGCAGCCTCCTAAACGTGTTTCTGTCATCTCTTTCCTGACTTTCACTAAGAAAACTATCTAATCCCTCAGGATCTTTCCTGCTCCTGCTGAGCTTTCCTTACTAGCGTTCGCAGAAGGCAGGTACATACTCCAAGTAGAACCTACAGCAGTCCTAAGCAGTCTCAACTTAAGAGTTTGCATTAGGCCAGCTTTTCTTACATATGTTGGGTCATTATCCATAGTAATTCATTAGCCTATTGAGTATTAACCATATGAATATCTGATGATAAAACACTCTGATCTGCTTCCTTTCTGGATAGCCCAAACAGATATCAAGTGGGATCCCTGAAGGCCTCCTCTCACTTGGCGTTATCTTTTATGATGAAAAGCCACTATTTTCAAACACACAGACCAGTCAACTTGTAATACAGATCCRTGAAAGAAAATGTATGAGTCAAGACCAGAAAAAAAACATGGATATTTTAGCCTCTGATACTCAACATTATCAAAGACCCACCTCTATCCTATAGTGAGCAGTACCAAATTAGGGGAATGTTCATAGTTTAGACATCCCCCTCATAACCGGGCATCTTTTCTTTGGAAAGGAGCCTGGGCCAGAAGAACCTTTTGATTTTTTTTCCCTCTTATTTACAAATGACAACTTGTAGAAGAGATTTTACTTGCGAGGGTGGAAAACAGTATTAAAATAGCATTCCCCRAGTTGCAAGAGCAGTTTTCTATGCATGCAAGAGGAAGCATACGTACAGGAAGCAAACACTCCATGCTGAGCTCCGGATGAGTCCTGGGTCCAGGATGCGTGTCCTGGCTGGAGCTCACAAGTGGGTAAAAGGGGGCACTGTTGAAAGCCCTGCAGTCCTGAACCTGCCCTTTCACCACACTGGAGGAACCTCTGGAGGAACCTCTGGAGGAGGAGGTTCTGGCTTACTGTCCATCCGTTCCTTTGGAAGGAAACTGGAACATAAAACAGAACAGAGCACAGCATGGTCTGGTGCCACGTAGAGCAGGATGCATCAAGAAACGCTTGGAGAGCAGCATCGGGAATACTTCAGAAAGTGCTCTAGAGCGTGGAATCATGTAATGCTAGGTCAGTAAATGAAAACAATGCTGAAATAATCTATATTCTGAACCACATTTTTAAATAGATAACTCAAAAGACTTGGGGGGAGCGGGATTAAAAGAGGTAAAAGGGAAGGGAAGAGAGAAAGAGAAAGGAGAAGACACATGAACAAAATAACCAGTCCCATGACATCTATATATGTATGTTTGGGTAATTCTATCTCTTTTTATCCACTTATCCACTGGGTATCTTAACACTATGTAGGCAGTGATGACAGCCTCACATTCAAATGCCTGTGTAAAGTGAGATCCTGGATTCAGATAGGTTTCTCAAGTAGAGCTGTGCACATAAAAATAACCACCGCCTTGCTGCCCGTGTCAATATAATGCACTATTCTTGCCTGATGCTCTTACGCAATAGAGCTYAGGATCAGCTTTGGGGAATAAGTTTGGTTGTAGCTGGGCATGAAGTTTGCAATCATCGTCCTCTTCCTTATTGCATAGGGTTGATTTTAAGGTTTGAGGTCGATTTTAAGAACTAGCAGTCTGGTACTTTATTTTTAAAGTGTTAGTCCTACTGTCAATTACCGCTAGATATGCAAGCTACTGAAAAAGGGTATTTTTTGCTATCGGGTTGAAAATTCAGCGAGAATTCTGTTCAATTTGTCTCAATCTGTACAATTTCAGACTGTGACAAGAACATATCACCTTTATCCGCACCTAGAGCTTTACTGAGAAAAAGCGACATACAATAAAACAAAATAAAAAACACCCAGCACAAAACAAGGCTATATCATATTTCCAGTGCCACTTTCTGCAAATAATTACCATGTCTAATAACACTTAACGCATTCATATAAGCATACTCTGAGGTATGAGGAAAGCAAAGAGGACCGAGTAACTCATGTGTAACTCTTGGGAAAYCAGCTTTTTCCCACATGCACTGCCTGCCGACCCCAGGCTCCTTAACCCTCTGCCTCTTCTGGAMGGTGAGGAGACATATGTGAATTGATTTACACCAGTAGGGAGTTAAATATATTCTCCACAAATATAAAAGGTCAAAAGACATATTGGTGACAGGATGTGAAACAGTATTGAAGGCACAGATGCCCATTTTATAGAAGAAATAAAGTTACTGTTGAGATCRGAAAGACTTAAGTATTCTCCATATAATATACAGAAATGTGATWTAGAGATATTATGAAATTCACAGTTAATTGCTATCAGAGCATATGTTGCCATCCTGTATTGGTGCTAAATAAAACTAACTCATAAAATACACCTCATAGTTGCCCCATAACCTTATATCTAAAATATTATAAAACTACTAATTAGTGCTGTGTTGTCCTGCTATCATACAACTTATTAATGTTTAATGCTTTGCACAGCTTGGSAGTACCTACTTTGCCATCGAATATAAACTCTGTATTATCTCGGGGTAACTACAAGTTGAGCAGATAAATTAATCAATTAATAAATAATCAAAAATTAATTGGACCAAGTGAGTCTTCCTAAAAGGATGAGATAAGAGTTTAATTATTTGTCTTCAGTACAATTAAAGTCTTCAGCAATTTAAAAATGCATAGTTCAAAGTATACAACACATTTCAATATTGGGCTCAGAAAATAAAAAAAATCCATAAAATAGGAAATATTTACATAAAATCTTACTTACTATATGATAGATGATTATCTTGTCAAATAATAAAACAGTGTCAGTTTTGTTCCATAAACGGAAGATAAACTGAAGCAAGAACAGTCCTAGGAGGAGGTTCTCTCTCCCCACYGCATATCTGGATTTTCAGACAGAAAAGGACCCCCCCATTTACCCCATAGCCTGAAGTGTAAATAGCCAGAAAGGCAAAACAACTCCATCAAAGTCTGTATGTCAGATTATTTCTAAAAGCGGACCCAGGTGCATTGGTATAACATAATGAAACTCACTGAGCAAGGTCAATGGGATGGAGAAATCTGCATCCTTCTCACCTCCCCTTACCAAATAACATCTGTATCTGCTAGAAGAATAGATATTCCAGCCAACACTTCCTTGATTTAACCTGTGTGCAAATGCTGAGGCAACAAGGCACCTCTTCTCAAACATTATGAAGTTCACCGTGAATAACCTTGGGCTATAAATAATCTGTTAAAATACACACCAAAACAAGAAGAGGAAAAGTTCAGTATCCTAAAGCAAGCTGATCACTTAGTTTTGATGAAACTCAAGGAATTCCTCAATATACAACACACTGCCTGAACTGAGACATGAGCCACCTTTACTTGGGAATTGTGCAATTCCATTTGAAAACATCCAGTTTCTGAAGCAGTAAAAGGAACGTTATTCTGCTGCTGTCTGTTACTGAAGTGCTATAAGATTCTGCAAGAATTAGGCTGTACCTTTTCTAGTTCCTTTTCTTAAGTGGTTACATTTACGGGCAACTCAAAGAAACAAAGACAGCCCAGGAAGACTTACATTCCATGAAATTCCATTTAACAAATACTATTTTTGTTGTCACGTATTTGTAATTTTAAAAATGTATGTGCTAAAATAAAATACATAGCTGGCAACAACTTATCTACAACTTGTCACCCATATGTAGCTTTACACCCATTTGTACTCAGAATGATTAACTTAAAAAGCGTTAGAAGAGATTGCTATTTCTTTCTTGTCAGAGATGTATAATTTCCATAATGTAACTTGTTTTTCTAAAAGCCGCAGTATTTACTTTCCTTATAAAACCAATGATTTTTCAACCTTATGACAATCTTTTGTATTTGCTTTGAAAGTATGTATATTATTGCAAACAAACATTAACGTCCACCATGCCATTTTTTATGTTTTAAAGAACTTAAATTGTGCTTATACACAAGGATTAAATCATTAAGATGCATCAACAAGAAATTCCATTGACATTATTGCAGCTAAAATACCATGTCTGTTTTTAACCATCACTGTAATAAAACAAATAGTAAAATTTGCCTCCTAGACACAGAGATGTAATTTTCCCCCTTGTTTTCTATGTTTGAGACCTGAATATCCATCTCTGGCCGTTTGCTTTGGAACACATTGGGTTAGTGACATACTGAATCCTGTAAGGTCCCCCTGTCATCACTAATGTCACATATGATGACAAACATTGCTGAGGGACCTTTAGGAGATCCAACTCATAACCCAGGACTATTCAGTTACTACATTCCCTAGAGATAATTTGTCTACAACAGCCCAGTTGTCTCTAACCTCAGAAAACATCCAGCTTCCATCTTATGACCTGGCAAGTGCTGGGTATGGAACTCTAGATGCCCGAAGTTCCACTTGAAGACATTCCCTAAAAAATTGGCTTCATTGAGAGGTAAGCAACAAAGAAAATAACGGTGGCTTCAGGGTGCTCAGGGTCATTATTGCTATTATGAGGGTTATCTGTGTTTCCTGGTTTTATTTTATTTATTTATTTATTTTATTTATTTTAATATTTTATTTATTTATTTATTTTATTTATTTTATTTTTAAAGAATATTTCTGAACAGAAAGAGGGTAGGATGTAAAAAAGAAATAACCTCCTAATAATTCCTATGCTTTTTTTTTTTTAATTTAAATATGACACTTTCTTTGCTTTAGTATGTATTATCCTTCTTGCGCTTAGAGCTCTGTGACTGACCCAATTACTTTTTTTCCTGAGTATGCATTTATAGAGTGTATATGGCTTACAGGGATCTGGGAAGAGCTGCAAGTTCTTTTTTCTGTACAAGAATTCAGTAGATGTTTTGTTTTTTTAAAATCTGCACAGTAAAATCTGCCTTGAGTTTTCCTTTTCACTCCATAAATTTCAATCTGAAATTAGACGGAACCGCACAAAATTCTCCTCTAGTGCAATTCTTATACTATTTTCATCTTGTTTTTGGCCAGAACGCCTTTCATTTCTACTCAAACCTGCTATGAAACTAGGGAGCATTTCCATCTGCCACATTATTYGAACTTTAGAAGAGTCTCACAGGATCAGGGCACAGTTATCAGCTCTCAGCGACGGAAAGGAAATACTAAATACTAGGAAGAAGGGTAAAAGCAGAATAAGCATAAAGCTGAACTTGCCTTCCATTTCTTCCGAGCTAGACATGGTTTCTTGCATTTTAGTAATCCTCAATGAAGCTTTCCTTCCAGGAACTCATCCAGTCCCTTTCTAACCCCATGTTAACTTCTGGCATCCCTAACATCCTTGGGCAAGAGTCCTATAGGCTAACTCCATCTCATGCAAAAAAAATACCTCTTTTAGTTACAACTGTACAACTGCTACCATTATCACAGTTTAATTGGTGCCATTGATGTTTTTGCTAGTATTCAATTACCAAATTTTTTCCCGCAGTCACAGAAACTACTATTATAGAAACACACCTCCAAATCATCTCACATTATCTTTGTGTAGCAAACTAAAAGAAGAAACCAGGACAAGCAGATGTACAGWCTCTCTTTTTATTTTAATCAAAACAGGACTAGGTTATAGCAGCTTAATTTATAAAGAAGAAAAAGAAACTGATGAGTCAGAGCTGCTAACTTTTTAAAAGATAAAGATACTACTACTAAGACCTGTTTTTTTCCAAATATATTCAGCATTTAATTTTGATTTCATTTTTTTTTTCGTTTTTTTTTTTAAATTTAATTTCAATTTTAAGTATTTTTTCATCAATTTCTCACTATATAAGTGTATACAAAAGAAACACAGGTTACCATTTAATTGAGATAACACGAAATTCTGATCAAGAAGTTACCTTTAGTCAATGTTCGGAGGAGAGCCCCTAGGAGAAAAATAGCACGTCAAGTACTTGCTCTGAAATGCACGAGGTTCTAACTCAAAGTGTTATTTTCTCTACCTAAAACTCAAGATGCTCTGTCAAAGGGAAGGGTATCTGGAAATATCTCTATATAAATCCCACAATAACACTAGGAATTCAATTTATAACTTTCTCATTTTAATTTTAAACATGTACCTGAAGAAAAAGCTCGCTTTCTTCCTGACAGTTTTGTTAAGACTGTGATGCTGCTTTCACCACTTATTATTGAAATTGAATTGCCTACAGAAGCATCATAATGAAGAGCAACAATATACAATCTGTCTCCAGGCTGTCCAGCTAGGTGATGCTGAAAGACKTTAATTTAAAATTGTATAAAATTGTCTGTCTTACTAAGCTCTAAGGTAAGAAACTGCACGTTTTGACAGCTTATTTAACAGGCTTTATCAACTTCACAAGCAATTTTATATTTTGCCATAAAACACTGTAACTGAAGTCAACCAGTTCCAGAAGAAAGAAAATAGTAAAAATGATAGAAGAGATAGTAAAAATATATATATATTATCAAAAGAAAGAGGAAACGGCACTTTCTTAAAATAAGTGAAATCATTTCATGTTTATTTTTCTCTTTTTTTCTTCAACAGCAACTCTAATATTCAATGCAATTCCCTAATTTATCTTGTTATTTGAAGACACATAGCATGACAATGTCCCAATTTTCTTATCTAATTAAATAGAAACAGCTTTCTGAGTTCTACCCAAAGAGTAATGCAGTCTTGCTAACACATTCCCATATGCACACATTGAGATTTGGAAACGCTTTCAGCCTAAAACAGCTTTTTATCCATTCTCACATAGTTATGCATTTCACATCTCTATCTGCATCTCTCAAATTTTTKGGGAAAGTTTTTCTTCAGCTCTTATTTCAATATTTCACAGATTTTGAAGAGCAGGCTAGAACTTTTCACGATAATGTTCTATATTCTGTTCATGACTAACAGCAGAATTAAGGTTTTGTAGGAGAAAAAAAGGACTCGCTCAGCAAAGCTATTCTATAGCTAAATTAGTTACAAAAGTTTTAATACTACCTCTTGCACAAGGAAATAAAGTGTTTTGTTAAAAATAGACCATAAACATGCAGTTATTTTGACTAGATAAACTGTTTGTGAAAAAGTATGGTAGAAATATGGAAAAAAAATAATATTAAATCACAAAATATTAAGCCATTTAATATTCAGCTCATGATTACAAATCTGTGCTCAAAACTGTTAAAATCCAACTATTCTATTATTAGTCTGTGTGTGAATTTGATCTGCAGGAAGACTTCAGAGGTTGTGAGAACCTCTCCTGCTTCATTTGAAAACACAATAGCCTGCATTTAAAAATATAGTTTTATATGTATGGTCCTGAAGATCTGATGCTGTCACCGTATACATGGTACAGGGCTTACTGAAAATATCTCTAGGAAGAAACATATGCTTTCCTTATTAAAATAAATGGAAGAAAACCGACTGTTTTTTACTAGTGGAGATAGAATTCAATATATATGGTCTTATTTAAAGAGAAGACAGACTTGCTTCAAACTGGGCTTTCTTTAATCTATCCTCCCAAAAGGGACGATACAATACCTTGACCACACCGAACAATATCTATGAAATTGAGCTTGAGCACAGTAAGAGCAGGTAAGCTGGTCAGAATCATGCTCATTAAAAGACAAGCCCAGACTGGGGAAAGCAGTAATTGCACCTGCTTTTCATTCAAAATCAAGTGATTAAAGAATTCCCGCCTGAGTCAGATGTGCTGACCCAGTCGATGCTGTTCTTAGCCTGATTTAGACCCATTTTTCTAGGGACTCATTTTTGCTTTGTGAGAAAAAATTAATAAAATGGTAATAAATACATACAAAAGCAGGCTAACATTTTAACCAAAGTCTTCATTACAAGGAAGAGCTCATCTGGTCAAACTCTCTTAGGCRGTGCTCCATCTGTACAAAAGATGCAGTCTGCAGACCCAGCACTCCTTAACAGGGAGAGAATTCATCTGAAATCAGGCTAGCTCCTTCCAGAGGACCGCTTACTTCACAGAAATTATAGACAGAAGTAATGTTCACTAAATGTCCTCCACAATAAAACTGGAACTGCAGTTAGACGTCTGCTTTCTCACTCACCATGGTGTTTCCAGAGTGTAGAGCTTCAGAAATCTTAAAAGAAAAAAAAAAGCCATAATATTACTTTAAACATCACAGTTAACCAGTGCAGAGATTAAATAGTTTATCAATTTGTGAAATAAGTGAGCATATCTTCGTGAACAGAGAGTGTACCCAGAAGAATAAGAACCAGTACTTCTATTTAAAAAGTTTATAATAGAAAAGATTCAGCTGTTTGTCTTCTATTTGTTTGTCCAAGTGTCTTCTAGCATAGAGCAAGATTTTTTTTAAATACATTTACATAGCCACTTCCATCAAGTCATATGCAAGGAAAAACCTGCATCCCAATGTGCAGATGTGTTTTACAGTTTGTTCTTGGCTTGTTTTGGGTTATGAAGGAAATTTTAGAATGGCAACTCAACCACTTGCTTTTTAACTGTTTACTTTGCAATGAGGACTATTTGACAAGCAATGCTGGTCTGTGATGAGCACCCACACAGCTTGACCTTCTCATCAACTTCATTTCCAAAGCAAAATCAGGAATTTTAAAACTCTGCAGCAACACTGGGTCAATGTTATAATAACATYGATTGCTGATGCAAATACAGAAAATAATCAGATTCCAAAGCTAAATTTAATTTGCATGATTTGAGCAAATTTTTACTTTAAATTACTCAGTTCAAACAGAGTTGAACCTATTAATTAAGTACTCTTCAGGTATGAGAAACTTGGGAAATAACTTAGATTTATGAAAAAAAACTACAAAGAAATAATATGGAGCATTTCAAATCACTGAACATTGATGTTCAAATCCCTCCACAGCTGTTGTTATACATTATGCAAATGTTAAAATGAACCTGTACACAAACGTGCTCCCATTTAAAATATAAATTTTCTGCCCTGACAAACACCCCAGTAAGCCATATGTCTTTTTCCTAGCATGTGTACTGACATGTCTTATTTTTCAATTCAAAGCCAGCTAATGGAAAGATTTTTGGTTTAGTTCAAATCTGGAACATCCTGTTCATGCACTGAAGACCAAATTGCAGAGAGAATTAAAATCGTTATATGCAATTATATTAAGCTGTAAAGGCAACATATACACTAAAAACCATATACAGAGTTCCAAAGTATCCAGGCCTAGGAAATAGATGTAGTAGTACCTCAATTTGCTTACCCATAAAAAAGCAAATTTATAGGAGACATAACCTACATGGCTAACAAGGTCAGTTACTAGGCTTAGTAACTGATACAGACATTATAGATGATATATTGACATATATAATGACATATCATTATTAGATGATATAGATGATACTAGACAGATAACTAGACAAGCTGGATATACCAATAACAGCTTAATGAGAACTTAGGTGATGAATTGTTCCTATTTACTAAACGTAAAAACATTCTTCCCGCTCAGATTTTCAAATTAGGTAAGCATGATGTGACCAATGCCTTGGCAATACTCTACACATATCACCAGCCTCCAAATTTGTGTATAACTGCTTTGTTTTAGCATTTGGACTTTGGCATCATCTAATTTTCTGTACTATGCAAGAGGAAGACATTCCAGAAATGAGTGTTAAATTCATTTAGCTAACTTCAGCTGAGATCAAAGTCAGGTGCCTGCTGGAGTCAAACCAGAGTACGTTAGTGTAAATAGTTTCCTTGCCAAGGAAATACACATTATACAATAGACAATTAGCACTTTGAGCCATATCACTTAGTGAAACCTAAATTAACAGAGCAATGGGTCTGTCATTAGCAGATATGTTACTGTAAAATTACTTGTCCAAAGAAAAACAATGTGTTTTTAAGGGAGAGGGGGAAAAAATAGAAAAGAAAAACAAATTTCCAGAGAAAAGGAGCATCTGCATGGAGGACACAGCAGCTGACACGGGCAGCACCTGAGAGCTCTGCTGTTCATCCCCAGCACACAGATCTCTGCTCTTTGCCCGTTCTTGTCCTTGACCTTCAAGCTGAAAAACCTCTCAGACAAAACACCACAAGTTTGCTGGGCTTAGGTCAAGAGATGTTGAAACAGCTAGAGACTCTTAAACAGTAAATCTCGAAAGATAAAATAACGAAATACAATACGGATCATGCAAGCTATTTACATGTCCGATTTATTATGACAGCTGCTGAATTTGGCAGGCTTGTGCGTGGGGACAGCAAGTCCAGCATTGTTCCATGTATTATTCTACATAATAATTCCCACTAATTCTAAAGACCTCTCTGTTCAGAGGAGACAAGCTTGGCAAGGGTTTGCACTCTCCCTTGGGTCCCCACCTGCTCCGTGGGAGCAATAAAGATCCATGCATCTAAATCCCAAATAAACACTGAGAAGATTCATGACCTGACAGTAACATGTTATCATAGTATTATCATGGATAAAGTAGCATATTTCATAGACATAGCAGTATATATTACTAGATATAGTAGTACATATTATATAATAGTGTGTATATATATAGTATATTTTATCATAGATATAGTATTACAATGGATAATACTATAGATAATACTCCCAATTTCAATGACATGAGCACACACCTAAGATTCTTATCTTCCAGACAGAAGTACATTGAAAATGAAATTCAGGGAGAAACTGATTTATTTGATTAAAAACGTGAAGTGCAGCGAAAATTCCTATATGTCCTACTACTGCAGTACCTTCACATCAAAAGTCATGATATGGTTTTGATTTCTTGAAAATAGCATTAGTCAACAAACAGAAATCCTAGCAATAATCCATAGGTTTACTGTCTCTTCCATTTCACTTAAATATATAAAAGAGCTCTCTCTTATCAATAAACTATAATCTTTTACTAACCTCAGAAGATAAATTCTCAAAGTCACCCCTCCATTCATAGCTCACCCATACTGCTAATTTAACATATTGAAAAAAAAATCACCAATACTTAGGCTCATTTAATGTAGAACAAAAAATTCATGCCATAAACGCACACACAGAAACCCAACAAAAACAATCAAGCTTTTTTTCTTGCTTCTAGCAAGAAAATGTTACTGGAAGCTCATGGCAAATCATATTAGTCACCATTAGCCTGAATGCAACTGTCAGCTTTGAGTTCTGACATGCATTTCTAGCTAGATCTTCTTTCCTGTATATGTTTTAAAAAGTATATCAGACTACAGATATTTTGAACCAAATGAATGGTTTAGGAGGAGTTATACATAGATAAGAAACACATAGCAGGGTATTTAGGCTTATAGTTACTTTGTACATAAGGCTATGGTCAGGTAGGATTCCAAAGTATTTACAAATATTTCTAAGGCAACAACAAACAAGTGCATTTAAAAAAAATAAAAGAAGAAGAGTTCCTTGGAATTTGGAATCCTGAGAATAAGAACAAAAGTCACACAATTCACTAATACTTTAAATCCTTTTGATAAATAGCTTTTTGCTTACTTGTAAGAAAAAGCTGTTGAGAAGATGATGCATAGAATGAAATATATATAATTCAGATTTTATAAACTCAGAAGCAGTAGTAAAGGGCAGCCAACTTGCAACTCTTAAACTGCATATATATCAAAATACTTAAAGGGCAACTTCTGTGCTGGCAGGGCACTGTGGGAGAGATAAGGAGACTGCTCTGAGGCTGCTCTGCTGAGCAACCTGTCTCTCCTGCTGGGAAAAGAGCTGGCTATCACAGGAGGCTAAAGCAGGATGGTTACCCCAGAATCTGACCTAGCTTCATAATACTGTGAAATTGCTTCTACTTTTATTGCTCAGTGCTGAACAAATGGAATTTACTATCTATTCAGATTGGAGAAATAAGGTCTTAAATCCTACAGAGGTTTGGAAATGCAGGCTGTACGTTAGCCTATTTACTCTGAAGTCTCCCTTTAACGTGAATTGAAGCTGTGCAGTAACTGCTACGAGGTCAACGATATCAGAACAKGGATTCCCATCTTGACTGGATGAAGGTTACTTGCACAAGCCCATCCAGAACACCACTCTCAATGCAGGAGAAAGATGACAACATAATACAAAGGTTATTGTAGAACAGAGAGCATCRGCACCATTCTAACTTTAAATGTCTGTGAGCCACCTCTTTTCCCTGCAAAACACCCACTGCATTTAACTGAGACGATGAAAATTCACTGCTGAAATATAGCTCATCAACTGACCTTTGCAAAGGGAAAACTTTCTTTTTTTTTTTTTTCCCTCCTCTCCCCAGAAAAGCTCCTCATATTCTCAAGTCACAGTCTATTTTCGGAAAGGTCTGCTCAACTGTTTCAGGACAGAACACACAATAAGCTCCGAGGCTGCCTTCAGCATCCAACTGTGGATGAACTGGCAGTTCGGTAACACAGTGCTGGGTAATGGGGTTTCCATGACAACATCTCTGCCAAATTTGGAGCTCAAGTTTAAAAGCTGATCTCAAACCACAGCCTCTTCTTAAAATATATATATATATTCTTATTAAAAAAATCTAACATACAACATACAGCCATCTTACCCTCAGAGAAAGTCTACCAGATGAATGAAGGCAGTCCTGTCTCTACTGGTTAATTCTGGTGCTATTACTCTATTACTCCAGCTATTTGTCCACAGCTACTGGTTTCCACCAATTGCTTGGCATAAATCAGGCTCATCTACGATATTCTTGGTATGCCACTTACCTTAGGTGCGCATATTCTGTGAGAAGTGAATTGGCCGAGTACTAACATTCAATTCTGAAAAAATTAAAATGCAAATATACCTGCTGTCAATGTTTTTATTTTCTGTACTATATGTATATGTTATTTATATTTAAATGTTACATCTTAGTAATGTTTAGTAACATCCAACTCCTACACACACAACCTGTCTTGTGTATGAGGCTTTTTCATGGAGATATGAAGTGCCAATCTAGCCCCTGGGTCCTAGCTCCAGCGCAGGGCAGAGCCATGTCCTAGTTGTGGTGAGAAAAAGAAGAAATAGAGAATCAAAAATGAAATCAAAATTAATGTGATAACAAGAAACGTGCTCTCCTTCATTCAGAGACGCTTCCCAACCCCCTGAATATACAGATCCCAACATTTTGATTGCTGCCAGTTTTGCTATCTCTTTGAAATATGCTGGGTCTATATCACTAGATTGCTTCTCCATTGGTAACAGCACTATGCCATGTTATGCAATGGGCCACAAATAGCTTCAATTTAGTCACGTTATGAACTGTGCAATCCTAGGAAACGTGAGGAAGTTGCCCTTCCCAATTTCATGCAGAGCTACCTTTCTCCTAGAGCTTTAGATCATCGAGAAGTGACTGCTGCAGAAGCAATGTAATAGGGACAGAAGTCACAAAGAGCAACAGACATTGCTGATTCAGGCAGCAAAATAACCCAGATTTCCTCATAAAATATTTGTAAAGTAATAAAGCAGAAATGCATACATTACTATTTCATATACTTCYGTAAAGCAAACAGAATCTCCTTCATATGCTAAAAAAAAATAATAAACTAAATAATAAACTTCGCTGATTCTCTGCTGCTTTGGTCTTTACACAAGGGTCTTCTCTGTACTTCCTGTAATTATAAGTCTGCACATCTGCAAATGTATTTACTGTTAACAACTACTTCATGACAATAAATTTGAGCCCTTAGAGGAAAGTTCAAGGATAAAGTTCAGTTCAAAAATTAATAGATGAATAGAAGGGCTGGCAGTTTTATTCACTGCCCTTCAAAACTAAAGTTAACTCTATTCAGTCCCACACCAGAACAGAAATGGAGTATTTCTAAAATTTAATAAAACTCTCATGACTCATACAGTCAGCTGCCAATATAGTACTTATTTATATCGTATATCAATATTTTAATGTAATAATATGGTAGTAAAAACTAGTAGTAAAAGCTTTAGCAAAATAATAGTAATATCTCGTCAGCGGATTAATTTTTTTCCAATAACTATATATAATACATATAATACTTCTGAATAAAAGAGCAGACACTGGAGCACACAGGGATCATGGAGGCTCCAAGTTTGGGGTGCAGARCGGGGAGCTTGACGGGCCGGCCACAGGCCACCCATCACCGGGAGCTGCCAGCAGCTTCCTTGGCTATCTGGGAGTCACACAAGGYGTGAGCATCGTGACAGGTCCCTGGGGGACCCAAGGTCTGCAACAGCTTCAGTTGCAGTTCGTCACCTCTGCTTCCTTCCCTGCGCTATCCGCTGGGAGAACGAGAGGTGCCAGTCGCTTCCCGTGCTTGGGGCTGAGGGGGCACATTCCRCCTGGATCAGGCCCCACCAAGCAAGGACAGCTCAGACACAGCAGGCTGGAAAGGCTCCCTGCTGCGTTGGCTTTGCTCTCCCAACAGCTGTGCTTACTTTGTACACCGAAAAAGAAAAAACTAACCCAAAACAGCAGCAGCAGCTCCCAGGCAGGCCTCTCTTCCTGCTGAAACGCGGGGGCTCCACAACCTCTGCACCAGCCCACTCAGGTCTCCATGGCCCYGCAGAGTCCCTACAAGGGACTGTAGGAGCATCAGAGGGGACAGSAGAGATGTTGCCAGCCATGGGGCCTTTCCAATCCTCTTTCCCAGTGCTTTCCCACTGCTGAGGCCTGGCAGTCTCAGGCCGTTGGCCATTTTCCATGGGGGAATGATGGAGGTCTCTGGATCCAACACCCTGCTCAGGTCGACACAGCACACGGTGGTGGCCCCGGAGAGGTCTCCTCGCCCAGATGAAGAGCCAGCCCACGCGGGACCCTGGAGGAGGGAGATGCCCCATTCCCAGCTCCGTGTCCCCTGGTTCTTCTCTCCAAACCCAGCCTCCTGATGGAAACGTCATCCTTCACACCACCCAAACCTGAAGAGCAAAACTGGGGCAGTCGCACTGCTTCCAGTAACTTCACACAGCATTGATTAAACTACCACCAACACTTCTCCCGCACACAATGAAATATCGCTCCCTTCACATAGATTGYCCTCTAGAATTTTTTTTCAACCATCTTTTAATCTATCTCTTTATTAAATCTCCAAACTGCTTTTCCTGCAATGGAATAATTTTGCTATTATAGGCAAAATAAGGAACAATTGTTTTCCTGGACATCTAATACTTCATACTAACGTATTAAGAACATACGATCATACAGAAAAAAATAGAAAGTCGCAATTGGAAATATCAACAATTATATAAAACAAGATCTGTGCACTATTAATCAAAACATTGACAAAACTAAGATACTTACATGAGAAAATTCTGTGCTTTAGAGCCAGATGAAAAGGCAAGTCAAGTTCTGCAGGTCATTGCAGAAAGTGATTCTGGTACTGATATCAAGCACCAGGCATAGTAATATTTGCCCTTTCATTATATAAATATGATTTGAATCACAAGAAAGCTTTTTAGGATTTCTACATTGTTCCTTTAGAAAGTAATATATTTGTTATTTACAAATAGATTGTACAGCATTTTAATGCTTTTTCTGTCACATGCACTTGTTACTGCAGAAGTTAGAGGTCTGCAAGCCTGACTGTGTTAGGGAGAAAAATAATGAGCTGCTTGAGGTGCAAGGGAATAAAACAACTAAACGAATCAGCAAGGCAGAGCTATYAGGTTAGGAGACTCAAATATCTTTTCCCACTGGTTTCTCCTGTAACATTTCTATTAACATGAAACATAAATTACAAAAGAAATCATTTAAAAAATATTAACAGCAAATAGCGATTAAAAGGCACACACTCATCAGAGCCTTTTTATAGGTTTCGGTAGTTAGTTCAACCTGTATTAAAGCCACGAAGATAGAAATATTTTTTCTTGGTATCATTAATTCCACATTAACGATACCACATTTGCAGACTTTCTTCTTTGAAGTCACTGATGAAGATTGTACTGATTGATTGATGGTACTTTACGATGATGATTGTATCTGACATTCCTAAATGTCCGCTGTATGAAGAAATCATAAAGTAATCAGCTACTCACTAACAAGGGACACCTAATTTAATCTAGGAAATCAGGCCAATCAAAGGGGCAAACACCATCAGTCCAGCTGTCCCCTATACCTTAAAATGCGGTCAAAACCAAATTAGAAGTGCCCGATGAGCTTTAGTCACAAAGGTTGCTTACCTGGGGTCCCTCTACAGAAATTCAGATTACTCCACCTGCAGAAAATCCTTTCACATAATTAAATTTTGAGGTGGCAGAATTCACAACGACTTTCATGTTCCAGACTAAAAGACCTGGGACTGCATCAAGTAGTAATAYCGAAGAAGTCTTGAAAGACTTTAGGTCATCATAGCCTACCCTAAACCAGGAAATACTACTCCCCTTTACACCTCCATCTCTTTCTCTGTAACTACATTTTTTCAATCAACTTCTGTTTTTAAAAGGTCAGATTTAAAAGGTCAGGTATCTTTTGGTTCTCTTTCAGCTGTTTATATTCATCTCCTTTTGGAATCTTCTGTTGGAAATTTTGCTCAAGAATACTATATGTTCTCCTCGAGAATCCTTGCTTTCTGGGAATTTCATGTTATTGTTCTTTCCCTGATGGTTTTGCAATGTGTTCCCTTTACAAATTTGACAAATTGGTTGTTTAATTCATTGTTTTGATTATTAATAAAAGTGAAGATAAAATATTCTGTATTTTAATAAAATTTCTCATATACAACATATCTGTTTTCCCCCGAAAATACGAATATATTTACTAAAGCTCTTCACTACACGCTAGATACAGCTGCTGAGCTTGTCCATTCTAAAAATTACACAAGTGGCAGAATCTTTTTTCTTTTGTACGAGGAAGTTAGCACTTAGGCGGGTTAAAGCCACCTTTATATGTTTTTATATTGTGAGCTGGCATCAGCAAGTAAAAGAGCAGCCTCAGGGCTGCAGGGCAGCTGACAACAGCTAGAGCCGAGCGGAATGGCAATAAGATTATGATGTGATTCTGCATGGCTTTTTGTCAAGGTAAAAATTGAGTTCGTCTGCGCTTTTACAGGTGACATGGCCAAAGGGATGTCTGCTATGCTGGTGTATAGTTTTCTGACAGTGATGCTGGTTTAAAGCACCCTTTCAGATGAGCTGCGGCAGTGATGCTTGGAAATGCATGATTTTTAAAATGTGCCTTGCACTCTTAGGGCTTCACAAAGGATAGATCAATGGTCTATGAAAACTCATAGGAAAATTGATGACAACTGGGAGGAAAAGTGAAGGTAGGAAGAAAGGCTGATAAATCATTATACTATAAAAAACAACACTAACAGCCTCAAACTTATTTCCCTTACCAGTAAAAAGAATTGCACACCTCAATATAATTCTAAAGGTGAGCCAGACGGCTTACATTCTGGACCGTTTCCTCACTTAACACCGTACACTGGCTTGTGTGAACCTGGATATATCTGTGATCTAATCAGTACCTGAACTGGAAGTTAGAGAAGGCCTTAAGAAGCAAGACTTCAAGTGGTCGTCTCAAACACCTGCCCTAAGGCAGGTAATTTGTCCATGATTAGGGTGTAAGAGCCTCTGTCRTCAATGCATAGGAGCAGACGCATAGCCACACTTTCTAAATAATTTGGTTAGTAATACATACAGTACCTTTCATAAGCCCCCGAAGTTCTTTGTGACTTAAATTAATACAACTAGGAAATATTCCATCGTGTACTGCATCCAAACACAACTGCCTCAAGGGCCTCCTCCTCTTCAAATGRAAGGCAGCATTTATTACTTTTTAAGAGCCCCTGAACAAAACCCACATTCAAAATTACCAGAGAAGCCTGACCTTGGGCATAAGTCCTTATTCTGTCAAGACTTTGAGATGTCATATGATAAAGACCTATACTGACAAGTGTCAAATCGAAATAGTGCGTTTTCCTGTGAGTATGCCAGATTCTTTCCATACTTTTAAATATCCAGGCATGGTAATAGTTGGATAAATACATGTTGTTATTGTCAGGGAGGAAGAGAAAATTCAAGTATTTTCTGTATGAGGATATATTCATGAAAATTGTGATAACTGCTTGCATGACTTCCTGCCAAACAGTTGGGTATTAGTATTTGGTTACATCTTACAAGTCTAATCACCATTATTAGCATGCTAGGTAAGGCAACTCAATAAATAAAYTCTAAAACACTGTTCCCTGCAAATCTTATCAAAAAAAAAAAAAAAAAAAGACACTATTGTACTGAATTTCAAATTACTTGAACAATAAAATGTGTTATCCTTTTTTGTCGCATTCCCCCTTTTGCCACAGCTGTCCTTTGTGTATTAGTCCCTCTAAAGTATATTAACTACCAAGTACCCTGTCACTCTGAAGGATGCTCTGCATAATAGTCCAGCCAATTTAATATCTAATTCAATCAAAAGGCAGAATACTATTGGAGGTCAAATTACAATTATTTTGAGGAAGTGGATCGCAAGAGGGAAATGAAGATTTATGTTGTACTTATTTAAAATTAAATAGAATGTAAATATGCTGAATCTGCACTGATTCCTCTGAAACACTTCAATTTCCATGAGCATTAATGAAGACAAACTATATTTTGATCACAGCTGCCTAACCAGTGCTCAAGGTTACTGCAATATGGGATTAGCACAAATTCAGTCACGCATGCATGCRTTGCCTACTGACCTGTTTAGGGCTGTTTTCTTAGAGCAGAAAGTCTTACCTCATTTCAAACTTTGTAGAAAGTACAGAAGCTAGTGAGGACGAATGCAAAATACTTGTTCTGGAGTACTTAAATTCTTAGGATGCTTCAATAAGCAAACTAACSGCAAATCAAAAAAGACAAAAATTAACAAATGCACACAAAAAATACCAAAAACACACAAAAAAACAACAACAAAGACAGAGCCTTTCCAACTTGACAATTGATATAGTTCAATTTTCCACTTATTTACAGGAGGTGTGTGCTACTCAGAGTTAATAGGGGAAAAGGGATATTTCCTGTGATTCTAAAACACACTTTTTTTCCCAAGTGCTTTGTGTAGTTTCCAGAAAACAAGGTATAAAACAAGGCAGTCACACTGAAAACAAAGGTCCGCTGTTCTCTCATCACAAAGAGGCAATGAAATTTGTTTGAACCATGTCACCATATTTGATTTGATGGGCTTTTATCAGCAACTAAGGGTGGAAAGGGCCATTTGTGTTCGTTTGTTTTCCAAAGGTCCACAGAGGCAATGATGTCTTATTCAAGCCACCTTAAGATGGTCAGACTTGTGGCAATGCTTATAGTAAGAAGTATTAAAATTAAGAAAGAAATGTTATAGCTTAAACAGGCAAGCTTAGGAGTCAAAAGATCTTACTAAGTTCCTAAGGGGAGCAGTCTATTACTGCTAGACTAGTGCTAGAAATTATCCTGATACGGGTGGTAATGAGCAGGATATTCAAATGAATAAAGCTATTTGCTTGACACTTTTGGAGAAAGAAAGGATTTATAGTAGTGATATGGTAATGATGAGACATATTTTTTATCTTCTTAAATCTTAAAACACATTGTATTTGAATAATGTAGAAGGGATTTACTGTACCTTCAGACCAAAAAGAACAGGGAACTTATCACCTTAGGATGGRCTAATACTGAGACTATTAGCTTTAATCAGTCTTATTTACATGGGCTATCTATAAAGTCACAGACTGATTAATATCTTGGTGATCCTAAAGCCTTAAATGATGCATGTCATCTTTATATCTAAGTTTCCCATTGATTAGCAGCAGTGCATGCATTCTAATGTCTAATGTTGGTTGTGTTATGAGTTGGTAAATGACTATGTATATTGGCAGTAGGAAACTGTCTATAAAATAACCCTCTCCCCTGAAGACTCCTCTTGGAAAACCATTTTGAAAGCCATTTTAAGACTTTTCTATTACAAACATAATAATCTTGGCTGTTAACTCTGCATTCAATTCTTTTAATTTTGCATAGAAAAGAATTTTGATTTTTGAATTAGTTTTTCCCTTTCTGGGTCATAGATAGGTCTAAGTTAGTTTTGCCTTCACCAGATAKAAGTAAAATAATTTACTTAAATATATGGTTGATTTAAAAGGGAAAAAAATAGTAACACAATCAATGCAATATCACTTAATTTTATTTTGGAAAATGTTTTGCTTCTGTGATTCTCTGATGTCTCAAATTAGGTAAATAGAATAAGTAGTAACATTGGAAACCCCTGACTCTAACCCTGTGTCAACCTTTTTATACTACCCAGAACTATTGGCAGCTAGTCCTCTCTCTCTCATCTGGCAAAACAACCCATGATAACAAACAATAGACACTCTGTGACAGATTGCTTAAAATTTTTTTGGTAAGCACTTCACTATGTCACAACATGCTGGATTTAGTCATATATTGTATATTCCYGCATGCACTTTCATTCAATGCAAGTTTTTATCATACAATGTTGTTGGTAATAACAGTGTTCTTGTTCCTGTCTAG
The DNA here is from genome assembly GCF_003342845.1 of Nothoprocta perdicaria. Lineage (NCBI taxonomy): Eukaryota > Metazoa > Chordata > Aves > Tinamiformes > Tinamidae > Nothoprocta > Nothoprocta perdicaria. The sequence goes on from NW_020454871.1 coordinate 1,274,335, forward strand.
AAAGATATTAATTAGACTTATGCCAGGTTCATTTAATCATATTCTTTTTCCTTGGATCTTACAAAAATATGTGACTTCTAATCTTGGTGCAAAGCTTGGTAGGTGGGTTGCAATCTGTAGAATAGTTTCCAGTTATTTAAGGAAAAAAGTCCGCTTAAATGTGTGAACACCTTTGCATCTGTGGCTCTTCTCTACTGCCTCCTCTAGCAGGAAGCATCAAAAGTAATCAATTGTCTTAAACTGATCTGCATTTGCTGGGATTCGTGGTTTTCTTTTGTAAAGAGGTTGAAGTTTCCTGCAGGTTTTAAATATATCTGTTTTTCCCTCATGTTCCTTTCCATTGCACAAAGGCACTGATGATAACTTTGACTCCTGTTAATGCTGTTACTGCACTATGCAGATGTTTCCTGGAGTATCTCTTGCACAAATGATAGATTACAGGAGTTGTCTTGAAGTATTATGTTCAAAACAATATAGCGAAAATATTCACCCTGTTCTCTTTATCTCGTCTCACATGCAGTATAAATACACAAGCTGAATACACACTGAATACCCTGTAGATTACACTGTTTGGGTAGATAACTTACAGCTCTTTCATATCCAGCCATTTACCTGTCCAAGATCTGTATTTATGCAGATCTCAGAATGAGGTTTTTCTCTATTGAGAGCAGTGCAGAGTGTTGGTATCGCACTATTGATATCAACTCGTAGTTAATTTGTGTTTTTAAAAGGTGTAACATCATCAAGTATCTTGAAAAATATCAAAAAACATATTCTTAACTTCATGTTTTGCTTGCTTTTTTGATCTTATTGTTATTAGCCTTYTTAAATCGGGTTTAATGATTTGAAGACCTTTCTGCACAAATATAGAACCCTGGATTTGGAATACAAAGCACATGCATTCCCCATGTAACAGATGCAAAAGACACATGCTTATTATTCTTATCCCCTGCTATATCAGAGTTTATTTGTACCTTGAATCAGTTTTGTCTTTTTTCGGTATTCAGACTTATTAAGGCAGCCTTGCCTTACTTATGACCCTTTCCCTAGTCCTGCATTTTAACTTAAAGGGATATTAAATCACTGTTACACTGTTGCTACACAGGGAGATATTCTCCTGTTGCACAGTATGCAGTATGCTTTTGTTTGCCTTTAAGCATGATTATTTAAAACGCTTTTGGTGCTTTGTTCACTGGCAATTTATTTAGTTACACATGAATCTGTGAATGTCTACATTAGAAATATCTACTTTTGTATCCATTTAAAAATATATGTATTTGATATTGTCTCCATTTAAATACATATATATTTGCTATCAGGGCACTTGTGGATACTGGGCACATGTTTAGAGAAAAAGAATCATGAGAAACACTTAGCATATATTGCACTCTGCCTTACTCAAAGAAATCCTTTCCTTTGTCCTCCAAATATCTTACAGTTCTTGTTATTCAATGTCTTTTTACAATATTAAATTTTCATCACTCAGTAATTTCGCTTGTTTCAAATTTTATCCTATTATAATCCCACTAGAACTCAAAGCATATCTATGCATCATTCGATTACTCTCAGCGCTCATTTTTCCTTTGAGAACAAAATGTCTCATTCAGCATATGCAGATTTCCCTTATTTGCCTCAGTGAACTTAACACTGAGGGCCTCTGCTCCAGAAATATCACTGATATTTTGCCCTTGAATTAAAAAAAATTAAAAAATTCATCTTTTCTGGCCTGCCTCACCTTCAATGAAGAGCTACTTCATTAGCTCTTGCTGGTTATCTAGTCCTTGCAATACTCTTAAAGTCTGCAGATGGCATTTTGACTTATTCTGCAGGAAAGTTGGACTATTCCTTTTTATTATTCCTYGCTAGGCTTGTGGGAACAGAGATCGATTTTTCTAACAGGCTTCTCATACAGGCCCTGCACTGTCGCCTCAAGGCCAACGGAGAAAGAATAAGAAATCATTTGCTATGGCTCTTTTTAGAGGAGGGTAAACCTTATATAACTGCATGAAAACACTGCACTTGCTCCAATTCTCCAAGCAATTACTAATGTATTAATTAGAAAATACTATCATTTCAAAGTCCATTAGCAAACAGTCCTTTCTTTGAGGTGCTTGATGACAGATGGGCATGAGGCAGTCGCACTTAGACACAGAAATCGGTGTTTCCAAAAGTAGTGTTGGAAAACTGCTTAAGACACGTTTTATGAAAGAAGAAAATTCTCAATTTCTCTTATAATTTTCTAATTCAAGTGCCTCATTAGGTATTTGAAGTTTTAATCTTCAGAGTATTACTAGTACCTATTTACACTCTTATYGACAGTATGTATCTGTCAATTTACCTAGAAGAGCACCTTTTTGAGAGAAACCTTTTAAAAAGATTCCTAGCTCCCTAAACTACCTTTGTATTTAGTACGTTTTCCCAGTCTGAGCAAAAATCTTCCACAAAAATCTTACCTCTTCCTGAAATAAATGGAAGTTTTTCACAATATATTTTTCCCCCAAGCTAGCACCAAGCTTCCCATGGGAGGAATAGAAACATCAAACAGCTAGAAATCCCTCACAACTGYGGGCAGTTAAACTGTGTTTCCCCTTCCAAACTGAAGGGTTTGGGTTGTTTCATACCTGACAACAGCCTTAGTTTTACGTGGCCCCTCCRCAGTCACTAAATAAACACTCACACCTCCCTTTGCAACACAGAACCACAGAGTAGSTGAGGTTGGAAGGGGCTTCTGGACCTCATCTTGTCCAACCTMCAGCTCAAAGCAAGTCCAGCCTCTCCTGGCCATCTCTTCTCACTTGTTTGACCAATTACACTATGAAAAGTTTTGTCTTATGTCTGTCTAATTATCTTATGTCTGGAATTGGCCCTACTCCAATGCGTTTCTGTTGCGTTGTTGAGTTTTCTCCATTTTTTGCATAAAACACAATGTATATTTTTATAATCAATTCTTCTGCTAAAATATAAGATTCCTGTTCCATTCACACTGATAAAGACCGGCAAATAGATATGAATGTTTGGAAGCAGTTGTAAACTTCAACCGTATTTATAGCTGCTTTTAATAATTTCAGGCATTAAGTTGTCAATCATGAACGTTATCAGACTTACTCTTAGTAAAGCATTCAGAAATTTCACCCACAATGTCAACAAGTTGTTTCAATATGTACTCTGACATGCTGACATGACTCAAGACATACTCTTTCTTGAGACATATTCCTTATCTCAAGCTAAATTTTTAAGCAGGACAGTCTGCTCGGAGAATGTCCATTCTCACTCCTAGAATTTTAGCTAGATAGCATGTGTTTGGGCAAATGTAAAGTGTAAATGCTAAGGAAGCCAAGTAATTCACAAAGAGAAGTGCTTTCTCTACGCTGTCACGTTAAATTCAAGGAATATGCTTTTAAATGRTAATTTGAAGTACAAATAAGCCTTCTACAAAAGAGAGTTAAGAAACACTAGCAGAAGCTTTGTGGAATAGTGAAAAAGTCTGGGTTAAATATAACAGAGCTGCTGCTAAGTGGAACTGACAGAGCTACTGGGATAGCGCAGTGACCTGATTAAGATTTAAGACAGTAGTGAGAAACCATGTTCTCTGTCCACCTCTATTGGATTTTATCATAAATTATTATATTAACTTGGTGTATGTATAAAGCCATCTCGCTCTTAAAATAGGTCTCAGATTGCCATGAGCTGGGGACTAAATATAGATACCACTAAGTCCCATTACTTTTATGAATACAAATAGAGGAACATCCTCTTCAAATGTGAAGAAACGTTAAATATAATATAGTCACAGCGCAAGAAAAATACGCCAGAAACATTTTTGAATCTGGAAATTTTCACATGCTTGCAAAAAGTCATCACTGAAGCGAGAAGAGATCTTAGACCAACTTCTGGAGAGATATAATTGTCTCTCTTATCCAATAATCAGCATTTTCATTTCTCCATTTTCTCTACATAATTTGGGTAAGATCCTTCTTAATCTACACATCCTTAGAAGCTCAACAGTTCTGATTTCTATCCTTTCCTATAAAAGTGAAAATTGAGTCTTTTAAGAATATAGTCTATTAACAGCACTCAGCCTGACACACAGAAACCCTTCTTTCATTTCAATCTCCAGTAAAGAACATGCATAGGATTCTAAGAAAAGTGAAGACTATAATAAAGAGATCATAAGACACCTATATACATATATATATAGGTTTCGAATATATTCATCCATAATAGTACACAGTTTGTCTTAGTGGATTACTATTAAATGGAGCTCTGTGTTACTTGTTACTCTGTTTTAGGTGAATRGCACCAATTTGGGATGCCTAATTGTGGCAAAGGGGCAGTGTCTGTGCGTGAGCCCGCGCAGTGGGAGGAACAGCAGCAGAACAGAACAGTTGCTTGCACAGCAGCTGCTGAAGCTCCCAGTTTGGTGCCTAAGCAAAGCCAGCTTCTGCTGGGCGTTTAATCCTGACTTTCAGCTGGGGCAGATGCGGTGCACACAAGTCCTGACAACTGCTGGGAYCACAGGATCCAGTGGCAGGATCCAACTGGGACAACGATGTTGATGCACTACAGCAAGGCTGGTCAGGCTTGTGTTTTAGCTCCCACAAACAGGTTATCCTCTCACATAAGGAAGATGAGCTTCTACTAGTCTTATTTGCAACCAATTTTCCACTTCTTCCACATGCCATGGGCACCTACCATGCCACGAAAATCACATGTTAATGTACATTTTAGTGTACTAGCTCAGCATCAATATTCAACRTAGCAATGAGGATGTGTTGGCTATGGCTTTCAAATAATCTTCAAGATAATGTCAAGACTTTGGGTATGCTATTGTGAAAAATACGACTCTSTATATTAATGATATATAGATAAGAAACTAGATAGAAAATAGATAAGAACAAATCTGTACCATCTTTACCTTTGCTGAAAACATGTTGCGCCGCATACTATCAAAAAAGGATATTATTATTATTTTAAATCACACTCTTTTCATGGACCGTGAGAAATGAAGAGCAGGATGGCAAAGGCTGTTTACACAGGCGCTTCGCCAGGAAACACTGTGTTTTCCACAGACACAGTCACTCGGGGAGCACATCCCTGGTTTGTGCAAGCTCTCTCTCCCTGTTCTCAGAGCCCTGTGATTATAGCAGAAATTCAGTCCGTAGGTGGGAAAACACACAGGGCTCTGCAGAGCGCATTCAAATGCCGCCTCTTTCCTTTAGGTAAGTACCACCACACTGAGGCCATTTGTAGGAATGTTGCAGAGCAAGATAAACAAATGCAAAGCTCTTAAGGAAACGCACGGAGCGCAGGATGCCTTCCCGGGGAATCATCACCAAAAATCCGCGTGAGAACAGCCCAGAAGAATGCACTTTAATCTTGTGTTAAGGGCAGAACTGCTTATTAGCGGGCTCCMCGGGAACCCTCACGAGATAGAAAGCCTATCACTTCATCGCCGGGTGCCTTCGTGCATCTTAAGTCGCAGCTCGAGATCCCTTCGGATCATGTGGGGCTGGCTTATATAGGAGAGCGCCGTGCTATAGAGCGTGCGTGTAAGCCCRGCAGCTGGGCAGTGTTATGGTTGCTGCTTTCCTGTGCTAAGCTGATTTACTTGTTTAAGGTCTGACCTCATCATCCTGTCAGTATGGATTCCCACCTATACAGCTAGCAGCGGCTTAGCAGCGGCTGGAAGAGCTCGCCGYGCATTAATCAGGAGAGAGCCAGCGAGCTACCGGTATTTGTTCTTTTGTTGCCTTTTCTTAAGAAGAGGAGTTGAAACCAAGAGATAACAAAGAATCCATTTCCTTCCTGAAAGAATAGGCTTTTGTCTCGGGCTTTTTTTCTTTTTTTTTTTCTCCTCCTTTCTCTGAAAAAAATGTCAGTATCTGGGAAGAAGGAGTTTGATGTGAAGCAGATCCTGAGGCTCCGCTGGAGGTGGTTCAGCCACCCCTCGCAAGGCTCCGCCGGCACCGGGGGCTGCCATCAGCAGGAAGGATATGAGCACAGAGGGACCCCCGTCCAGAACAGGCTGAAGAACCACTCTCGGGACAGGAATGGGCTGAAGAAAAACAGCAGCCCCGTCCACCACAACATCCTGGCCCCCGTGCCGGGTCCTACCCCYGGCCACCACCGAGCTATCCAGTCCTGGCACCAACAAAACCTCATAGAACAGCTCCGAGCAAATGAGGATATTCTCAAACCGAGCACCGAGGAAAGCTGTGTTAAAGAAGAGTCAAAAACCACACAGGAGTTGCAGATGATCACAGAGGAAAATTCAGATGAATCTACAGAGAGGTAGGAGCTTTAAAGTTTGCACTTGGAAAACCATCCTTCCATCCAAGTTATCCCCTAAACCCACCTCTGCTTTTCCCTCAAATTCCTTCTCMCGTTAAACTCACTTTATGTATTTGCACATCCACGCTCACATGAATCAAACTAATTTACGGTAAAAATGAAAAAGGAACATGTCATGACCTTTCAATACCTCTGCTTGACACAGACCATTGTAGAACTATTATCTACAAGTTAAACCTGTTTGTCCAATTCTGTTACAGCCTACAGCACGTTAATTTGTTGACTTGATTGCTTATGCATAAGAGCAGTGCCAAAGTGAGTGTCCTCATTCTGACGTTATCAATGGGAAGAACTTTGACAAATGGGACCTGCTGGAGATGCTGAGTCTGTGCGGTTGCCACCAGGCTGCCACATCTCCTGCTGCCTTTCCTTACTGTCTTCCTGACAAACAATGATTAACCTTGAGCAGGTAAAAAGGGAGCCCCCTTGCCTGATTTTTTCTAAGGCTTATTTGAAATCATGTTAGTTTTATAGTTCGCTTAATAAAACATTTGTCTCCTGGTATGTTATCTGACCTTGTAAAAAGTATTACAGCTGTGAGATCTTATAGGTATAATCACAAAATATGAGCTATTTGTTAAAAATCTTCACACAGAGAACAAAAATGTGACACATTTTTTGTCACAAGGCATTTGATTAAATAAACTTTATAATTGTTTGTGATTTTCTTTCCAAAATTGATGTCAATGCTACTAATTTATATAACAATTTAGATATAATTTAGATAACAATTTTCCCCCCTCATTTACCCCACCTTGGACTCAGATCATGCATTTGTAATGTGATTATTTGCACCATATGATGGGATTATTATCTGTGTGGGAATAACTCAAGATATTTGCATTGTACTTAACTGCAGATTTATCTTATTTAAAGTTATAGTTTCCCTTGGTGAAACAAAGCTGACTGTGTATTTTTAGCAGTTGTTATTCTTCAAGTTGTGCATCTGGCATAGGGAACATCTGCAGTCTGAACAGCAGAAAAGACATTCCAAAAATATCATTTTGAAAAGTTCCAGAAGTCAGTGTATACAATATAAAGTCATTACAAAATGAAATGATGAAGAATACGATAGTTCAGTATGCTTATTACAGTTCTAGTTCGTAATTAGTAACATAAACACACCCTAGCATATCTTATTTTAAATGAGAGCACATATTTCCCAAAAATATAAGTTGTGAGCTATAGGTGCATGCCAGGAAGAAAGCAAATATAGTACATTCACTTTAAAAGGTATCAAGGTGTTGCCTTCCAAAATAAGATCCAATAGTTTTCCTCCATCTACCTAAGGACTTTCTACTAAGATCTCATGATGTGTTTTGCCTTTTTATTCATTCAAATTAAACAATTCAGAAGAACCTTAAGTCTGCAGATTTTTTAGGAAAGTTCTGTGATTATGTATATCTCAGAAAGTTGCTATATGCAAGTAAAAAGTAAAATGCATTTTTGTGAAGTTATCAGAAGAAGCTTGTTACGCATATTCCAYGTTAAAGCCTACCTAACACATCTTAGAATGTTCAACTGTACAAAATAATTTTGAAAATTTATTAAAAACAGCAAATTATTATGCAATATACTACMAACAAGATTTTATATCAAGGAAAAAAAGTTAGATCACTAAAGAAAATCCCAGCTGAGCTCCAAGATCTTAAATACATATAATACTTAAGTTCTAAGTAAGTCACCCTTCTCCCCCGCCCCTGCTACAGCAACCMATGCAGCTCACACAAGAATTAACATGTTTGGATAGGAATGCAACACTGGGCATGCTTTAGTCAGAGCAAATAAAGAAAAAAAAAGTCTTACTTCATCAATAAAGGTTGCTGGCTCAGGAAAACACCTCTTCTTGCATGTTTGAAAGCAGCTTTCTAAGTCAGCCTGGGCCTTCTTTGAAAGTCCCAGGTAGTCACAATTAATTTCAATCAAAGGAGTCTGCAAGTGATTAGCACCTTGGAAGAACCTGGCATTTGCAGGATGGCCTAACACCATCTTCCTGCACTCTTACAGACAGGGCTCTACAGTTAATGAAAAGCGATGTCTTTTAGCAGCCTRATGCTTCCTAACAGAAAGCTTTGGAAACAAGGAACCAGTTTTCATAATTTCTCCAGATACCTTTTTTATTTTTTTTTTTTTAAAGTAACCTAAAAATTAGATTTTCAGGGATGCAAACAGAACAGATCGAGTTCTTATGAAATAAGTGTTGTTTATTAAGGAGAAAGTTCAAAAAAATGTTTCATTATGAATATGCTATCATGAATAAAACTGTTTGATTCTGTTTTTTTTTTAAATCTTTGTTTAAAGTCTACAATATATGAAGTAGCTCCAATATCTGAAATAATAGAGGCAAGACTTAAAGCGGTCCTTTTGATTAGTAAAAAAAGATACATAAATGGACTCTCCTGTGCATACAAGCTATATTTCAGRCATTTCTTATTTTAATTTTGACAAGTAGGCTTATTCCTGGATATCCCAGGACACCTGACAAAGTAAATGAGAGCTGAAGTGCTCAAAGCTCATTAATTTTACTAACAGTAGCCAATTAAGATGTGACCAACCAATACCTGCAGGGTGCATAAAGAAGGATTGCTCATTGGCACGAGATGAAGTCAAACTGTGTCAGTAGGAAAAGCATGGCAATCATAGGACATGTAGAAATGTGCAGTGGAGGTCCTTGGGTTTGTGTGGGTCTTGTTGAAGAGAAATCCACAGTGGAAAGTGGGCTATGAAAAAAAAAAAGCCTCCATTACTAAAAATTTGTTAATCAATCTCTACAATTTCTTTGAGGATTTCATATATATAGAATGGTCTCCCAGTATGTTTGGGGATCTTCTTATCAATAGTTGCTAGGGGAACATATTCCAGAGACAACATTTGATATCAACCTATTGAGTGAGGATTAGGACCTGATCTCAGGTGGAAAACAGAGAAAACAGCAAAATATGGAAGAGGTGCTAAGACCTTTTATTTATTTGCCCACTGTTCCCATACTATGCTATTACTGGGCTGATAAARCAGCTAAACCTGCAGAAAATGCCCATGCAGATAAAAGGCAAAAAGATTCAAAGATTTTAGGTTTGGTTAAGGTCAGAGGAGCTTAAGCGATTTCTGAAAAAAAATGCACAGTAAATAAACTGTGAATTGCTACTGTCTGAGAAGCAACAAATTTTGGTAGTCTGTTGGTGATCATCTTCTATCTGYCTTACGTGAAATGTGTTCAAGTTTAATCTTCTCCATCAGGGAGACCAAAGTACCTGAAAGACAACCTCATTTCTTTCAAAGAAAGTAATCTGGGTAATGTGGCAGTGTTTCAGGAGATCAAAGGAAATTCTGAGGGTTTGATTGCTGAATTTGGTCTACTGGTCTAAATACTTTCTTCTTGGGCATAATACACAAACACGGTGCACACACTAACTGAGAAAGCACTGATACCTCCTAAGAACAGGAACCCTTGAAATCTTGATATTTTCTTGATTACTTCTGTTGATAAATCTGGACTCAGAAGCACATCTACATAAACCTTTTGTTTTTCTTCACTTCTTTTATGAATCTGCTTTCTTTTTCAATATAAAACATCAATTTCAAAAGTTAAAAGGGACAATTTCACTGGTTGAAACAAAAGAAATTACTCCTATACAAATTATTCTAAAAAAATTTGTCAAACTGATTTTATCACAGAACTAGATTTCTGTGTTAGTTTGGGTAAATTAAGCCCTGCAACTGATTCATGATAATGATTGAAAATGAATGACTACATCAATTTTCCACTTTTACCTGGTATATGAATGGACTGTGATACATCCTTTGCAGAGAAGATATTAAAGCACTGCCTTTTGAGTAGTACCTCATGACAACATATCCACCTCCTGAATAAGAGATCATTTTTTTAACCCATATCTGATGCCTAAGGCAAAAGTTCAAAAATGAGTATTCTATCATTCGATGTAATTTTTTTTCAAGAATCTTACGCTCCAGAACTGCTATATTTCCATTTCTTATTTCCTGATACCTTTGACACAATTCTAGGATGTCCTTATAGCACTGGGGTCAGAACTATATACATTTAGGTTAAAGCCTGATGATTCTAGAGTGGGGGGCTGGATGACTTACATATATTTGTGACTGAGATCCCATATGAGTGTCCTGCTTGGGGTTTCTTGTCACCGGCCCAATGTCATTGCTTCGGGCTGGCATCACAGCTCTCCTAACCTTTACAGAAGCCCTGTTCCCTAAACCATCTGCACATTTCTGCACTTATTTATTTCTAAATGTATTTTCCTAAATATGGAAAAATCTGCATCTTCATGCACGCAACATAAAACACAAACCAAAAAATATAAAAACAGTAGAAGTCTCAAAGAATTGCACACATATATGGACTTTCATGTATATGACATTAGAGCCTGGAAAGCTGATGTGCAAACTCTACCGTTACAGGAAGGGCCACAATCTGTTTGCTTTAGCTCCCATTTCTCATGCACATACTGACAAGAGGTGGTCCTATAGTAAGTTRGCATTTATGTTTCATTATACCCCTGTACTACATAAAAGGTGTATAAAGATCTAGTCCTACACCTATTCAATAATGTGCATGTAATATTATGTGGAAGCAAAACTTTTCCTTGCACTGGGTCCAAAATTTACCATCCTTCCTCAGTATTTCTTCATGAGATAGAACCAACTGAACAATACTCTGAATGCATCTATATGAGAAGACATAAATAGTAACATATTTATATTTTTCCACCTATTGCGATCTCACAATCGTATAATACATGAAAAAAAGATCAAAAGCAAAAAGATCCATTTCAAAAACTGTATATTAATAGACATTTTAGGTTTTCTCTTCACAAGAGCAACCTGTCTATATACTGTGAACCAGAACATTCTTAGTTATTCCCTTTAAAACTTATAACAATTAAATTCATATTCAGCAATATATTTTAAAAAGATGATTCTGTGTCAGTCTRCTTTGCGTTACTGAAGCACTTTGCTATCTCAGAGACAAGCGAAAACCAAATGTCTATTAAAAATGGCATTTAACTAAAGGTCAAAAAATAAGTTTAAAACTGCAGACATTTAAAAYGGGTCATTTAAGATATTGTGGCCGATTGCCGCTCTGAAGTGAGGCTTTGTGCAGCTCRTGGCATTTCAGTATTTTAAAGGAGAGGAAGAGAAGTTGGCAGCTGGGGAGCAGGGACGATCCTCTGGGCTACAAAGGTCGCTGAACACCCTATTGACATCAGGGAGATGCTGCATCTGTAATTTTACTTATGAACTGAATGATGCATGTGGGCTAATTAGTGAAATTAAGCTGACTTTTAATAGCATTTTACTTTAATTCATCCTCAACTGCTGGAAAAAAAATACAGGGGAGAGTCATCAGGAAAGATTTGATGACTAAAGGAACTAAAGACTTAGACTAAATGCTAAAGGAAGATATCGGTTTGTATGTATGTATCATTTTGAAATGCATTTTATGTTTAGTGGGAGGGGATATTTTTCTTAACTATGAAGTGGAATCATAAGATAATTTAAAGCTGAGAAGGACCTCTGGATGTCATATAGCCTAATATTTCCTCCTTAAGTAAGCTATAATGAAGAATAATACAGCTCATAAAAGCACAGAATATTTTACAGGTTTATATTTAACATGCAAAACTTTCATAAATGAATTATCACAAGCAAGGAAGAAACCTTACTGTTTTATACTAATTTAAAAAACTATGACCATTCTACCCATTTCTTAACATTTTCTTTATAATTCAATTATCTTCTCATTTCCACATGGCTTGCTTTCTGCAGACAGATGTTAAACTGCTTTTTAAAGAGTTATTACAGTTCTAAAAATAATTTCTTAATGTCTCTCCCCACCAAAAAAAGGAATATGATTAAATATGTGATATGCAGAGCAGTAAGGCTGTTTTTACAGATATACTGAGCATAGGCAATTGTGAAATCAACAGGAAATTGTATGATTGTTCAAGCATTTTTTTAAAAAGGGAAGAGACATGGGCTTAATTTGAAAGCTACTGCTAGAAAGCATTTTAAAAGGAAAAGACAGTTTATTTTCACAATTGCTTTGTGACTCAATTGTTTGTACCTGAGCTATATGAAATACTGTGACCAATGAGGAATATTACTGAAGTCTTTTATGTTTAAAGAAATACAAGGATGTGTTTGTTATAGTCAACCAGCTGGAATAAGCCTAATACATACCAATTTGATGTAGTTCCTTTCATTCTTCTAGGAAAAAATAAATAAAAAGAAAGAGAAAAGATACTATATTTAGAGAACGACCATTTCACGTGATTTGGTGAAGAATATGGCTTGTTTAAAATATCTGTAGGCATGTGGGCCAAAGGAATGCAAATATCATGGCAAGGTATTATCCAGAGTCACAAAATGAACTTAAGGGAAGTATGAGGAGTAAACACAAAAAATAATCTAGAAACAAAATCTATAGCCAAATTTCTTCCTGGGAGGTGTCCGACTCCCACCTGAGCTGTGCTGGAAGGCGAACATTATTGTTCAGCTCCAACAAGGAATCTTCTTCCAGTGTGTGCCCTCCTCCCCTTTGCCAGGGAATGCTCTATTAGTCAAAACACAGTTCCAAGCTAATTAAAACAGATAGGGCAAGGTCTTACAACCTGGCTCTTCCTAAAAACAGTGCCTGTATAATAATAGTTTGCATAAGCATTCAGGTTTAGCAACAGGTCCCTCCATTCTATTAGTCAGRATATTTCATTAAAAGTGTATGTACTGCTCACAGTCTAGGCTATAGGTATTTAAAGCAATAACCTACATTGTAGTCATTACTTTGAGCTTTAAATATATGATACAGTATTTAAATGACTAGAGTTTTGAAAGGTTGTCAAGAAATAGGGTACTATATTCTCAGGTTAAGATCTACCATTGTGTGAGAAGGTCTTACTTAGAAATGAAACATTTGAGATTWTTTTCTCAATTAAAATGCACTTAGACTAATAAAACACATTAACTGGCATAGAGAGCAGYGCATGACACGTCATTCTTTTTCTCAGTTTTCCTAGATATACTTTGAAAAGGTTTGTACAAGAATCTAGAGTTCTTACCAGTATATKAACATTCGGTTTAATCAAATTCAAGCTCTGTCAGCTGTGGTTTTATTTTTTAAATATGAGATTTTGTGACTATTTCTGTGAGGAGATAAAATCCACAGGTTCTATTTCAGCTTTGTTCCTTATACGAACTCAGARGAATCAGTCTCTCAGTACCATAAATTGCTCATSTCTCAGAATCACAGAAYAATTGGAAATGGAWGGGACTGCTAGAGATCAGCCGGTCCAACCTTCCTGCTCAAGCAGGAACAAGCTGCCTAGGACGGTGTTCAGCCAGATTTTGAATATCTCCAAGGATGGAGACTCCATAGCCTTCCTGGGACCTGGTCCACTCTTTACCCACCCTCACAATAAAGATGCATCCATGGAATTTCACGTGTATCTGTTTGTGCCTTTTGCCTCTCCTCCTGCGAGGGCGTTAATGATGGGTGACGTTACAGGTAGGGCAGGAACCTACTTCCTAGGGACAGAATAAGAACTGATCAGCCACAATTTTCTGCAAAATGCTGCTAAAATCCAAAASAGTGCATATATATTATGACCGATACACAATGCTGTATAGATTCATGGCTTATCTGCTTATGACAATAACTATCCTAAAAATTAAAGATTACCACTTWAACTAAAAGTCTTCTGCTACAAGAAGCAGGAGGAAACACCAATATAGTTGCTATAAAATGTGTTGAACAGCCAGCATAGATGGAATACATTAAATAGACAGGCACTGTCATGATTTGCTATGCTTTGGTTTACCTGATGAACTAGAAGTCAAAAGGTAGGCATTCTTGCAAGATATAAGCATTTTCAAGCCTGTTCATTCTGGAGAAAATGAAGAATCTTTTGGAGCTGGACAAATACAGCTTGATTTAAATGGAAATCATGTGCAAACCACTAAGAAATCCTAGCAATTGTAGAAACGCTATTTTAAGGTATTACATATGATTGTGTTGCTAGGGAAACCTCTTTTGCAGTTTTCTCTTAGCACAGATGCTCAGGAGAGCTCTGGGTCTCTATGTCCTATCATTTTAGAATGCTCTATCAGGTGAAGAAAGAGAGGCACATATAGAGATACACATATGCAGAAGGGACAAAAATACTGCTGCAACTTTATCTTAGTCACGTTCCATGTCTTCATTGGAAGTTCCACATTTCTGCCATGGTCACTGTGATAAAGCAAAAGCTTTGCAATTAAAAGCTGCTGTTTCAAATGCTGTATGTTTCTTCAAACATTAGAGTGATTTGAGCATTGGAGTTGTTGGAGACCTTGAAAGATTTACTTACAAGTTAAAAATGGTTTTTAGTTTAAATACGCCTCATTAAAATATTGAGAATATTGAGCTCGTCTAACAATGCCCTCACAACATTATATGCTATTAAAGTTATTATTTATTCCTTTTAGAAAATACAGAGCAAGGCAAAATGACACTTGCTGTTAACGATCATGAAGATATTTATTGAAATGAAAATGTAGTAGACCAAGTTAGATATGTGTAGGTCTTAGAACTAGCAAAAGAAGTTTAGGCTAAGATGGGAATAGGCAGGAATTGATTCTTACTGAAGTAACCTAATTGGAATAAAGAAAACCATCATTTAATTTAAATATCATGCTACAGTTTTCTGAAAAAAAAAAAAAACGTTCTCCCATCTGTCCAATACACTGGAGAACTTTGAGCTCATTTTCTGGCTCATCAGCTGTAATTCAAAACATAGGCAAACCCAGAGCTATGCTTGTAAGAGTTTTAAATCAAACATACATAAGCATTTAAAAGCACAGTACTTGGTTAAGTGCATTAAAGGATGGAAAAGTTTGTTCTGAGTAATGATTTTTAGTCTTACATAAGGCACTCACAGAAGACTGACTCCAGCTGGTCATTCATCCTAGAGAAAAACACTTGCAAACCTCGAAATTCCCTTCTATGCCATTRCTTACAGAAAATCACACTTCTTCCATATGCCAGTTCCGTGGCCTAGAGTGGACTTTTGAACCTTCTGTCTGAGATGCTTGCCCTAGTGAAGTCACCCAGCAGCAGAGCTGACGTGGCCTCTTGGCATATCTTGTCACAGGAGATTTACAACTGTCTGGGACAGCTTCCCAGGAAGTCACAGCCTTGCAGCCCTGCGGGAGCCACACTCTTCACTCGGAACAGGAATGAGAGAAAGACACCAAGGAAAAAGGTTCTCCTGACTAAGGAGGACTTTTTTGGACTAAGGACTTTTTTGCCTTCATTTGTTTCATTTATACTAAGGACTTTTTTGCCTTCATCTGTTTCATTTATACAAGAAATTTAGAGTTATAACATGCCAATAAAGTTGCTCAGCCTGAGGCTGCCAGGAGATGCCTCAAAACAGTAGAGCTCAAAATGTGCTTCTCGCTTCCTCTTCAGAGGAATTCAATACGTAGCTCATTAGTAGCTGTTTGAATTGGAGCTTCATTACACTGTTTCATTAAGATACAGGGAATTTAACCCAAATTATCAAAACAGCAAAGTCAGGATCAGAAGCACAGCATACCCTGCTTAAGTGGTATATCATCCATAAGGTCTCCAGCTCAGCTCCTGCTCCAAGCAGGGTCATCTGTGACCAAGTTCTTCAGAGCTATCCAGTCGGGTCCTGGGAATCTCGAGGGATGGAGACCGACAACTTCTCTATGGGCATTTTGTAAAGCTGACTGAAAAGAAGCAGAGTTGTGGCTGGTGAATGGTCTAAAGGCATAGATCAATCTGGTGAGCACGGTTTCCCTGAAACAGCGTAAAACCAKCTAAATCGATTCGATTTTCAGAAGGCAGAAAGCAAATTGAAGCAAAGATTTGTCTTTTCTATAAGATTAGCATATTATCATATGCTTCATTCAGTTGTTGTTATGTTGCAACATCAGCAAGAGAGCTGATACATATTTTATTGAATGAATGATAAAATTGCTCTGTCTTGTAGGATTATATTGTAAGGTAATTTTGCCTCCCCTCACCCATGAATAGCCAACAGCACAGTCACCATATGGAAAGTATTTGAAAAAATAAAATGTAAGAACTGAACAAAACTCTCTACTTTTCCCTGAATTGGGCCATGCTGCCCTTCAATTAATACAGGGAATAACTGTGCATGCGATCCTGCTCTCAGCAGTCGTTTCATAAGCTCCTTTCTGAAACACAACAGAAGCTCTTTGACCTTCTTCTCAAGTGGAGCCCTGCTGAAATCTGCCAGCTGGAAGTCCCTTCCATGGATTTCCAACAAATGTGGTTTAAAATTTGAACCTACAGCACAAAGGTTACTATTAATAGGGACAATGCTGATCACCTGTCTCTTCCAAGGCAGTATTTATCTATCGTTACTCCCATTTTAAAGTTCTAGCAGCTGATTAATATGAAGCACTAATACAAAGAATCAATATTCTTCAATAAACACCAATAAAAATAAACAAATTCAATTTTTGCCAACATATTTTTACACTCTGAATCACTTAGATTATATATCTAATTTCCTTTAAAACGTGAACATACATTCGGAATAGAATAATCACATTTTTAGGCTTTGATGACTGTCTTGGTCAAAATTACAGAGTTTACATTTTACTTGTAAGAGGGGAAAAGTGGCATGACTATAATAAACTCTCATTCTTTTTTACATATCACTGTAAATATAAGGTGGATTTATTTCAGGATGGGAAAGCAATTATCATATATTTTATACTAATAAGTATAAAAGACCTTTCCAGTGACTTCCTGTAAGGAGGTTTTTTGGTCTTATTACGGATCTATAAAGCTACAGTATGCAATTGATTTGAATGGATCAATTMATTTCAAATTATAGTAAAAGCCCTGACAGCAATTAAGGAGGTGCTTTCCTTTCCTAAAATACCCTTTAATGGCTGTTACACTTCATAATTAAGAATAGGGTTTTTTTGTTCGTGGTCTCTCTTGAATTACTTTAATATCTACAGTATTTTCAGCTGTAAGACTTAAAAATTATGCTTTTAATGTGGAAGTGTTCATTAGTTCTTGAATGTTCCACGTCTTTGCATCAAGAATAAAGGATGATGCAACAAGATTGTGCCTTATTCCTGACAGCATTGATGCTATGACAACAATATCTAATTACCACAGGACATAACAACCTTCTGTATAAAACAGCATCTCACTCAATGGAGGGAAGGTGTGAGTACATTTCCTGCCTCTTTCTGATTAACTAAATCTGCTCCAGAACACTCCTTTTCTGCTTCCTACGTCAACTGCTTCTGTACCTTTATGCTCATATTTCATTAAAAATCCATAAAAAAAAAAAAAAACTCATATTTCATTAAAAATCCATAAAAAAAAAAAAAAATCTCAGACATAATGATAGTATAGGTCACTTTTTTTTTTTTTTTTTGCAGTTCCTATTGATTTATGTTGTGCTTTTCAATTTCTTTGCATTTTCACTTCAATTTGAAATACTACTTTTTATTTAATTTTGTAAACTTTTTACTCCATTTCTGGAGTAAAAAGGAGCCATCACTGTGTGTGCCAAGATAAATGCACCAGCAGCAACAGCAGATTTTCTCACAACACAACGTTGGAAATACAGTGTAAAATACATGTGATATATGGAGGTCTTYAGGTCTCCTTTTTTTGACAATCTGTAACGATTACAGAGGTAATTCTCTTTCAYGTGACAAAGAAGCTATGAGCTCATGTATGATAGAGGTATCTTCAATAAAGWATTACATACAGCTATATTTAAAAAGCTACTTTTTGAGAGAATACTAACCGTTCCATGATGCTCATTTTTGATATTAGCAAATTAGTTAATAATCAGTTAGCTGGAGACAGAACGTCTCCACGTTCATGTTTTCTTGTACTTTCAGCCATACCCAGATACACAAATTCCCCTCCCCTTTTTTCGTTTGCCAAAAGCAATGAGAGGAGAACACACAAAATACTTTAACACTTCCTCTTCCCTGCARCCTCTAAAATCCAGAACCTTTTGAAGGGCACTCCATGAGATTAGAAATATGCGCTTAATATATACATATTTTTTAAAAAAGTTGCCATTTGCTTGTGTTTGGTTTTTTTAAACCTTTATTTAAATAAATGAGCCACGAGGTCACATCTAGCATTTAGTCATTACTTTTCATTTCCTACATTTTTGGCAACTTGAATTAGTTTCAGATAGTTCTCGTCACTCCATTTTTTGCTCTTTAGAAAGATGCTATTTAATTAACTAACAATATTATCATTAGCTGCCAGAAAGTTGAGCGACAAGTAAACAGCCTCACTGAGTTTCTCCTTCAATGACTTTCAATTTCCCTTCAACATAATTACGTAATATAAAAATTGGATCATGTATTACAGAAATGCCTGCAGAATTCCTCTTGTGTTATTGGAGTCTGTCTTAAGACTAAGAAATTGTCCTCATGCTACACATTACAGGATATGTCTTACATGGTGAATTTGAATGTATAATTACTTGCAATTCTTTTTTTAGCATGGTTTATGAAAAAATGGATATAAATTAAAACTAGAAATTTGTTCTAAAGGAATTATATAATTATATGCTAGATATATAATATGAACGATACAGGGAAATGCTTTCTTGTTCTGCAGGAAATGGTTGAATCAGAATGTTCAAAACATTTATTGATAACAGTATAAGTGTATGACTATTAAAAAAAAACTAATAAATAGTTACAGATCAATATTCAGTTTCTGAGTTGGAATTCCCTGTCCATAGGTAGCAGCTGACTAACCTTGTGTGGTTATAGAGATAGTTGCAAAGAAATGATTTTGCATTTGATTAATTCTGAAATAATTTTCAGCAGCTGCTTGTAATTTCTGCTTTAAATGCCTACTTTAAAGCCTTCTCTCTGGGAATTGCAAGGTGATAACTTTGGTATGCACTTACATAAAGCCTAGAAAACCAACTCATGTAACATTTATGGTGAAAAAMACACATAAATCTTGGAGATAAGTAGCTCCAATACACTTGGAGTTGCCAAAAGAAGGATTAATCTTAAGATGGTAATGTATATACTCTCATCTTTTCTACCTGCAACATTTCACTTAGTCATTATTCTTCATTACATAATGTAAATGAATACTATGTCAATTAGCCTGGAGGACAATGTTCTTGAATGATGACTTGAGATAGCATTAATATAAATGATCTGAGGCACTCGCTGCCTCATTTGAACACAGATACATGTCTGTTATAATAAAACACTAACTAATATTCAGCTGGTCTGGTCTGTAGGCTAGTTAGATATTGCTAGAGCTTTTAGGAAGTATTTCAYGGTAGAGAAAAAAGTCTTTTAAGAATAGAATCATGCCCTTATAGTATTTATAGTAAAGTTTCATATTTAGGTTTGTCTAAATCAGAAAGAGAAACACTATTTAAAAGGAAAATTCCTACAATATTACAAATTTTACTGCTGTCAGGCACCAGGTACTGTGTAATCCCACAACCACTAGACATGCGGAGAAAGATTTGCTGATTTTACCTGTTGCACTTGGTACTGGCTKGCTCGGGAGCTCTGAGCTCAGTCTATGAGTACCACACTGCAGGTGCTAACTCAGAGATAGGATTTAGGTCCCGAGGGCTGTTCTCCAACCCGAGTTCCTAGCAYTGAGTACCAACTCCTGAATAAGCATCTCTCCAATGGTGATACTTTCAAATGTTTTGTCTTGAGCAGTTAAACAAAAAAAAAATTTACATAATACTATAGTGCAATCATAACATGCAAACCATGCTTTCTGCTTTTCCTCAGTAGGAAAGTACAACAACTGGGTAATATTTACATAGAAATAATCCACTTCTAAATTATCTGCATACATCAAATTGGGCTGTATAAAACTCTATTGCAGACTCAAGATTTCATTAAAGGAGTGCATGAACATTTCAACAAACTCTGTTCTTAGTGGCAAAAGCTTAACTGTGGGAGTATGCACGCTAATAAGAACACTCTGCACTGCAGTGAGCCTGAAAATTAATTTTATAATTAATCTTCTTTAGTAGAAAAATAAATATATGATTTCCAAATGAAAACAGCTTATGTAGGGAGAGTGTTTGCATCTAGACCCCTCTGTAACATGAAGACATGTTACAGCAGCCACAGCTGACATTTGGCTGTACAATGCTCATGGGCTCTGCAGTTTAACTGCAATCTTGCTTTACTAGTGGGATCCAAATAAATGCCTTTCATTCACAGAAGAATCAAAAAAAAAAAAAAAAAATCCATATTTGTCCTGATCTGCTGATCATGATCCTAATCATAAGGGCAATCATTTTACACCATCATGTCTGGGGGAAATACAAAACTCAAAGCACCTACCTTATTTTGRCTGCCATATACAGAAGTTCTTGTGTATAATGATGTGCACATTTGCACTTATGATTCCCAAATGGAAAAGGTTATTTTAACTAATTCCAACGCAGAAAAGTGGCAGGTGTATATTAATGCTTGAAATAAAAAATTATCCAAACCAGACAGCTGATTCTAAAGGAACTGTCACTTAAAATTTTGAATTTAGGCTAAAAGTCAGTAGTCTATTCATTAACTTACATCATTTTATATATATATATATACATATATATATACATATACATATATATAATGCTCCGTCAGGTATGATTCAAATCAGTAGCAATTATATTGAGGAAATCAGGGAGCATATGTAAATATACCATAGACATGCTACTGTGTATTAAGAAAAGAGGCCTCAAAATAAGAATACATGACAATATTTAAGCTTTTTTGTTTTATTCTCTGATTAATTCTCTCATCAAATTTGTTTTTGCATTTAAGAGTTATAATTATCATCYATGAGATAATGATAATATCGTTAAAGAGCTGGCTCTTTGCTGACTATTTAAAGCTCTTTCCTTCCCCACTTTGTCAGTGGTAATGGCACACGTCAGCCCACGCAGACCTTCCCAATCTTCCAGAAGAAACATAATTACATTTTCCTTAATTCACTATAAAATATCAAGTGARCAGTGGTTTTAATATATCTACCCATCGGTTATTTCAGTCAGTCATGTTTCCTTTTCATCATTTTGCTTCATTCCAACGCATTTTAATCTTGCTAGTCCAGCAGTCATAGATGTATAATACAATTTTCCTTACTCTTTCGGATTTGCTGATAAAATTCTCTCACCAATGCCCTAAAAACTGGAACATAATTATTACCTGTTTTATTTGCAAACAGTAAGTAATAAAGAAGGCTATTGAAGCAGAACTTATAAGGCAGTGGCTGGGACAATTAATCAAGTGGCACAATAATGTCAGCAGGCAAATAGTACAGGTCTATCTGCTTTKTCACTACTTTATGCTGTGTTCAGKGTGCACTCAATGCTTCTTAAATAAAACATATATCTTCTTTATTTGTCAGCCAGTTTATATGTGGTATCCTTAACTGATGCTGTAGTCCTAAGATTTGGCAAAGGAAAACAGCATCTCTCCCACCCTATAACCTACGCTCAACAGAGAGAGGGTCAGAGCTCAAGCAGCTGGATAAGAGAAATCTGCCAGTGTGGGAGCTGACTGCAGTTTTCTTGAATAAGCAGAAAGAAATGAGAGGAAAAAAAACAAAATTGATGACTAGCATTGTAAGTATTGCTGCATAAACAACCTGAACTGATGAACTTGCAGTTTTGTGCCATGCCTTGTCACTTCCCAAGCACATCCAGGACAGCACGTAGCATAAGGCATGCTTGAGATCTCAGCTACAGTGAAGTCTTTAGGATGTTTATTAATGTATCTAAATGGGATCTAGTTTACTGCTAGTGGAGGGCAGAGTCTCCAATTTAGTAGTAAGGTAGTCCAAAATATGCACGTGACAATAACTGAACTATTCCTTCATAGGAAATGAAAGAATTTGTGAAATATACTTGGGAAATTAAAATCTATACATGAAATTAAGCTCTATTTCACAAGTATTAAAGCAAGTTAGATATTGAATTGAACAAGTATCTAACAGAAAAGTGCCATAAAAATATAATGAACAGTCTCACCACGTACAACAAAATCAAATTYTATCATATGGTATTCCTGAAATATCATCCTTCTAAGCTTCCTTACGATCAAGCTTTACTTTTCTTTTTTTGACCACAGGCACACTTAATGAAGTACTTGTAATTTGATATTGATTTTTAAAAAAAAGAATATAATAAAAAGTGGCATTTGCATTTTATCACATTTTAATTATAAAGGATAAATTCACTTTCAAATAAGCTGATTACTAAGATTTCTGTTTTGACTGATGAAGAGTACTTTAGGAAGAAAGAAAATAAGATTCAGAATTTCTAAGAACTGAAGAAAAACAGGCYTAGAATGAACTGCAAAATAAAAACGTCCATTCCCCTGCCCCAAAGTAAACACTTTTGTACTCCCTAACACCATTTTTCCCTTGTAATCTAGCATCATATAACTGTTACCTAGACCATCATTTCTTATTCTGAATTCATTAAATTTATTCCCCAGGAAGGTGAGTAGCTCCTTGAAAAGGAAAAATACGCATGAAGTTCAGTAAAAACAAGCACAAAGATGATGGCCTTTTGGATTTACCTTCTGTTTCCCCAAACCTTGCAAGCTTGCAAGGATGGACATATTCAAGCAATACATTTGCAACGACCTTACCTATCTTTGTACTACAGCCCACAGGATCCACTTATATTTCAGCCATTAAGCACCAAACTCATAATTATTTTTACTAGCTCCTTTTTGCAATGTACTTTAACCTCTATCATCTATAGTTGACTTATTTCTTTCTCATGACTACTTAGAGAATAGTTATTTATTTCAAGAAATCGTTTCTCTGCCTTTGCAATAGGGATGGCTGAGTTTCATTTTGGTTGGTTTCTACCAAGATCAAGTGCAATGTAAAAATGTACATACTATTTAACCACACCTAAACAGGATGCAACAAATCTGGCACAAGATGTTTGTGAAAAAATTATCCAAAATATTTTATGGTTTCTATTAATATAACAAAAAAGTGAGGGAAAACGATTAAAAGAAAAATGGTGGGAGGATAAAGTAAAAATAGACAGAACTGAGTTTTATATTAATACATATTATCTAGGATACAAAAAGATAAATCATAGAATTAGGTATGCAAAAAAGATCGTTCTACACATTCCAAAGTTTTAAAGTTTATAAAATTCATTTCCTGAAAATGTGAAAGTCTAAGGGGGAAATTACAAAATATGAATGTTACAGACTATGAATTTGGTATCAAGTGGCTGATGCAAAACTAATGAGCATATAATCCAATTTTGCAGCTTCCTCATATTCAATGGAGAGCATTGAAGGAAAACAGAGAAAAATATATAGTCATTAAATTCACTGAGACAAATTAATTTTTGTAAGCCATAAACTGCAAAGAATATTCATTATAGTTGCACTTGCTTTGCCCCTTCATTTCTTAAAAAAAAAAAAATCATGGTTTTAAAATTGAATAAAGAGGTTCAAAGAAAACTAGAGATTGTATTGCACTGATTTTGGAATATCTTAACCTATTTTTAGATAATACCTGTTTGAAATAACCCAGACAGTAACACATGTACACATGCTGTGTACACGCAGTGAGTGTGAGGGTCTGGGATGCTGAAGGCCGGYTGGACTCGTGTCCCTCAGGTGATGGGGACGGGCACCTCCCCATGGGACTGACATACTTCGGCTCCAGCAGAGCTGATGTCTGTGCAGACCCTAAATCATTTTACCTATCTGCAAAGTAATGCACAATTCAAAACTTTGGGAAAAAAATAGRAATATTAAGTTCTAAAGACATGTAGCATCCAAAATTTTATACCACAAGATGCTTTAGATTATTAAAAAGAAACTTATAGGAAGTAGAAACCTCAGTAGAGGCAGCTCTATATAATTTTTTTTTTTTTAAATTTCTTTACTGACATTAAGACTTGAATGCAACCTTGTGAAGGAAAACTTGCARATCAAACAGAAACTAATGGAAAAAGGCTTAATAATACCGGTGTTGTAAAAGCTAGGCATTTTAAAACATTTCTGTTATTTCACTCGAACCAAAATTATACGACAAGCATAACCAGAATTTATAACACTATGGTAATTACACAACCTCTTTGCCTCGCAGGTTATCAACCACGAGCAGTTCCCTGCTTGGAATGAACACCAATGGCTCGGATGAATATTTCCAATCCACGAACCACGCCGAGCAAACTTTCCGCAAGATGGAGAATTACCTGCAGCAGAAGCAGCTCTGTGATGTTCTCCTCATAGCTGGCGACCAGAAGATTCCCGCCCACAGGTGCATTTCCCATKCGTGCTTACAAGGCTTCAAAGGCTGACATTTCCAAAAGCTGTGATTATTTATGCTCGCCCTGTCTAGTTATGAATGAATGGGTACTATAATTAGCACATCAACTAASAGACTAAAATAACGTGATCAGAGTTTCATGTTCGCCACTTCAGGTAGAAAGCAACTCAAATATGAGCCAAAGATACTGCTTGTACTCTCTGCTGTCAGACTGCAGACAGCACTGGAGCAAAACTGCACAAACAAGCACATTGAAAATTAGAATACGAATTACCCTTTAAYTTTATTAGTCACTACCGCAAGATCCAAGTCCTATACTGAAGGCACTTCTAGTACACACACTATTTATTATTTAATAACACTGAATTTCATGCATGCTATGGAGATTATGAAGCAATTTATGTTCCTCCTAAAATTTCYATTTCATCTATTTCAAGGCTGGTTCTCAGCGCAGTGTCTGATTATTTTGCTGCAATGTTTACTAAYGACGTGCGGGAAGCAAAACAAGAGGAGATCAAAATGGAAGGTGTAGACCCGGATGCGCTGAAAGCTTTGGTGCGCTACGCATACACAGGTAATTCTTATTACTATTCTTAAAACTATTATTTTCACTTCTGATTTTATGCTATTTTAAGAATTTTAATGAGAAAAAGAAGATATTTGGTTGCTCCCCTTGTGTAATGAAAGAGGAAAGGATGGCCATGGTTTGGCTGTGTGGCAGGAACGYTATCACACCTAGGAACAGAACAATTTTTACGATTAGGAAGTGCCATCACACTCTAGATATGTTTACTTACTTCTCTTTAAAGATTACAGAGATTTTATCTTAATTAAAGTTTTAATACTCCCCCCCTTTTCTTTTTCCATTGATTTTTTCCATTTTCAAAATATACCCCTGTGCTAACTAGGCTTAATGCTTGAGCCAATGACCAAAAAGACCAAATAAGAGAACTCCAAAATGTCTTTGAGACATTTTGTTATGAGAAGACACAAATGCTGCAGGACACAGCTGTTATGTTAGTATATATTGCAATTAAAAATACCCAGATCATTCAAACCTATGCAGATTCTGGAAGCCTGCAGGTTCTGGTATTTGGCAAGTCACTCTACACAGATGGCAGCTACTCCAGCCAGGAAAGTAGAAGAAAAACTCCCTTCCCCCCAACCAAACTATGTAGTTCTGCAAAAAAAGGCCCACATCCCAAAAGGAGAGAATTACTCCTCCAGAATATAACAACTCCTACACGACCAGAATAACAACTTTCCAAATTTATGGAAGTTTGTTAGGTAAACTGCTCCATCTGTTAGTTAATGTCTAACACCAATAACAGTCCCCAGTTCCTTCACCACTTGATGTCACATGCAGGCCATGGCTTGCTTGCTTGCTTCTGAATGMAATAACTCTTCACAACATCCATACAGAGACAGAGGGTTTGGAAGAAGCATCACAAGTATCTATTTATGTCTTTGGAGTGATTTAAAAGTATGACAAAWTGTCAAAGAAAATCAAAGACCAAATATATTTCCTATATTGATACTAGCAAGAACATCAAAAATCAAAGATTTCCTTGACTTCTTAAGACATATCAAAAATCTAGCCTTCTGCATAAACAGATAAATCTCCAGAAAGCCAAAAAAACCTTCAAATCAGATTGGAAAGAGAAGTTCCTACACATAGACTTGTTTGGGTTTTTTTTTTTTTTTTTTTTTTTTTTCTTTTGGTGGATACAAATAAAGGGATAATCACAAGCTTAAGGGCATGGTGCATAACATCTGTAAAATGGTGATATTTTGCACTGAATTAACATATATTACCTGAGGAAATGGATTAGTAGAAGCACAAAGAAGCTGGGTCATGGCGGGCTGCTCGTTATTTGCATCTCTTCCAGGTGAGATAAGAGCTATAACTTTGAGAATTGTTTGCATATTCCATGGACAGAAGGCAGGAGTGAACTTTGGACAAGAAACCTATCTGAGTGCTACTCTGGAGATCATTTTGACTGTAATCTCTCACTATCACAATTCTCCATTTGTCAGATGGAGATGGCACATATCATCTGCTCACAGAGGAAGCTGGAAACAAAATGAGTGTTTCTGAGGCAACTGGGTATTGTACCTACTTCTGAAATATGTTCATTACAAAAAAAATTACATTTTTTTTTTTCAAAATGAGATTTTAATGCTGTGTATCAATTGGGGAATTAAGCTATACACAAGATGGCTAAGATGGAAGATCTCATTAAATGAGCACTTTCTAGTCTATTCAAAGGACATTATGAAATTCTCACATCTTATAATCATTTCATTAAAAACTTATATATGCAAGTAGAGAAGATGGAAGAAATCAGGTTTCTGGAGCACGCTTTTGTACCATTTTTGTGTAGATTTTTTTGAAGATTTTCACCTCATCATATTTTTCTCCTTATTTCACTTTCCTAAGCAAAATGAGATGTAGTAGTATTTGAGTTCCAATAAAAATGTTCTCATCATTATCTTCAAAATCTACCAAACATATTAGCCTGTTAAAAAAAAAAAAGAACAAAAAAAAACCCCTATTTAAAGAATCCTTCATTGAAAAAGTGAAATGAATTTCTTCATTTCAGGAACAACTGAACATTTCAGTTCAACAGGAACATTATTTTCCTTTTTTTTTTTTTTTTCTTTCAGTATTTCAAGTAAATACGGATACAAAGGTCATGACTGAAACTTTTCCCTATTTTTCCCCCCTGTAAAAACTCCACAGGTATTCTCGAGTTAAAGGAAGACACTATAGAAAGTTTGCTAGCGGCAGCTTGTCTTCTGCAGCTATCTCAGGTCATCGAGGTATGTTGTAACTTCCTGATGAAGCAGCTCCATCCTTCCAACTGCCTCGGGATTCGCTCTTTTGGAGATGCTCAGGGCTGCACAGAGCTCCTGAAGGTGGCACATACATATACTATGGTAAGACCAATAATCTAACTGCTTTGAATTTATAAGGCTAACAGCAGATGTAAATATTCTCCTGCAAAAATTAAAATAAATCTGGGCTTTGGTGGAGCGGAGTCACCTGCTTGCCATGTGCCTGGGATCTGCACAATCCCTATCCCTGGGCCATATGTGCCCAGCTCACTCTCCAAGGGGAAATTGAAGAACTGTGACTGACACTAAAGTGCTGGAAGCTGAGAAAAGCACACTAGAAAATCCAAATATTCAGTYCTGGCTTTCCCTCTTTTGAAATTTTGCCTTGTAGAAGGGGATAAACATGCAACTTAGATGCGCAGTATGATCTGCACACACTGCTTCCAATAAATCTAATACGGCCTTTAACTAGCTAATGTCAGAAAAAGACATCAAGGATTTACTCTTGCTTTGAGTCAACACAAAATAAAATCTAAAGCTGATTTTAAGGCAAGGTGCACAAAAGAAACAGCCAAAATAAGGAAAATAAGGGAAGATTTGAAATACAGAGAAGCAGCACAACTCTGACTTGAGCATAATCCTCCTCGGGCTCAAAGCAATGAACATGCAGAGCGTGGGAAACGGAGAAGCAAGATAGCTTGCTGTGAAGCCAACGCAGGGGAGAAACATTCAGGGCAACAAGATGTGCTATAACAACTTCAAACACAGAAAGAATAGCCATCGCTACAGCTAAATAGACATAAAAAACACCACTTGTGAGGCTTTAGGCTTGAAATCTGGAGTAGAGCGTGTCCAACACAGCTCAGAGGCTTCCTAATGCTGCAAGAACTGCAGCGTGGCCTGTGCATTGTGGCCGGTTCCTTCTGTCACAGAGGTWCCTCAGGCTCTGTGCAGTGTCCCTGTCCCTCCTGCTGCATGCAGGGGCTCTTTCCTCCCAGTGGCTTCAGTCCAGACACTCAGACATCAGCTTCAGCCCTGCTCTAAAATTCCTAGTCCAGACTTCCACAAAACAGACATAATAATGTGATTATAGGCAGTAAACAATGGAGGGATTTCTCTGATTAGATTTTTAGCCATTTGAATTCTCTACCCTTCTTCCCCAGGAGTTGGATTTTGACTATTTTTTAAATGAAAGCCATATCTGTGTGTCCGATATAAGTGCCAGTTGGACCTTTCAAACCACTTTCTGGTAGCCTTCCTGAACACTTCCAGCAGGAACGCTTCCAGCACTGGCACCAGCTCCTCTATCTCACATGCAACACAGTGATGATAGTGCAGTGAAAGAGCAAGAGCTTGCATGGTATAAAAACCATCCACCAAATTTTCACCTACTGACCACTTAGACATAGAAAAGGGAATTCTTTCTATGTCTAGAAAGACATAGATTGAAATATCTCTTTGAAATATCTTTAAAACAGTTTCTTTTAAATTACTGGACTGATTTTTCAAAAGACTTCAGAGAATATGAGATCATAACAATGCATAGACACACACAAACATGCTGTGGAAAAGGATAAATAAAACATTCTGGTTTATTTCAAGTCATGTTCAACTGCTTGAAATCGTGCACCTTAGGGGAACAACTATAAAGTCGTATTGTAAATACAGAGCCTATACAAATGAACTAGTCGTTTAAACATTTTTAGAAGAAAATCAACTACAAACAACATATCCATTCAATAAAAACAAACACACTGGGGACCTTCCCATTCAATTACTTTAGTCATTGATGCAGCCTATCAACAGTTTCCTGCCTAGTGCCTTTTCATGCAGATAAAGCCCATTCTGATAAACATCTTGAACTGTATTTGTAACTAAATGTGGATCGGGCTTCCTGTTCCTATTCTTTGGATGTCAGAAAATACTAAAGCAGGATGTGCATTACAGAGCAAATTTAACATCTCCTTCAATCACTTTTATATTTACTCTTGAAAAGAGTCACAGAAAATTAAGAGACAGCTGAAAACAAGCAATACAAATATYAGTTACTAGGATGTTTTCATATGCCCTATTTCAATTTGGTTTTCAAATAAAATATATCGCTTTCAGGGATGTAGATGGAAATTAATATTTCAAATACAGACTTACATCCCTGAATACAGCTTTGCAAATAAATCATGAAAACAGCTTTGTTAGTGATTTGTCTTTCCTTTTGAATTGAACCACAAGGAAGCAAATCTTAATATTGTCAAAAAATTACGTTAGCCATACTGTTAGAAAAGTGAACTTAATTTCTCTTGCTCTATTTTCTGCTGCTTATCATGGAGACATGCAGTCAATAGCTGGCATAATTATTACAAAAGGATTCCTGGCTTTGAATATAATTTAAGACTGTGGAATCTGATCACAACATAATTTATGCAGCTCATTTGAATGTCCACTTTGGACATTCTTAGGCCATATTTTATATCTGCAAACGGTATTTCTCTTATGCTGGAGTCTTAAGATCATATTGATGGATAAAATTACTAGTGGCAAATCCCCGGGACATGGCATATCTGCAAGCAGGTTCAGAGATGAGAACTGTTGTGTACAATGGAGTTTTTTATTTTATAAAAATCAAACATTCATATAAAACATTCAACCCTTAATAAATTAGAGTCACTATTATTAATATCAAATACACTAACTGGAATGGTAGAGTCACTATTATTAATATCAAATACATTAACTGGAATGGTAGTTAAGCAAGGACAAATAGTTCATTTTCTGCATTCAGTACTCATGAAAACAGGAAATATTGTAGCTAATTGTCCTAACCTGCAAGCATTTACTAAGCAGACAGGGTAAAATAATCTTTTAAAAGCTCTGATGGTGAACAGTAAATTCCCCATTACTGATTTTCTTGTACTCTCTTGTACTCTCTTACTATCAACATGATGGTAGTCTACCTTATTAGCAATTTTATTTACAGTTTGGGAAAAGGACAAAAATCAGTTGTAATTTAACATGAAACAAAAATTTAAGGTTTTCCAAAGTATTTCTTGGAAAGCACAAATACATACCATTTCTATTCGTGAATCCTGCCTGCGAGTACTAGACTTACCAGAAYGTCTTAGATTTCTGCAAATCAAGGGATGCATGGGATGCATTTTTTTTCTGCATCTCTTCCCTCTTTCTTCTCTGCAGCTTTCCATATCTGTTCATGAATGCAGTATCCTGAAAATATTGACTACACAAACGACTGTTATTTCCTGTGCTCGGGGTTAGGCATCAAGGCTGAATCACTGCAACACTTTTACTTAGTACAGACAAAGGAAAAATGACTCCCATGAGGTTTCAGGGCAATCCAAATATTCACGTTTGTCACTTCAAAGATGTTTGACAGAGCTGTTTTAATATTTGTAATTTTCTTAAAAGCTCACCTCCCTTAAAATAGGAAAAAACTCCTATGTGTGATCCTTTGGTGGGCTCCTGTGGTGTTCATGCTCGCAGAAAAGTGGGAGCTTGGGAAGGAGCTGATGAGCTGTCACTTGGAAGGAATGTCTAGGGATAAAGTCACTCTGCTGCTACTGCAGATACCAAAATCTGGGACTAAGCAGGAGTCTGAAATTCCATTTATTAAGTCAGGCAGAGAATTCCCACCCATTTCCCAGGAAATACCTACGGGCCTGCTCTTCACTACAGACTGCATTGATGCTGCAAATCCTTGGCATCAATGAGTAAGAGTTTAAATAAAAGTAATTCTTCCATTAAAAAACATGTGCTATTTTTAAAGAGAGTGAACTACTTTTGGCACCTAGCTATAAATTGTCTCTGTACACTAGATAAGAAAGGTTAATGGACAACCTCAGAAACRCTCTGCATGATATGCCGAGTGAAACTCATTTGTATTTCCCATTAATATTTTTTTTCCTCCTTTAATGGTTTTTCTCGACAAAATAAGCCTTTCGGGTTTATGCTTGAATAAATGAAAGGCAGTCAGATTACAGGCAGTAATCTTTAGAACATATTTGGCTGTTCCCTATCTTCTTGAACAGAACAGAAATGCAGAAAAGCCTATATTATCCACAAAAAATGTTATTTCAAGGTGTGAAAATCACAAGTGGTTGGAAACCTTTTTCTTTCCAGGAACACTTCACAGAAGTGATCAAAAACCAGGAATTTCTTTTGCTTCCTGCTAATGAGATCGCAAAGCTGCTGTCTAGTGACGACATCAACGTTCCAGACGAAGAGGCCATCTTCCAGGCGCTGATGATGTGGGTGAGGCACGACCTGCAAAGCAGGCAGCGAGACCTGGGCATGCTTCTCTCCTACATCAGGCTGCCTCTGCTGCCACCCCAGGTAGGGAGGTGAATAACCCAGCAGGGAACTGCTGGGCTCCTAACACAAATGCTTACCTCAAGCACCCTATAAGTAGGGAAGGAATCTCTCTATAAGTAGAGAATATATCTCTTTACAAATGTTGTGGTCGGGAGCTTTTTAAAAAAATGTATTGTAAACTAATAAATATGCTTATTATGCATCAACTGCAGGATGTATGAGGCACAATGTAAGTGGACAAGAACAGCATTACCTAGGTTGTCCTCGACTCTTCTGACTATTGGCATCACATGTCCTTTAATACATCATGARACTTAGATCTTTCCAGAGAGAGCTATACAATTTTACAGTAATTTCACATTGTCATATCTGTGTCATACAAGGTCCGTGTATCTCTTTTGAAAAGCTTATGCTAATAGCAACACTGCACTGGGGGTACTATGAATGAAGCATCAAATTTACAACTTTGGGTTAAGTATCAAAACGTCGCACACATTTCATTTTAAACACGTGCTTTATATTAGTAGAGGTGTCCAGTGTTAGGTATTAGACTTGTTTCTTTTTACGTCAAAGGCAGATTTGCATTCTATTTCAAAAAGAACAATATTATGTTCATAATATCAAATTCAATATCAATACAAATGYTGTAATTACTAGAGTGCATTTTAAAATTTTTAAAAATCTAAAAGTCAATAAGATATTTTTTGTTTCTTAGTTACTAGCCGACCTAGAAAACAGTCCAATGTTTGCAGATGACCTAGAATGTCAGAAACTTCTTATGGAGGCTATGAAGTACCACCTCCTACCAGAGAGACGGTCCATGATGCAGAGCCCTCGAACCAAGCCCAGAAAGTCTACAGTAGGTGCACTTTATGCTGTAGGAGGTATGGATGCCACCAAAGGTGAGTCTGGAAATCCATTTGATTGTGTTACAGAAAACCGTTCTGTTCAGCTGCATATATCATGGGGAAAAAAAGAAAAAGAAAGAAAAAACCCACCTGAAATCCTTCAAGACACTTTGACTGTCATTTTAGAATCCTTTTCCTCTATAATTGTGCAAGAGCTAGAAGGTTAATTTTGAAACCTTTTGTAGAAGAGGGAAATAAAACCACAAAWGCATTAATGAACTTTTAAAAAGTCTTAGCTAAAGCTTGTCAATCCTTCATATACTGTTTAATTGGAAAGATCTTACATGACATATAGTTAAGAGTTAGAAATGCATATCAATTTTTATGATTTGACTTTTGCAACATGCAGACCAACAAAATAAGTGATACGCCTCAAAGCACTTTCTTTTTAAAATTTTGGATTCTATAGTAATTTACTATGAGCATATTTTTGATAGCATTTYTGTAATTTATAAACCTATAAAGAGAGGATCAGAGATCTAAACAGCAAGTTTACTAAGTACACTAATCTATTTAGTGAGCAAGATGTTAGCTTATTGGCTACGTTAAGCTCAAATCCACAGCCTGGTGCAATACAAACAACTGTAATTATTTTAAAGTCTGCTGACTTGCTGAACTGCAGCACATTTTAGCTTTGTGAGTTCACTCTTCATAAAATCATCAAGAAGTTAATCTATTTTGTGTTTTGCAAAAYACTGCTGATGTTTGCAAGACTGCTACCTTCCTTTGCCTATGTAATCAAATCAAACCCAAAACATTCACCCCCATAACAACGTGAAGGGAAAACACAGTCTCATCCCCAGGGCAGTCTCACAATTAAAGTTTAACTATAGCAATTACTGTAGTTTCATTAGCAATATTAATTTTTCATAAATTATATGAAATAGCCAAGAACAAACAGCTTACTTTAAATATTACAGAAATAATAATAAAGTTTCCTAGTTTGTTTTCTTAGTAAAGGCTATACAGAGAAAGGGCTATTTCAATGAACATCTGGGCTTCCTCTTGGTGCCTCTTTTACTTATGGCTTTGGAAAGAAGCCAATTGTTTGMACTTTTGCCTTTTGATGGTTAAGTAGAACAGCATTTCCTCTGCTTCCTGCTGTCCCGCTACATCTCTGACTCATCCTGCTTCATCTCTGACTCATCCCTYGGGCCTGTGCTGGGCTGGAAGATAAGGCCTTCCTTATCTTCTATGAGGAAAGAAGCTATGAGGCCATGAGGAACAGACCTGTGAGGTCTGTAACTACCACTTCTGGCAATCCTGTGCTTTACATGCTTCCCCTGATACAGAAAACTCAAACTCTCGGGGAGCACCTGTCTGGATTTTGTGCTTGTCGCAGGTGGGACCTGAAGTCAAATCTCCAGTTAGAATGATCAAATGAAGATCAAAGGACCTCTTCTGGTCTAGTGTTTTGAAAGATGTGCCTGTGCCTAAACCACATTAACTTTAAAAACCTACTTCCAAGCCCTTGTAAAATCAGAGCCTACAGGGGATGAAGACACTATATGTCTCAATGTAATTTTCCTGTTCTTCAGTCAGTACATGAGACAGTTCTTTTGAAGCTAAGAGTTTTGAAAAACTCATACGTTGGCATAAAATAAATGAGAGGAACCAAAGCAAAGAATAACAAAGAGACTAACCACGTAGAAAGAACAGCAAAAGAAACCAAACTGCTCAGAATAAAAGATGACACGAGAGGGAGGAAAAATTAGAATTTCTTCCTTTTTCTGTTGGTGGATCAGGTATTTTTTCTTTCCCAGCCAATGCATTTAGAAAGGCAYGTGGCTCAGAAACACAAAATAAGGAATCATAAGTTCTTATTTCACTAAGAGTATAAAATATAGCAGTCCATCTATTTCAGATTCTCAGGAAAATGTCTCCAGAGCAAACGCTACCTTTCTTTTCGGTTGCATTTCATGGGTGTTTTGCTGCCATGGACCACTCTTGCCTCGCTACCTGCCTTTTGCATTACTCAGAGTGCTACTTGTCTGTGCTCCTCACGGCGCTAAGTCACCTCTCGCAGGAGCACTTGCTGATCCTCAGTGACCGACAGGAGCCAATGCATAGAAAAGTGCTAGTTTCGAAAGGCAGGGAATTCTGGCAGGAGTCATATGGATAGTTATATAAAAACAATACTAAAAACTCAGAAACACAGGAAAAAGAAAAGAGAAGTACAGCTCATATACTGCAGTAGGCAAACCACTATTGCAAGGGCTCTGCAAAGATAAACCTCAGGGAAGCTGCCTGTGGGAAGCAAGTGTACACATGCCCCTACTCAGCCTTCTCCCTGTTTCCAGCATATAAGGGAAGACATCCAAAGGAGTCATGATTATGCAACCCAGGTCCTAAGACAGGCAGATACATTGCTGCCCGTTTAATTTTTCGTAGTGCTAATGGTTTAAGCACAAGCACGGTTAAGTACATACCTGTGGTGAACTCTGTTCATAAAGAWGAAAAAAGTAACAGATTAAACTTATCTCCAAAAGTTTCCACGTTAAAAAAATGTGTTGCCATCTAATTCTGCATCTTCTTGCTTTCAGGTTATTCTCATGTGTTTGGCAATCATATATGCATGAACTTAATGCAGCTTTCTCATTAGAGTCACACTTCATAACTGAACTTCTCAACRGGCAGCAATAAAAGACTATGTACTGAATTTCCTTGCATAATTTAGTAATGTATTGAGGCAAACTGACTGACTGCTGGACTCTGATCATCAATTTCCCAGCATCTTATATTGCAAAAGTTTGATAATAACTGTATTTTAACAGGCACCACCACAATCGAGAAATACGACCTTAGGACTAACAGTTGGGTACAAATTGGCACCATGAACGGTAGACGACTACAGTTTGGAGTGGCAGTGATCGACARCAAACTCTACATAGTGGGAGGCAGAGATGGCCTGAAAACTTCGAATATTGTTGAATGTTTCAACCCTATCACCAAAGTTTGGACTATAATGCCGCCCATGTCRACACACAGACATGGATTAGGTAAGAGGTACTTTGGCCTTTTACATACTGTCTATCATGCATAGGTCCATTTTGATGGACACAAATCCCGTTGGCATTATATTCTTAAAACATATAAGAACATGCAACAATAGCTGTAGAAATATTTTCCAAGAGAAAGTTGGTATCTATTAATGAACACATAACTAGTAGAGCTTTCCAGAGCTTACTTTGCTGTTAAAGACATACAAAATACAAGCAACAGAGAAAATAATCAACTCTAAATCACATTTGCTAGTTAAGAGATATTTTTGCAAGACAGGAACAGCTTGAATAACAGATTGATTTTTGAAAAAAAGATTTTTTTGATATCTAACATCTCTGACAATCAGATCATAAAATAACTGACACTGAAGATTGCTGTAGGGGAATAAATACATCTTCACTAATTTTAATGATGTCATTACAAGCAATTTTACAGAACTCTGCCATAACTTACTATCCATGGATCTATAATCTGCCCTACAATCAATATTATTCATGGTAGATGAATAATATGAAATCAAGAGTTTCTAACTGAAAGTATAAAAAATAAGGAAAAGTTTAAAACTGTGAACCATATAAGGAGTATTAAACTAATTTCTGAATGATTTACGTAGCATAATTGTTACAAAGAATGCTGGCTTCTATTATGCTTATTGAAATAGCTATTAAATGAAATCTTTGTCAAGTTCAAAGGACATAGAGCCTTAGTTTGTGGCCTAGTACCTTTTGCACTACGTTGCCTTATTTAAAAGAACAGCATAGGGTTTATACCTTCTAGTCTGTCAAATTCCTCAAAACATATAGAAGAACTAAAAGAATAAATTTAAAAAATTATTTCCAAGTCTGTAATTTGCAAAGACAGAATTCTACC
Organism: Nothoprocta perdicaria; assembly: GCF_003342845.1. Classification (NCBI taxonomy): domain Eukaryota; kingdom Metazoa; phylum Chordata; class Aves; order Tinamiformes; family Tinamidae; genus Nothoprocta; species Nothoprocta perdicaria. Next base: position 1,310,992 of record NW_020454871.1, read on the forward strand.
CAACAAGTAGGTCAAGCAGGTCACAATCTGAAGCCCCAAACTGGCTTCTGGGCATCACCCTGATCTGCAAAGCTGCTCTACACCTACAGCTCCTATTAGGTTGAGTGTGAGTTTGGGGAAAATTAGCACTTCTGAAAAAAATCGGGCTGTTTACGCCTGAGAGGATGGATTTCGAAAACTAACTTTTAAGCAGCCAGATTCAAACATTTTGCTTTACTGACAAAGCAAGGAGGCACCAGGGACAGCAGCAGCTCACAAAACAGGAGCACAGCAACAGATACAAGTCAGCTCTTATCCTAAAGTGGGCTCCACTTACAGGTATTAAAACGCTATGGTACTTGTACAAATAAGAACAGCAACCCACTCAGCTTAAGCTTCATGCTGGAGCRAGTACGGAGATGCAGCTAGAGCAGAGCACAGGATTAGAGAATTGCTTTGGACAAATACTTTCATTGCCTTGCTTTGCCTTTCTTTAGAAGAATTGCATCGATTCACGTGTATAGGCTCGGATTTGATTCAGAACCGTCAACAGAAGTGGGATAAAACCTCCAGATGAGAACATCAGAAATAAAGCAGCTTTCCTCTATCTTTTGGCAAAAGATAATTCTTATTCAGAAAAATATTGTATATGAAGTATTTTGTATATGCCTGTTTATTCTGCTCAATGACAAGGCAGCTATTAGATACTTTAATATCAGCTGAAATTGCTTTGAATTGAATTGAAACATGGAATTAATACTTTATCAGTAATACTTTATCAGTAATAGAAATTATGAGACGCTGTAATTTGTAATTTTGTCTTTTAAGGAGTAGCAATGCTTGAAGGACCAATGTACGCTGTCGGTGGTCACGATGGATGGAGTTACCTTAATACAGTAGAAAGATGGGATCCCCAAGCACGACAGTGGAATTATGTGGCTAGCATGTCAACGCCCAGAAGCACTGTAGGGGTTGCAGCATTAAATAGCAAGTATGTGGAAAGATAAAAAATCTCTTGCTTGCTTTTCATTTGCTTTCTTGCTTGCTTACTTCTGCTTAGGTAGCAATACACTTCTTAAAATATTATTTTCAATCACAGAGTTACTAACCACCTCAAGAAAACAAGCAGAAGTTGCAATGGGCAAAAATAAGACAGAAAAGGTATTGCTGCAGCAAATTGGTTCAAATGTGCAGTCATATTATACATATATTTCATCTCTCCGAAGTTAGAGCAAGTCAGAAATATTCTAACACGCATATCAGAATTTTACATGAAATATGCCTCATGGGGATTTTGATCAACTTCTTTCTAACTAGGGCTCTAAATTGACTTTTCATTCTTTTATGCCTGAGGAAATATAATTTGAAATGAGTTCTACAAAAACAAAGTCATTTTTTTCTGTCATTTTATGCTCTCCRCATGCATCTACAACCTTGGCAAGTTTGCAGTCAAAAATAATTTTTAAAAGTCAGAAGATATTGTATGTTCAAAGGAAGGCTAATTTAGTAATCAGGCATGGAATAAACAGCTTTCTCCAAATGMTAACCTACCCAGTTTTATTCTGTCCGTCATGTACTTCTTGAAACAACTGAGGTCATATATTCATTGTACACTGTAAGTTGTTTTCTAGACAGGATTTTAAAAATTTGCTTAAGCATCCTCCTAAAACACTAAAGCCACTCAACATCATTACTTGGGAACAGACAAGTGTAAGAGTCTAATGCACAATCTGTATCATACCTGTAAAATGAGGTRTGTTACATCTTATTTCAGCATGAAGAAGAAAAAGTCATAAATTAATGCTGAACAAAATTCTGTTCTCCTTGTTCAGCAAGAACTTCTGGTCCTGAGAACACCAGAGCCTGGTAAAATGACACAGGTTATCAGCAGGAGACACTGCCTGAGCCAAACTGTCTTATTTAAAACTSTGGAAGCTTCTTGGTAGTGACAATTTGTAGGGGCTGAGAGGGATATAGACAGCTGTAGGCACAGYGCTGCACCTGGCCTCAAACCATCTCACAAAAGCTTCCCCATTCACTTCTTAAATTCCAGTGAGTTACAAAAGAGGAGGATAATGATGCAGTAATGAAAACATCAACAAACAAATACTTGCAGATTCAGAAATTCCTCATGTACAGGAGGAATCAGAATACTGCAGTCAAGCATCGCATGATTTTAATCTGYAAGTTTGAAGTTAGGGGGAAGGAGAACTGTGTGTTCAAGTCCTTTTTGTACCTCAGAGGAAATATTCTCAGTATAACCTTCGCCAGAGGGTCTTGCTGGTACTTTCTAATGACATGGAGGAAACCACTTGGTCAAAGAGCAAATCCAGTCTGATCCTGATCTCAGTCACTCCTGACAMAGGCTGTCTCCAACTTGACCGAAGCTGCTAGTTGGTTAGTTGTGTCATACAACCCCTGGTCCAATGGGGGAAGATGAGAACTGATGTCCTCCATTCAGCATTATGGCTTTGGGTAACCTAAATGAATGGTTCCTTAAGTCATACCATGTTTTTTTTAGTAGCACTATTGAAATTAAAATTGCCAGTTGTTCCACTCCACTGGAAAATACTTTGAGTTTTAAYAGAAGCAAACCTTTTTGGCCAATTAAATATCTCACGAAAACATCTGTCAATATGGGCGTATGTGTTCTTTTCCTTGAAGAAGGGAAAAAGATTTTTTTTTAAGATGACTCTGTCATGTTTCTAGATACATTGTGGAAAAGAAAAAACACCAACCAATCTGTTCACATATTCAGCTATTTCCTCTCTCCCAGAAAGCTGTGTAAACAAGTAGACAGTAGCTAAGAGCATGATGAGAAAGGAAAACAAAGCAAATCCTCAAGCTTTGCATGGTCTAAGCAATAAACYGAAGTGCTCAAGTCTATCTCCAGTCCACAAACATTAAAAGACAAGGCTAGAAGTCTTGTTTTGCTCTCTTACTGGTCAAGAATTTTCTTGTCAAATTATATATCAGAGGGATCAGAAAATTCATAGCAAGACAGKCACCTCTCAAGCACAGTCCTTCTGCTCTGTTTTCTGTTTCTTACTCTGCACAAGTTCCCAAATTATCCAACTTGTTGCACTAGGTAATACTGCAATTTCATAGCAGTAAGAAACAGCAAGGATCTGAAAGGCATATGAAAAATGACACACTGAATGTCTACGACAGTTCTGCTATTACATACTGCATTACTTATCTCTCTAGTGACATCAAGACAGTCTGGATTACAACAGGAATTCAGGTTTTGTAAAATRTGTTTCAAAAAAAGCCACAAAAAACTCCATGGTTGTTAATGGGAGTTTCCATGATTTATTCTAACATATTTTCCCAACACAGCTGGTCTGAGCCCTGGTTGGATGATGGAAATTCAGGCTCTAGCATTTGCCACCTACAAACATATCACCCAGCTAAGAAAGAACTGCATGTACATAAGCGTCCTCAGGCCAAACTTCAGAAAGGCTGACAGCACATGACATGACATACCTGCACAGTAACTTCTGTCCYGATGATTTTGAAACACAAATACTGAGAAAACACTGACAAAAATATATTAAATACGGTTTTGATATGTTATGAAGTTTCTTATGGTTCTTTTACATGTTAGTAGCATCGGAAAATTGCTTAACAATGCTGCACCGTGATGTCAAGTAYTCAATAAGCAAGTGATGAGGAAAAAATATTTTTAAAACCCTATCTTTTAAACATACCTAGTACTTTTCAATTAAATGTCATCCATAGCTTATGCTTAAACATCAAATATCAAATAAAAATCTTATTAAAATGCGAGGCTAAACACAGAAATTGTTTGTTTTCCCGTCGGTAACTATTCCAGGCTCTATGCTGTTGGTGGACGAGATGGAAGCTCCTGTTTAAAATCTATGGAGTGCTTCGACCCGCACACAAACAAGTGGAGCCTTTGTGCTTCCATGTCCAAGAGAAGGGGAGGCGTTGGCGTTGCCACCTACAATGGGTTTTTATATGCTGTGGGAGGTCATGATGCACCTGCGTCCAACCACTGTTCTCGACTTTCAGACTGTGTAGAAAGGTAAGGGTCTTCAGGGTCTTTTTGTTGTCGTTTTGGTGGTTTTTTTTTTTTTTTTTTTTTTTTTGGTTGATTGGTTGGTTTGTTTTACTTTGCAGAAAATATAATCTATTACCACGTTTAAACTGAGTTCTCCAAAAGAGGTGAGCACTACAAATTTGGAACATACTCCAATTCTAGAAAAGCCCACTACATGCACTTTTCATGGTGCCATGAGCACTTGAGTGGGTAGCTTACTGGACTTCTACCAAACCTTTACAGGACTGTTACAGGATCTGACTATTTTGAAATGTGAAGCTGCAGATCACTTTTTTTTTTCCTGATAACTTCAGTAATTTTAATTTATTCATTGAATAAGAAAATCCAACCCTGAATTAAAGAGTACTCTCATATTTCTGAACAACGGATATTGGTACAAGGGCTACTCTTACACACGTTGGGGCATAAAAAGGGAAAAGTGGATGTGCATTCAAATCCTGCTTGTGAACAACACAGTGGTTAGGTTTCCCTAGCAGCTAGATGCTATAGAGCTAGGACTGAAGTGGAATTCATTTGAATTTTTATTGGAGATTGGCTGAATACATACTATGAGAGTAAAATCAACCCACATTTTGCCACATTTTATCTTACAATTTTTATCAAATATATAAGATACTTTAGCTTATTTTGCAGTGAAATTTTCTTAAAASCTTATTTCTGACCAGAAATTATAAATCTTTACAGAATAAAGGAATAAACTGAAATTTACTTGAACTTTGCAGATTCAAGTGCTGTCACACTATCGTTCCCTCAGTCTTCATTTATGTTCAAAATGTACCAATCATATAATCTCATAGAAAGAACTGAAAGACTGTAAAAGTAAAGCAAAATGTGGACATTTTAAATGTGCTTGAAGATCCCTCTAGTGGCTGAACAAAATATTTAGTCCTTACTAGTTCATGGCATAAACTGAACTACCGTACAGCAAAAAAAGAAGAAATACAAGTTACTTCATTTAGCAAAGTTAGAATGCGTTGCTATTTTCCACCTAACTTTTAAATTTTGATCATAAAACATGATCTAGATACGACCCCAAGACAGATGCCTGGACAACAGTGGCACCCTTGAGCGTTCCTCGCGACGCGGTTGGAATTTGCCCTCTGGGGGACCGGCTGTATGCCGTCGGAGGGTACGATGGCCACACGTACCTGGATACCGTGGAGTCCTACGATGCTCAAAATAACGAATGGACAGAGGTAATTACATAAAAGAAGAAATCTATCTGAAGCAATTATGATTCAAAAAAGAACCAAAACAAACATGTTATATTGCAATGTGGTAACACTCAATTTATATAGTTGCCAATATTATGTCCTACTTAATAGCTGTAAGAAGATTTTCCGACTAAAGGTTGGAGACCACGTATGGGTAAGTAAATCAAATTTTCAATCAGTTTCAATTAATTTTTTTTTTCTCCATTTTGGCAGGAAATGAGGTTCACACATTTAGTAATGCCATCCGTTGGATGCGCTTGGGTTGGAGATGGGGCCATCACCACTACGATCAAGAGAAGACTCATGGTCCTTTTGTAGCTGTGGTGTCCCTGTTTCTGGAGTACAAGACATGAAATTCTTTTATAACATAACTAAGAGCAACAGCGCTACCTACATTCTTGTGATTTTCAATAACTGCAAAAGTCTTTTTTCCAGAAAGCAAAAATTCCATTTGCAGAGGCCTAGTTCAATCYGTATTTCCACTAACAGTTGAGCAGCTTGGATAATGCTTTCCTTTCCATCTGCAAGTAATTTCTTCTAGTCTTGCCCATAACAGTTTACTAAAAAGTTTTCCTTTCTTTTCTTTTCTAGGAAGTTCCTGTCAATATTGGCAGGGCYGGTGCCTGTGTTGTGGTAGTAAAGTTGCCATAAAGACTATATGTATTGTGAAGCTAAAGCTAAAGTTCCTTGAAGACTGCGTTGGAGGATAAAACACATTTACAGAAGGCAGCGTGACCATACAGGTCTTGGCAGCTCGCCGTTATAGAGAATACTAGTAGCCTCTGTGCTACACAAAGCTGGAGTCTTCCTGCATTGCAAAAATCGGAGAATGTTGCAGAAGTGAATTATTTTAATATGTCTAAAATGAACCATTCAAACGTTATTGAATAGCTATAAGTTGGTTACAAAAGTTCTTCTGTTATTTATAAAATGCGGTAGGAAAATGATACATGTRTGTAAGATTTCATATGCTCGTTTCTTTTATATGTCTAAAGTAAAGCTAATGTTTGTAAAAAGAGATTTTATACTTGAAGTAAATGAAAAWGTCTAAGAGAGAAACACCTCCAACAGAGACCTGCACAGAAGAAAATCTTTGTCAATAAATATCATTGACAATAGAATATTTGCTGCAGAAGTAACTTTACTTCCATACTCAGAAATGCAAATGCCCAGTTGGGTTTCAAATAAYCGTGCAATAAATTAAATCGGAGAAGCACAGAATTTGGTTGCTGTTCAACCTCCAGCATTGCTAGTGTTGTCACAGAATACCCCTTTTTTTGCAATATACTCAACTGAAAATTCTACAAGTTAAAAATAGTAGGTTAAGGTATATTTATGTTACTAAGTGTGTGCCAACCGAAAGAAATCTCCATTTTTTTTTTTCCAGAAGAGAATGCTAATCTTGTTTGCAGTCATTTTCAAAGTGCATTGAAATGTGATATTTTAATGCTGATCACAGTGCTACTTTATTCCTGGATTCATCTTTGCCCACTAACCATCTGTCAGCACATGTTAAACCAGCTTGTCTATTCTCAGAATCATCACTGCACATTAACATTTTAGGACATTCATATCACTACATTCCTTGAGTATAACTTCCAAAATGAAAATTTTATATCATATTGATATGATGGTCTTGGACCTCAGCTGAAGATTACCAGCTTTCTGTCATGTACAGTAGAATATATGGTAAGCAAAGAACACGTGCACTGGGTAGCAGTATATGCCMATACTACACGCATGTCTATATTTTATTTGAAATTACGAGAATGCTACAAATGAAGAACAAGAGAAGAATCACTAGTAAATCTATAAATAATATTCTACATGCATGATATTTCTTCCTGTGTGCCAATTTTTATGAAGACTTTAACATGTTTTGTTTTCATTTCATTCTTACTAATTTCAAATGCTGAAAGTGTATTTTAGGAAAAGAATGTATGTAAAATATTCTCTATGCTGTAAAGCACACTAATATTATCTACTTTAGCCTTCAGTATCTCGTTGTTAGATCAGTAAAAGAAAATTCAGGACAAACAAATGAAAATTCTTTGAACATATCATGAACGTTCCTGATAGAATACTGTATTTTCAGAATTCAGCAATATGCTATTTTTAAATACATATATACTGTCAAATGTATCAAACATCTTCCAACAAAATCTCATGAGTGTATTTATAGAGAGAAAAAAAATTTTAAATTTAAAAAGCACCTAAAATTATGTTTATATATGGCATGCCACATTCAAATAAACTTTACTTTCTCTGCTAAGAAAAATCTAGATTGTTTTAACAACTCYGTAATTTTTATTTTATATCTTTTTAAAGAACAAGACACACAGAAGTATCTCATTTTTGTATGCTAAGATCACAAATATTCTTAGCCTTCTCGTTGCTTGCAGTCCACATAAACTAAACATTACCTTTCCATACTCAAGCTGTTAGGCAAGTTCATCTCTCTTTCTCCAAGACAAAAAATAATTAGCAATATTGTCAGGTTGGGATCCCTTTTCCATGGAATTGTCTCCTGTATTGCGGCTCCCCAGCAACCTGGGCTCTCTGCCTGCAGAGGTGTCTAAGTTCAGCATCTTTCTTCTTTTCAGGTTATAATCTTAAACCTAAGCAAACCACTAGTTTAGTAACTTAGAATCATCTTCATTAAAAGCTGACGCTGGAGCAATGCACTGATTTCTTACTATCTTGGTGGGCCCCGTGCAAGGATATTGGGTAGTCTTTTAATGAACAAATATAGGGTGCCACTACTTATCCTTTAGCCTCTAAATTGTACTTTTCTTGAGTTCCTCTATGACATGTCACTCTTTCCAGTAACCTCAGGATATTTTTTCCAGGATAACCTTATTTATTATATGGAGAGAACTGATACTGTACTGATACAGCTCTGCAACACAAAATAAAAAAAGAACACACAAACAATGTCAAAAGATGGGCAAGAGGGACAGGTCAAAGTTAACACTGATAAACTGACAACACAAATGCGTCTTTCCCATGGAGCCTTTGCATGGAATTAGCAGYTTTCTTTGGGCTGAAAGAACAGAAAATCTCAAGTGAGAGAGCAACACAAGTGCCCCTAGCTAGTAGGTGTGATTTATAAAACATAAAGGTGTATCTGACRCTTCCTGAAGTCTACAGTTAGGAGTGAAAATGAAGAGCTGAGCAGAGAGAAGAGCGGATTTGAAGAACACAACCTGTGGATGAGTATCTTAATGTAAATAGACAGGACCTCCCTTTAAGAGCTGTATGCCTTGCAAAATTAAGGGCTGCAGAGATGACAAAATTCCCCTACCTTCGTCCTGTCCTTCAGTTTGCATTATGAAACACCCACTTTTAATGGCAAGTGCATTTTATATTTAATTTATATTTTTAAAATGAGATATTATAAATACAATTTTGTTAAAAGCTTTATCAGTAAACTAGGAATGAGAGTTTGTTACCAGTTACACAGYTTAATAAAGTCTCAAAATCAGCATTTTAAGAAAATTACACTTGCCATACATATTTACAGATACTCYGTCATGAGTTTTGCTTGTGTTAGAACAAGATAAAAGAAAAAACCTATGTTTACCAAAGGCACAAAGAAAATAAATGACATCTCTGATGCTACATGAAAAATATCTTATAGAAATGATTTTGGCCCAAATCTTTCAACAAACAGATTAGTCACTAGGTCRTTTCTCCTTCTGGGCAGCAAGCAGAATGTGTGATCCCATAGAAAGGGGATCCCAGAATGGATTTATATTCCTATATTTKATATGGATCTATATAGTATATTCCAGAATGGATCTGGGATCTATAGAAATAGATCCCAGAATGTGTGACCCATAGAAACCCACAGCCCAGCAGAGCCACCATCTGAGGTCCTCTGCCACCTTCCCTTGTTCTTTCCTTCTAAGGCCAAGGAACTTACAAAACCAGCATTTCCACAGTGCTGGATGGGTGGATTAATAAATCCTTTAGCATAAGTATCATAACACCATATTTGCTTTCCACCTGACCCCAGGCTCATTCAGTGGATGATGCTAAAAGAGGGAAAAATTACTTTTACTAATTATCACTGATTCCTGAAGAGATTAAACCCAGCTTTTGCTGACTTCTAAGAGCTTGCACATTCAGAGCACCTACAGGTGATACTCAAGTTCCACCTCTTGTTTTCTGTCTCCTCTAATACAGGAACAGGGAATTTTATCAGAAATACTTTCTACATCCATTTCCCCTCACAAAGATTAAGGTCCTTTATTTACTTATTTATTTATTTATTTTTCTCCCCCACGGGAAATCTAAATTCACTTTATYCTGGAGATTTCTCTTGGTCTCATCCCTTACCAAAGGAAAATAACAGGGAAATGCTACACAAAAACAATCCCTATTTTTAACATGCTCAAATGTGTCACTCTCACACAGTCTCATTAACAGCTCTGCACTTTCTAGTCCCCATACCCACCTCTCTGAGACTGTTTTTTACTCCATGGCAATTCTACACAGGCAAAGAGAGTTAGCATCACTGTTTTCTCACACGTGAATACCAACGTTTATAGAGTGCACAGAGGAGATAGCCTTCGAGTTCACATTATCAAGATTTTTACAAGCCAACCACGCAAAACTGAAAAGAAAAAATAACCCCCGGTAATTACTTGAACAAGACAAATAGGAAAAGCTGCCCTGGAACGATCATTTAAATCTGACAGTTAAATATAGGCTAAGAAATTATGATTATTTCTTAGCAATGGAAAAGCTATATGTGTGGGTGTGTCTGATACAGAGGAAGGAARTCTGATGCAAAACCCTTCCAGGTCCCTTCCTCTTTTTTTTCAGAAAAATAAATAGCTTTTAATCAAATTTGCTTTCAGAAATGTCTCCAATAATAGAAAGATTGTTTTGAAAGTACTGTTGAGTTACAAAATATTGGAATGGACTTAATTTATTACAGTGTTTTACTATCAGATTATTGCTATACGTTCTGTTCCAATTTTCTAGAAAGGGGAAATTCTCTTTCCTTAAATAAGCTTCACAGCTGAAATTGAGTAAATTCCAGCTAATTACCAAAACTAACAAAAACCACAAACATGAACCGAACTCCAGATTTATCTGTCATCCTTCAAAATTGGAAACTTCCCTTTTCAGAAAATCTATAGGAATAAAGATTACGACTGATGTATAAGCATTATCAGAATAATAATGCACATTTTTATATGTGCATTATTGGAATAATGCATCAGTAAAACTTTGGTCTTGATAATCAAAGATTTCTTTTCTCTTCTGCCAATACACCTGTCTTCTGAACTTTATGATTTCCTGTTATTGCTTCCAGTTGCATTGTGTATTTTCAGCCACAAAAGGTATTTACTTGCACATTGATCTTGCTATCAAGAGCACGACCACAAACCTCACTTTCTACCTAATATTTTTCATAAGATTATGCACTGCAAGTGAATTTTTCAGTCAGAGAAGGTACGAACCCATTCTACCTTGACCCCTCTCCAACCATCTGGGTCCTTTGCCTCATCAGAGGTTTGATCGTATTCCAGAGCTGAAAAAGCCACATACTGAATATTAACATTTTATGCTCTCAGCGTGCACAGTTAGACCAGTAAAGCTCAGGAATCCAACTTAGACTTGCAGTTTGCAGTATAGGGTTTGCTCGGGAGATGGAGCTGTGTGATAACTTTTGGAGGATCTTGGCTCTTACTGAGTAAATGCAAAGCTTCATTATAGCAATATTTATCGCCCAGATATGAATAAACTCAAACCCATTTTCTAAYCTCAAGAGCCCACTGCACTTATTAGTCTTCCGTTTCTACATGTGCACCACATACACACACACCCCGCTGACCTCTTAAGAGTAATTTTGGGATGAAAGTTACAAAGTTACAGCAAAGCATTTTCCTTTCATAAATATTCCCAGGGCACCAGTGGGTATTGCTCATTCCGTGCATGCCCCGGAGTCTGGCACAAGGAAGCCACGGCTTGGCTTTTCTTTTGCTGAGCACAAACGACAAAAGTCATGTATTTAGTCACAAAGAATCCCCAGAAAAGCAAAGGACAGAGGCAGACTGATGAAGAAAAGACTATTTTCTCATTGTCTTGATAATTTCCAAATGGCCCATTAGTGCACATCAATTAGCCAATTAGCCTGGGTTAAGGCTGACTTAACCCAGACACAGCCCAGTCCCTGAAATGGAGTACAAGCTACACATTCCTCTCTTTTGCAAGAGAAATGTTTTCCAAACCAAGAAAAGAGCAGAGCGACAGCTCCCACACAGTGGATGCAACTTTTTAGGGCTTCTCAGTMTCATTTCACCTTTCTGTAAAACTCATCAGCTGACACTTGATTTCAATGTACAAATTATTTCTCCCTGTCACYTCAAACTACCAAGGAACTCAGTGATACTACTCCTGGAAAACATATTAATTATACACCATTAAAAATAGAGACCTTTTGAACTTGTCCTTTCAAAAAAGAGCGACCAGTTTATAATCAGCTTTATATTGCTGTACTTTAGAGAGCTGTAAATACACCTAAATGTTCAATGATGATAATATAATGTTTTCAAGGTAGGGATACACCTTAATAGACTATCGCTTACTATCGTTTCATGTGCCAGGCTTAAATCAAGTCTTCTAAATCAGGTCTATTATTGTCYTCCTTTTCCTGAGGACTCCAGATAACTCTGAGCTCAGAGATTACTGACTCTGCTCCATCTAGGCATGTTAGCACACCATAAATACAGAAGTATTATATGGCCAAGCTCACCACTGTATTTTAGGAAAACCCCTCCAAGACAATAACAACCTCAATAACAACCACTGTTGAGCTAAAGGAGTCCCAAAGGTTCTTGATTTCTGGGGGGCAAACAGGAGACAGAGGACACCGACAGGGAAACATTTGCTGCTTAACTCCAAAGTCTCAAAGGACTCAGTGCTGCAGCTTCCCAATCTGCTTATTCCTCAGCTGCTCCCTTTCAAAAGGCAGAATTAATATTTATGCAATCTTTAAAAACATTGCAGGATAAATTGTATGTATATTTATGTAAGTTAAGAAACAAAAATATGAAACTTATATGTCTAGGTGATGGAAGAGATGATGCTGAGGTAGCTTTCATTATATTAGCTCCAGGAGAATGGGTGCATTTAGAGAAAACAGYTTATCTGAAAAAACAACATACATGAGCTCCATGTAAAGTCCTTATGTCTCCTCTTTCCTCTCTCACACTAGAAGTCTCCTGCTGAGCAATTGCAAAGCAGTATTTTTTGCAATTTCTTCCAAAATTAGGAACCTTCATTTCCCGAGAGAGAAGCTGGTCTATTCTACCCACACTCCTGTTCCCAGAGACTCCTAAAAAACAAATAYCCTGCTCACAAAGCAAATATCCTGCTCCCAGAATCCCCAAAGCTCTGCGTGCCAATCGCTTGCTTTCCTACCTTTCAATTTCTCCTTTTAAAATTCTAGCTTGATATTTCTGTGACAGCACTTACATGTAAAAATGTTCAAGATAAAATGCCAGTTGTCATGTAAGCAGTCCAAGGAGGAATAGCTTAAGTTTCAGGCATTCAAATGTAAGTTCATTTTTCTTAAAATAAAGATAAAATCAGCACTTCTGGATGAAAAAGCATATGTATACAGCTACTGAACAACAGATGATAATTGGAAAACCACATTGTGCCCAAGACGTTTCTGATAAGAATTGGTTATCAAAGACCTCATTAGTTTCTTTCACTCTCTGCTGTTTGTATCTAACAATAGTAAATAAAAACTCTTGTAATGATTGTGTCCTTACAACTTTAAGCATTATACTGATACTCAGAAAAAACAAATGCTTGTCAGAGTCACGGTTGGGAAAAACAGTTTCACATATAAAGACAAATTCATTTAAATCGTACTCAGTAATCAGATTCTTTTGTGAAACAGGGGCCCTGCAGCTGCTAGATGGAATCAAACACACTTTAAAAATAAAGAAAAATCACTGTGGTATGTTTTTCCCAAGCTAAATTGTACACACTTCATTAACAATATTCTATAAAAATGAGAAAGATTGAAGAGAATAGGTCAGAGCCAAAACAGACACTAAAGAATAGGAAAAAAAAAAAAAACCCACACAATCATACACACACATAGAAAAGGACAAAAAAAAGGAAAACAAGGAATAGATTAGAAGGACTTTGCAGGGCCTCTCAAACTCTGTTTCATCCTTTAAGTAAAATAAAATACAATATTATTGGATGATTTATTCCACTAAAGTAAAAGGACCATGAGGCAAAACAGAAGCAACAAAGATAGGAGAGAATGCAAAAGTATAAAGCATTTGCTATAGATTTTTTTTCTGTGTTTTCCCTGCCAGCTAAATCATTTTTTCAGACCAGAAAACAAACAAAGAGTTTGGAATTGGCTTCTCCTTGTATTTCATATCTCAAACATGAAAATTGCGTATATGTCCATATTTCAATTAACTAGTTACAGACAGAGAAGTGGAATTGAAGTTCACAGCCATAAAACACTAACAGGTTTTTATTTCATTGAGCAACAGAGGATTTTCAAGAGCAACAACCTCCAGTTAAAAAAAAATAAAAAAAAAGGACGAAAAAGGGATGGATTTTTCTTTTATTTTCTACCCCAAACTCAGCCCCTCTGAAATCTAGGTTTACATATTCTTTGTCCGTTAGCTGGTGTGTATGTGCTCCAGCCTGAGGCTCCCTCACCAGGCTGCATATATATTTTTATATATTTATATATCTTTATATTTATTTATATATTTATATATCTTTATTTTTTTTTGCCACCTACTGCATATATGCATCATCTGAAAACAGCAAGCAAAATATGGCGCTCAAGTAATAGAAGGACAAGTAAGAATTTCTATGAACTGAACAGCATTGCACATCTCACCTTGACCACCAAAGGAGGTTTTACAGGAAGGTAAAAAGCTGACCAGGAATCACGTTACTGTCTATTTGTTTGCAAAAGTACGGAGCAAAGCGTGACATTTCACTTCATCAGGTTTACAAGGACTGCTAGAAAAGACTGAATAAAAACTCTCAGCTGAGGAAAAACATTTCAGAGGATATAAACACAGAATTTTGTACGATTGTGTTCRGAAATCTATTGATACATTCAAGCAACATAATTTGTCACTCTTGCTTTAAAATGGCATAGGTWTAAGTTTTCAAGGGAATCTGTTGAGTAAGACTTAAAAAGCCTTTCTGCCATAAAACTCTCTATTTTAAATCTTCCTCTATTATTTCCCAGGTGCATGTTCTGAGGATCAATATCAGTTAAATCAGACACTGCATTTGAACACAATGAATTAGCTGCAGCGTGATGGGATGTATCATCTCCAAAGGGAAATAGAAGATAATTTTCTAAAAACAACAGATACAAGTAATTGTTTATGTCTTACCTATCACTAAATCAGATTTAGACGGTTATTATAAGAATCTAAAAAACTATCTAAACCTAAAAAAACTTCCAAATTAAACAGGCTTGCATGCACTGCATTGAAAGTGTTTCTCTTTTTATTGTTAACAATACAAGTCATTTGCACTTTTATTAATTTCAGGCTCAGGAAAACTTTATATTGTATTTAACTTGATACCTTTTAAACTCCTTGCAGTGTAAGCTCCTTGCATTCCAACTCTGTCCAGTGATGGGCACAATACTCCTGGTATTTGGTASAGACATATCTTGCTTTCAGTCTCCCGCAGGTGACATCTCAGAAAGTCACACAGACTAGTCAGTACATCTCTAATGGTGCTCAGAGTTATTTTTACAAAGCAAATCCATTTTTAAATCCGGTATTGAATTACAATATGAGTAATTTAATTACAACTCAAAAAAAACCAAACCCAAACCCACAAACAGCAGACTGCTTGGCTGGTGGCATAAAGGAAGAGAGGAAAAAGCTGCAGTATTTGACTACAAGAAAAACTGAGGTTTGGATTATATTAAAAAATGACCTCTTCAAAATAAGTTCAAAGCAGCATTTTAAATGAGGGAAACAAAGATAGGTCATATCCCTGATGCATATCCATTACTTGATGCTTTTTAAAAGTTTAAAAGCTTGTAATGTGTCTCAATATTAACAGATTTAACAGCAGGAAGCAATAATAATGCTAAAAAAAAGTAATGATGAGGTAAATGGCTCTTATGAAAGGAAAAATACTGTCTATGTATGGTGGCTTTACAGTGGACTTGGGGAACTGGATCATTTAATGCAAAACACTAAGGCAGAAATGGATTTAGTTAACATGGATAACAAATATTAAAAGCTTGATACGCTAATTAGGATAGGTTAAAAATACTGAAGAAAATACTCAAGAAAAATTCAGATGATTTTACAAATCAATATGTCAATTGTTTGAGAAAAGCAAGAGATTCATCAAAATCCACAGACTCATTCTAAGCCTTCTCTGCAAAGCAAGAGATTGAAAAGGTCAGATATTGCCAAAGATGCGTTTCACAGTCGTAGCTAGGGAGTTTCTCAGCACCCCTGCTTAGTCAAGCCCAAGGAAGACTYGACCTAACAGGCCTCTCTGCAGCCCAGAAGGGACACAGTGTCTAGGAGCCTGGCCATGCACCTCTGAAAGGATTAAACATGTTCCTGCAATGTAAAATACACCAAAAAGCAGCTTATCCTTTAAACTGTGTGACCAAAAATCTATGKTTTTTTTCTCAGTGTATGAAAAAAAGTGTATTTTCCTTCCCAAAGAAGGGTAAATATTTATCTAAAATCACATGAAACAGAAAAAGTGTTCATTCGTGCAGCTCTAGAGGGGGTTACTGGAGCACTGTGCTATTTGTATACTGGGCTTGTTTTGTTCTCTTACTCTGTACTATTACAGAAATATAATTGCAGACCTTTTATGAATAATTTCTATAATGTATAATTTTTAAGGTAGATCATGTTACTTTTAAAGAAGGTAAATAAAACATTTTAAAGAGTAAATACTGTAAGCAAATGGAAGCATAATTCAAAGCTGGAGAAGATTTACGGTAGTCAGAGGAAAGTGAAAAGTACAAATTTGCATTTCTGTAATCAGTAATAGGGGTTATGAAGTGTCAATTATGTTCCACGGGTGACCTTTTGAGTTCCTAGGTAATGTACCTCAATTAATTGTCTGTGGCATCATAAAGAACCCTTTCCACTGCACCATGACTATGGAAAGCAATAAAATTCTTCCTTTGCAGCTGAAGTATGAAATGCACAACTGACCTTAGCACTTAGCAGTAGCTCACTGATGCTAATGCAGACCTTCCATTGGCATAAATTACAATGCAGTCAAAATTTGACTGCTTATCTAATGCTTTCCTAGTTCATGGTAGATTTTTGTAAAGCCACAGAAGTGACCACGCTCCRAAATTTCTATTTCAGTCCATCTGTTGAACTGCACATTGAAAATTCTGCTTTTAATGAAACTGAATAAGCTGCTTCTCTAAATTCCAGTGGAAAGACAAAACTATGATTCAGTTATGCTGTTCCTTTCTTAAAAATCTAGAGTCAGCTGCAGACTTCAAACTGACTTTACAAATACAGAATGAAAAAAATCAGAAGGGTGATATCTTGTAATATTTTCTCCTTTTAAAATTAACACATTTGTGTGAAAATTTTCCTTGTTTTTCAAAAAGAGCAACATAGCCACCCTGAATGACCCTTATGAAAATAATGAGCATGCCAGCCTTCAAAGTTACTCATTTGCAAAACCATGCAAAGGAGGAAGAGGAAAAATAAAACAAAATAAGTAAACAAACAGAGGCTAGGGCCTCTATTGCTGTTTTTATGTTGCTTATAATAGCTATGCTGGTTATTCCCAGCATAAAGGAATGGTGAGTGCTAAAATATTGGTGGTTAAGGTGCCAGAAACTTCATTTCAAGGACTTTGTGAATAGCTGGGGGGTTGGTTCTGGAGGGAAGATCTGGACAGACAGACGACCCAAACTCAATCCTATTAGAACGTCTACAAGTTCTTCTACAATTCAAGTATAGAAGAAGCAACTTAAAAGCTAGAGTATGAGATATTATCACACATGAATTTTGGCACTGGATTACTTTTGTAATTAAAATCAGAGGATAATTCAGTAATCAATATTTTTTTCTAAAATATTCCTCAGGAAGCCTAAAAATGTGCTTACAGTATTTTGTTCGTGTAAGAAATTCTCTAGGGCTTTGGGCCAATGCCTCCTGACACTAACAAATATTCTGTGAATCACTTGGGAGATATCTTTTTAATTTTATATATATATATCTCAGAAATTTTCCTTGCCTAGAATAACATGAGTCAATGATTAATGACAACAAAACGGAACTACTCAACAGGGGGGCTTTTAAAACAAACATGGCAGAAGAGCTCTCTGCAGTTCAGAATCACAAGGCTTTTCAAGAGTCTCATAAAAGTATATACTGGCATGCTTTAAAAATGGGCATGGCTACAGTATTTAACTGAATAGAATTATATATTAAAGGAGCTGAATTTCAAATACAATTTCATGAAGCTTCAAGCAATTCTATGATAACTAAAATGTTGGAACCCATAATCAGGCATGTGATGCTGCATTTGTGACATTAAACAAACATATCTGCTCACGGAGTCCRAGACACTTTCATTTTTTCCTAAAATTGAGAACTAACCAATTAAGCAGTTTTGACCATTTTTGGGGGGGCCGGAAATAAATACAACTACAAATAGAAAGATTCCAATACAGTCTTTGTAAAATGTCTATTAGTACTGATGAAATTCATACAGAYGCCATGGAATACAGTTCCTTGGAGTCCTAAGTTGGTACCACAGCTCAACTACCCAGTCTATGAAAAAAGGCTTTATCCTTTTGCCTGAAAACGGCAGACATATGCAAGTCAGACTTCTGTCTTTCCTTCCCATCTAATAGCATTAAATCAGCTAAACTACAAATCTGCAATTATATATT
This sequence comes from Nothoprocta perdicaria, assembly GCF_003342845.1. NCBI lineage: Eukaryota > Metazoa > Chordata > Aves > Tinamiformes > Tinamidae > Nothoprocta > Nothoprocta perdicaria. The sequence goes on from NW_020454871.1 coordinate 1,329,200, forward strand.
GGAAAGCACCTTAAGTATTCCCAGRACTAGCAAACAAATCAAAAGCTGCATGACAGTTTAGTATACGATAAATAATTACTTGGCCTTGCTCTTTTATTCATTCACGATGTAAGCCATGCTCATCATGAGCCCCCTTCTTCTAAACTAAATCTTTCTTTATATAACAGAAATCAAATTGAGTCTGTTTATTAAACTCCTTTACAAAACAGGAACACATCCTCATACAGTTATTTTTTTCCATACCTGGAAAAAAAAAAATCATACTGAAAAAGATACCTTACTGATTTAATTATTGACCCAGTATTGACCAAGCTGCTTTCTCTGAACAGCTCCAGTAACTTATAAAAGCATGYGACTTTGGAAGATGTCCATTTTAAAAGGGAATCATTGCAAGTGCAGTAAATGATGTGTAAAATTGAGCAAAACGCTCTTTACTTTTTCTCCATATTTATTGTTGCCAACTATTGTCAGAATGGTAAAGGGTTGACAGAGCATTCAGAAGCTTCCATCCATCTGTAGCTTGTTTTCATTAGACAGTATAATTTTATGTCAAAGGAATTTATGTTCTACTCTGACACGTAGTATACTCTATATCTTAGATGTGGTAAGACGGCTTCTGATCAGAGTTTGTTAGAGGCTCATTTTTTCTGCTTACCTCCCTCCAAGTATGTCCTTTGTTTCCTTCATAATCACACTTAAATCTTCTCTTTAGGCAGGCAGCTGTTCCAGTAGTATGACAACCGTGAATCTTGACCTCTAAGGGATCGAACAAAAAGTTTATATATAAATCCTGAAACTTAAACTCTTCATTACTTCTAAATGTAACAGCACTGATATCTCAGGAAGTAATGCATACAATTAAATTACTGTCTTTTCATATGGCTGATTTGGWTTTCAGGATACCCAAATTTTCCAAAAATTTTGAAGAATGTAACGTGTTTTGCTGAGGAAAGGATTAAAGTCAAATACAGGTCATGTCTGCATAGCACTGCATAGTACTTAATTGTTTTAAAGAAAGGCATTAAAATGGGTAAGTTGAATTTTGGTGAAAAAGCAGCAGGGCTACATTTTGAACTAAGCCAGCACACTGCGTGCAAATATAAAAGAAATAGGAAAGAAGACCGAAAGTGGGAGGTTAGTTCTTCTGACAGCAAAGTGTATGTCAGCAAGATGATATGGGRATTCTTTCAGATATTTTGTGCTGGAAGTACTTTTGTTGAAAATTACAGGTATTTAAAGTAGTGCATTATCTACCTACAGGAATTTCAACTATTTTGCTTCATCTTTTCAAGGTAAATAAGTGTTCAAAGTGTATGCAGTACCTCCCAGCCATTTGCACATACTCAATACTCCCTGCATTTTTAGAGYCTCTTATTAAGACTGTGGGCTCATCAAGTACATACAGATGTATGTTGAGGGATTCTTTTTTAGTTCTTCTTTGCACTTAAAATGATGGGTTATTCCAGTCCCAGGTAGATCACACAACATCACTTTTTTGAAAGTTTATTTGATGCCAATTGTTTAAGCCATCAAAATTGGCAGAGAGGGCTACTTCTAGCATTTAGAAGTTGTCCATTTCTCTTTCACAAAAATATTTACGGTTTCCCTGAGCGAATAATGAATGAAATTGAGGAATTTCAAAAAGGATGCGTTAGTTTCTCTTCTTGGTAAACAGAATATGAGATAATCATTAAGTTAACCTTGACATAGCTTAAAAGAAACAAGTTTCTTAACCAATATGAAAACCAACGTTCTTATTTTGTGAGAAGCTGGTACATTCAAGGTCAAGATGGCTTAAAAGAAAAATCGTAACACTTACTCCATGCTTCTCTTTGTCCTTCCCAGGAAGAAGGAAGCAGCAAATACTTTAAATACTAGAAATATGAGAGAAGATCCAAGTTTAACCTAAAAGAAGCAGACTGCCAACCAAATGAGATGTGAAAGTGAACAGTATTAAGTACAGTCTACTAAAGCCTTTTATATCTTTTGTAATGTTGTTTCATTATTGCAGACCCCTATTTTAAATAAATTTATATTTTTATCCTGCAACCATGACAAGTGATGACAATATGAGAATGAGTTATTCCAACACACAACAAGGTATGKGGTTCTTACAGTGGGGGCCATTCACAAAGCCTGGTTAGAAGGAGTGCGGTCTAGTTTTCTAGGGTTAGAACATTTCTAAAAGTATGTACTAAATAAAACACTCTTCCAGGAGATTTGCAAAAGCCAGTTGGACAACAGGTATCAAAGGGACGCAAAGAGGAATATGCATTTTAAGTAATGCCACCCTGTCACTTTTTGACATGTTGCAATGGAGCTGGGGAGCATGCTTGGACTGTGAGGGTCCCAACAGAGGGGTGGCATATGACAGCAACTGATCAAATGCTGGTTATACTCCAATAAACAATCTGCTTCTACATACTGTGTGCCTCTCTGAAGACTTCTTCTGTCTATAGTTTCCACAGGAAGGAAAAAAAAAAGGCAAAATAAAAGCCAAGAAAAACAAATCTTAATGGAACGCTCTTCTGTGTTTCTAGCATTGTATTGACCACACTCTATATGTATTTAGAAAATCACTATGCAGCACTTCAGAGCTGTTAGAGCAACTTATCTGGTAAAAAAAAAAAAAAAAAAAAAAATTAATGCCGATAAAGGTCAATAAAGTAAAACTAAACAGCCAGCTGTGGACACCACAATCTTAGTATTTACCACTTCCATCTCCAAAAATCACTTTAAGTTTTAATCACTTCGTACAAAATACTGGTCTGTACATAAGACTGTTTTCTGACCTATACCATTTTTAATTCATAGCCTGTAAAATGATCTGCAAAGAGAAAGGAGGGGCTTATATTGCAAACATTTCCACTCTCTGCCTATATTGATTCCAGGGCCTGTGAGAAGCAGCAAGCCAGTGAATTTCGGCTTGACTGACTCTCTCTGCTAGATCCCAGCTGCTTATAAAGGATGATCAGCTGAATCTTCTGCTTAGGATGTAACTAATGGCTACTTTTAGGCCCACGCAATTTYCACGCAGAATATCCTAACAGAGGTTTTAGTAAAGCCTGATATTACCCGAGGCTCCACCGTGATTAGGACAAAACGACAGCAAACCAAGATACCAGATAAGCAAATGCAGGATGATTGTTCACCAGACAGTATGTGTTTGCAGACCAGTACGTGTTTGCAGAATTGCTATCAACTTTGCAAACTCTCATTTYGAAATGCTTTCATTTTTTTTGCAATGTAAGAAGCAAACTTTTGTGGTTATAAATCTGCAAGATTGAGTCAACTAAGCCRCCCTCCCTGATGATCCAGCTATCTTGTGATGACAGACTTGATTCTTCAGATTTGATCCTTTTAAACCAAAGGATCCTTCATGGGCTGATCCTACTTAGATAATTTCATACTTAAAACCTTAATTCTGAGTACTACTGATTTTTGCTAATCTAATTCCAAATATACTAGTAAACTGTTATCTTATTACTGATTGTCAGTCATATGCACACCACCCACCCATCTAGATCAATATACACAATTTTAATTGCATTTTTTTGTCAAGGTTCATTAGCACTCTATCAAAATATCCTGTAACATCCCTAATTTTACTGTAGCCATAATGAATGCCCAACTTCATAATAATGAAGCCTGTTTTTTTCAGGATACCTTAAGGACTTTTTCAGAAAATAGGCTTAGACTCTACCTAGTGATTCCTCCACTCCTCAAATAAAAAGGAGTAGAGAGAGAATTAATTTCATTTCATTTTTACAGAGAGAATATTAAAAAAAAAGGGGGCATTATTTTCATGCCTTGAACCAGCAGTTATTCTTACAAGTAGTAACATACATGGCTGGCAGCTTTGTGCCTGTGAAAATGCCGTATCATAAATGCACACCACTAGATCAACGAACTGTTGGACAGAACCCCTCCAAATCACCTCCCTGCCATTATCCTGCTTTCTGGTCTTCCGAGCACAAATTAGCCATCAACCTCCTTGACCCAGTTGCAGAAGCGTGGCCRTAAAGAGCACCTGTCAGGAGTGATGCATGCGCAAGCCCCGTGCCGTGACAAATGCGAAGCAACAGCAGTTATCACAAGGAATAACAATTCAGCTACAAATCCGCCTCAACATCAGACCGGTTTGACTTCCCACTGCAAAATCTCAAAATCGCTATGGGATTGGACATTACCACGCCAAATCTGCACGATTCGCCACAGGACAAATYGCTAGCGAGGTGTGTGACTTGCAGGAACACCCTCCAGGCCTTTAAGCACCTGACACCAGATTACTTTCTTCCTCACTAAAGCCTCCAAAAGGCAGCATGGAAATTGAAAAAAAATATATTTATTGATAAATATATATATGTATACACACACAACATAAATACACACACACACACACATATCTCATCAGATCAACTCCTACAACAGAAATCACAAGCTGATGCTCTAAGGGCACTAAACTACTACAGCCCTTAGCCTTTTCAGTCTGCTTTAAAAAAAAAAATGCTTAATTAAAAGCATACGTACTTCCAAATTGTAATTAGTCACATGCRAAATCTCCAGAGATTTAACATTTGGCTTTGATTTTATGCTTATCTACTGCTTCTAGGCTAGAGGGACAAAACAGAAGATTTTCCTAGTTGACATTTAGTTTTGGCCTTAGTAAAGTTATGCCAGGAGAAAGGATAGACAGCAAATTAATTGGCTGTGTCCATAACCATGGAGCCCTGAAGATATCACTGTAGACACTAYTATGAGGAGCCTGCCACAGTGATGATGGCTCGGCTGTCACTGTATAAATTGCCAGGGCACAGGCCAAAGGAGGGAACCAAGAGGGGGACAGGCTACTCATGCAAGCTGGCAAATGGACTCACACATTTTTGGGTTTAGCAATATCAAAACTAAACACTACAATAAAGGCATCCATTTCCTTTAATAAATTATTGACTTAAGTTCAAGGAGGGGCTTCTGAAGTCAGAGCAGCTACGGTGACGGTGTAACCCACTCTTGAACTTAAAGATGTGCTGCAGCCTCCTTTTTTGCCTCCTTCCAGGCAAAAGAAAGTGTGTTTCAAACTCAAGGTRAACACTTTGAGCCTTCATAACTACCAGGGCCCAACAAATACCTCACATAGTGAGAATCAGTCCCCAGGCCTGGCACCTGGAGAAGGAGCATCCTCCACTCAAGCTGGGTCAATGAGAAAATGGCTTCCYGGCCTACCTTTATTTATCGATTTATTTTTCTCCAGCAGTTCCTACTCTAGGCTGGACAACATCTTTAAGGAACACASTGGCGTGCTGGTGGAGATTCCCCACAAGGCTGGTTAGATCTTTCACTCTGCTTCACCTTCTCGAAAGGAAGGCCCGTCTCTGTGTTTGCATGGGGGGAATGCAGCTCGGGAAGCATCTCGAGGGAAACGGACCAAGTGTCCAGTGATACCACAAGCACTTCTAAGGAGGAGAGAGTGTGTGTGTGTGTGTGTCTGTGCTTCAGAGGCCTCGAGAAACACAGCTGAGCAGCAAGTGAATTGCCTAATTCACTGCCCACTCTTGCAGAACTCAACACTGCATCATTCAATTTATCCTAGGCAGTGAGTGAAAATGCTTGCCAAAATTGCCATTTCACAGTAAGTGCCTGTAAATTCTGCAGAAATTTGTCTAGAGCCTTGGCATTTTAAAATATTTTATAGATATTGGCACTCTCCTACTTCAATTTGTTGAAAAAAATGGAAGGTGGGGTCAAGTAGCCCATTGGCAACACAACATCCACCATGAGATGGGGACATGCAGTGCAGATTCCATGCCAAGGTACCCTGCTTTAGGAACCAGTACTAGTTTTATAGACCTAGCAAGTGCCTCACTCAAACAGAAACACAAGATCAGGACAATAATTAAAACTTGCAATATTTCCACCCAAATTTCCACTGATAGCTGGTTTCCAAAGTACCCACTGAAATAGAACCTGCATGACTTGGAAAGAAAGTTCACTTGTCCAGTTTTCCAAATTTTCTCGTTTATGCCTGCAGAAAATGACAATTTACAAATATTTTCGAAAAGCAAAGGTAGATTTCTAAAGTAGACTTAATTATGCAAAAACAATACGAGCAGTGCAGCATTTCTAAAAAATGTTGAAGTTCTAGAAATCAATTTGTGGAACACTGAACTGAGACTAACCTTGTCACCTAGTGCCCACTAGATGGTGACAGAAGCTAATGTACTAAGCTATTTGGTAAAATACACTACATGGCCTTTTATTACAACAGTGATAAAACGACAGCTTTTTGTTTTTACTTACTTGGTACCAAGTATGAGATTCATTCTACATTTCCCCTTTTATTCCATRTATCATCGCTAGTATACTAAAATTGGAGAGACACGTTTTATTGTGTTCCATTTAAACTTAATTTTCATATTCTTTAATATCACAATTTGCTTTGTGATTCTACTAAATCAAAAGRCCTTCACTTTTACCATCATTGATTGTGGTATATTGATCCACAATTGATCATCCTATTTGTTACTTATTTGAAGAATTTAAGACGGGTCAAGAGACAAATAGATSTATCTACTACTGACATAAGACAGAAAGTGAAGCTTCTGTTCTCCGAGATCCAGGTAACTGCTCAGGGACATCACTTGAAGAGCAGTTTCCCCAGGACCATGGTTAGCTTGATTCACTCAGAGCCCTGCAATTGGATATGACATGATAGACCCTTAGGCTACAGGAACATCACTGTTCCCTTCACATAAGCCAGAAAAAGTACCTGTCTGCAGGAATCTGCACTGCAGTACTACACACTGCCAGCCACAAGTAACTCCTGTCCCAATACAAAGAAACGGTGAGAAAACAAAAGTAAGTCTTTTTTTTTTTTTTCAAACTGACAGCAGGATGTAGGTGAGATGTTTGGTGAAATGAGAACAGCCRGAGTTGTCTTTCCTGGAAAGATCTTAAAAATGAGCCAAAAGTGGATCTAGAATCAAATAGCTGCTGTCTAAGTGAATAAATGTAAATAAAAATTAACACAAGTCTGCATTGATATTCTCATTGACAATCATGATAAATTTCCCCTAAAACCCTCCAGAGAATTGCCACTCTGACACTTTTCTTTAACCATAGACATGATTATTTATCTGATGGGTTTAACAGCTAAGTTCCACACTAAGAAAATAAAAGCATTCACTGGAAGGACTGCAAGAAATATTATGGGACAGGGGGAAAGATGATCATGAAAGAAAATACTGACCTTGTTTAAACTGCTCAGTTAACAAGGAATAAAGTGTGAAATAACAGTGGGAGTGTTTTGAAGTCTTTTCAAGCAAGGAAATATTTAGAGCCTATAGTTTATGTATTCAGTGATGTTAGTGGAAAAGAATACGTTAAACTTTTTAAGTTGTAAAGTTTTGCTCAAAAGTCCATGAAGAAAACTATCCCTTGAGTTATTTAAAGCTAGAGCAAGCAAAAACCTAAACTTCTTGATGAAATATTTGAGTGTTGACAGGGAATTAGATGGGGCTATTGGCAGTAAACATATCCCTGAAGTTTGACCAAATACTTTTTGATTCTAATAAAACTGCAGGCTTTAGCTGTATATAACTTCAGGGAAGGAGAAATGTACATTTTCAAAATAAAAGTCCCTGTAACAAGAAGATCAGTACTAGGATTTCTCCAATATCATCAATGCATTACAGAAATTCTAAACATATAACATAAAAAAATATATAAAAATTGCTGCAGGAGCGTGTATGTACGTCTGGATTACCTTTTCTTACATTTTGCAAATGAGAAAAAAGGCAACTAAGAGATCTGGTCACTCTAAGCAGAATAAAATTTCACTCCATAGTCACTTTTCTTAATCAGAGTAAAATTCATCAATAGTACTTTTATTTTCTGTTGTTTAACAGTGATGAGAATTAAAATGCTATTCAAGCTTTTATGTTTTTCTTTCAATCTTTAGTGCCTTTCACCATGCATTAAATACTTTATTTAGGGCATAATTATACATTTTACCCAATCCTTGACACCAAAGCCCGCAGAGTAGGTAAGAATTACCTTCAATTAAGACCCAGGAGGTAACTGGTGGATGTTATCAGAAAGGAGGAGGAGGAGGAGGAGGATGTTTCAACCTTTGTGGCCTTTTGACTCATCAGAGCAAACCGAGAGGGTGCAGAGATGACTAATGCCCGGGACTAGACAAAAAATTCTTAGTACAGAAGGGGACCATTATCATCTGACATAGAATCAAACCACAGCATTTAGGGCAAAATAATTCACAATTCACAATCTAGTTAGGCTAAATGCCCCCCTGGTGCAAGACAGAGATGTCATTTACTACATCCGCAGTCTGGATCGTCACCAAAACTACATCTGTTTCTGCTTGTATTACAATAGTCTTGATCAGAATCAGGATGGTATAAAAAATACAGAATAATTAAACCCTGATTCCTGAATAGCACATTTTTTTCTGTAAGCATTTTGCTTCTGGGCCTCATTCTGACAGTTGTGTGCCCTCATGAAGTCTTCTGTTAAAACAGAAATGAGGCTGGGGCGGAAAGTGAGAATGAAGAAGCTTGGAAGTGCCAAAATGCAGGAGTTTTGGTGCATTTTGACCCCTCTGGCCATTTGTCCAGAGTGCCATTTGAGTGTGCTTAAAAWAAACCCCATGGAACAAAGTGGAAACGAGTACCAGCATGCAATGCCACCCCCATTTTATTTCATATTAAGGTGTTTTAGTGCTAACTTCTTGCATCTGAATGACACATTATTTACTGTATGATTTCATGGAGGTCTACACAAGCTGCCAAGAAAGTTGCATTTTCACAGATAATGTATAATGCACGAACAGCTTCACAAAGAATGACCTAAAATTTTATACAGTCCATTTTTACACATAAATTACTGCAAACCAACCTTGTGCAAATGAAAATTATTGAGAAGCCCATTTTATGCRCCCTACATATCTACCACTAACTCTCACAGACTAAAAGCAAATAACTTGTTCTTTTTCATTAAAATATAATTGAAAACATACGGCATTCTTTCACAGTTAATTTACACAGAGCAACTAATGAAAGTACTGCAGTGAGACTGGGCATCAGTCGGAAGTAATATCAAAAAAGTAATGTCATCGCAGCATGGGTCTAATTATTCAATTTTTAAACTAATTCTAAAGGCTTTTTAGTAAATGCCTGACTTAATAGTTTTAACATGGCTTGCTTAATATATTACTCAGATGAAAAAGAGCAATTGTTTTCAAACATTGTAACAATATTCTCCTCCAAAAATGCATTCATCCAGTCATTCAAAGATGCTTTTCAGATACAGCTTTATCTTTTTTTAAAGAATCTGTGTGCAGGTCGGCTGTGGCATCATTTGCAGGATGYTTGAAAAGAGGCTAAACAAGTATCAAGGTCTAGATGATTCTCTGTGAATTTAAGGCTAAAAGACTCCTCAGATTCCCCTGAACCCTCGCATTTCTGTGCTTATGTGACACATACGTTTCCACTTAGTGTTGAGAAAAGGACATACCATAAATTGGATTTAATACAGTAGACCTACAATATTAGACACTAAGTAAGGTTGCTGCTTAATTACCCTGAATGTGCAACTTGATAGGAGATGACTGTTTTAAAAATATATTAAAATAGACAGAGAAATGACATTTTGCTGTCTCGTCACGATTGTCAGAAATGACTATGAGGTTTCATGAAAGTGAGACTGCTACTCAGTAATGGCCCTTCCTCTGCGTTATTGCTCACCCTGACTCCAGGGAAGACTTCCAATGCTTGGGCTTACACAGGGACTTGGAAAGAAAGGGCACATTATTTCATGGTCAGTACATCCCTGCTTTCATGTGCAGACTCGCACGTGGTTTCAAATGACAATTGAGCACTAGAAGAAAGCTTTAATCATATAAAGCTCCACAATTCATTGGACCCTTTTCTGATAAAGGAATTCTATTTTTTTCCTGCAGTTCTAGGAATATGAATAGCTATGATGTTAAATATTTAAAATAGTCTCTTAAAAATATCACCTCTTTGATTTCCCCAGACTTGATTGCCATCTGATGCCTATTTAGATTTTTCCCTGAGACACAGTGTTCTCTAATTTTTTAAATGTGTATTTTATTAACAGGTGATAGGCAGAGAATAACTTACTCCAGAAAATTTCTGCTCAAATATTGTGTGGCAGGAATTCCCAGCTATCTTAATGGCAGGAAATTTATATAAACCTTTTCAATAGTCACAGTCTCAAAGGTCTGCTCAGAGTTATTGATCTGGTTCAYTCCTCTGATTTTAAGCAGTCACCTCCTCTCAGTGCCTTCTTGTCTATCACTCTTCCTCCATTTCACTTTATTATAGCTATCCATCTTGCGGTGTTTTGTAGAGGACAGGAAGAAAATCAGCTTTCTCTTACAGTATTCTGGGACAGAAAGTCCAGGTAAAAATTCTTCAGGATATCCTAAGAGCCATTTCACACAAATGTGCAGCAATTGCTGGAGTATTAGTGCTATTCATTGCACGGCAGGCACGAGAAGCTCTTTGAGGACTCCCTACAGAGCCACTAGACTAGAAAGACAGCTGAATCATCTAAGAGATGATGAACTTCTCAGAGAGCAGATACCCAGGTCATTCRAATTTACTCCCAATGAGCTGGGATYGGTTCCTCAGTGAACAGATTGCTATAGTTGCACTGAAGAAAGGATCATACCTTTAAAGGTCCTTCATCTACAGAAATTACCTCAGATAAATTGTTGGCATGTGAGTGTTTTCATGGGAATGCTCTTTTGTCCTTCGATGAGCACAGAGTTTGAGGTTTCTTTCAGTTAAATTTCACAAACAACTCATTTAACTAAAATGACAGGCAGTGATAAGAGCCATAATCATTTAGTGATTTTAGTGATCTGAAATGCTTAAGATCAGCCTATTTCACATTCAGTAGGCAACCCAGAAGATAATTTCCAATTTTCTTAAGTCTGAAACTAGTTACCTTAAAAGAAGTACTAAGAAAAARTCTTCAYTGTGCTTTCAGAGYAGTTAGAGTTTCTCTCTAAACAATCAGTGATTCTCTGTACAGGCAGGGAAAACTGAAGACAATATGAAATGGCTAAATTTTTAAAGTACCGCCAGGAATAGCATAAAAAATCTGCATAAAAATAGAAAAAAAGCATAAAAAATCTAAAAGGATACTCAGATGAAAATCAGTATGTAGACATTCTTCACTGAGAATTCTGTCCATTATTCCTGTTCAGTCCTAACATGTTGAAGCAGTTCTCCCTTTTCTTTTCCAGCACTGAAATGCACAATCATAATCCCTGCTCAGATGACTCCCTTGCCTATTCTTTTCTTCTCTTTACTCAGTACTAGTGATAAATCCTTAAAGCAAAGCTCAGAGACTATGCACCATAAGCCACTTGCATACTACGTATTTCACCAAACATTATTGCTGTCAAAAATCACAAGGAAAGGCTGAATTTGGGTAGAATTGGAAGAAAATGTTTTTTTTTTTCAAATTTCAGATTTCTATGAATTGCAGATCTCTTAAATTTAAAGTTTTATATAAATTAACTAACATTCTTAGAATATAAAAAGTTTCATTTTAACTTAAATCATCTACCTTTCAGCTCCAAGCCCATCAGCTTTTGACTGGATTTTTCTTTAGGAAAGGAATTTTATCCCACAGATGTGATAAAGAGTAAGATGAATCGTTAGCAATCAAAATTTGTCCAAACAATTCAAGAAATAATGCCTCAAAATGCTATGATAAATCAAGATGCATTCTATCTCTTTTATTATCATCTGAAGGCAGGGAGAAACGGCGGGTCCCTGTCTACAGCTGGTTACAAATTGAACGTCACGCCGAACAAGAGCGCAGGTCTGTCAGTGACAGCGCCAAAAACACAATCCCGAAGTTATGAGTATAAATAGAACCACATGCTAAAGTGCCATGTCAAATAAAAACACAAATCTTTTTTTTTTTTTCCATTCAGTAAACAAAGAACACCTATATAAAGGGTAGCATTAACACTGAGCGAGAAGAATGTCTTGCCTTAATGGTGCTGTCAGAGGAAGGGAGAAGGGACCGATTAGGATCTGAGAGCCGGGAACCCGGCCGTTCCCAGGACAGGCAACGATTTGTAACAACTAGCAGGAAAAATTATTGAAGGAGAAAGTCAGYGAGACCTGCCAGGCACAGTCAGCGTGTTCATGATTCAACAACGGTTCACTGTGAGTCCAAAGGTCACATATGCAAGAGAAGATATTGAGAAGTTTTAGACGCTAGCAAAATGCTGCATATACATTCAAAAAAACATTGAACTTAATAAAATAATAATAAAGCACATAACAAAATGCTGCCACGGCCACCTCATACGTTGTTGCCTGCCTGTGCTGCTGCAAAAGGCAACAAGCTTTTCCCCTGCCACCTAAACCAGGCAATGAAAATCACCTTGTATCCTTGTGCTCTGCTCCATTTTGACTTCTGCATGAGCTTACCAGCCACTTAAAGATCTTTCCCTCCTTCTTCCTGCTCCCTTTGCCCCCGTGAATAACTTAATTTTCCTTTTATTATTTCCTCTCGGGATTTTAAAATTATATTTGAATTATGAAAGGTTATGGGTTTTGTCCTCAGACTGAAATTTGCAGAAGCACTTACCTTGATAAGAGCCAAGTAATTAATATGTCTTTTCATTGAGGCTCATGCAATCACGCCATTAACTATACAGGTAAACAAAATTCCGGCATGTGACTCCACTAATTTATTAGAAGATATATTTTCTGTCATTTTACTGTAAAGCCAATTCCACTGATGGTGAGTAGAAGGATTTTCACCCAATTCTGGCTCTCTGGTAGAGGACACTGCAGCTCCCACAAGCAGAGGATAGAGTTTAGCCCTGTACTGAACACGTTTCCTTGTCTTGCAGTACAGACACCATAATGTTCAGGAAGGAATTAAAACACACAACAACCTACATCAACATCTGGTGCAGGGAATGGCAAGYTACAAAAGGAACCAGCCAAACATTTAATTGGTTAAAAGTAAGAATGGACTACGAAGAGAAAAAATTAACTCAATTTAACTACTTAAAGCAGTAGTTTTAAGGAGACAAACACTGAGTTGAATGACGTGAATTAACTATGAATGATTATCATGTGGCTAGAGGATAGGACATACAAATATACAAATATACACACAAAATCACATCTTTAGTGTCTGGACAATGTGGAACGTAACAGTGACCAACAACCTCTCATTTAAGTTAACAAAGCTTTACATTTAAAAAACCCAAACAAACAAAAAAACCCACCACTTTGTCATAATAAATATTTTGTCAAAAAATGCCTTTTTTTTTTTTTTTTTTTTATTATTGAGAGCCCAGATTTGATTATGGATGTTAGCACCTGTTTCCTAACTCCATGGGAATTTTTTTTGTCCTTATTTAGCAGGACAGAATAAATTAGATTGAAAGGGATCACGCATTCCACTTGCTCACTGCAAGCAGTTAAAATTTCAAAGTTAGACCCAAATTCAAAGGGTCATAACCAGCTGAGTTTAGAGTATCTCAGAGGATTCCCCCACGTCTTCAGCAAGGGAGGTTTCTGTGGTTGCTTTGCCTATTACATTTTATCTTGTGATAACACAGGACTAAGCACAATGCAACGTAAYGAACGTAGCTGAAGCATTTTATCTTGTGCCAAACTAGTGAAATTTGTAAACTTCAAATAATATTGCTTGACAGCTACATGAAGAGCATGGCTATAGGCAGTCCCATTGGTTATTTATGAAGCCATGGAGGGATCAAACTACTGCATTTACAGTCTTCAAACTACATAAAGACTTCTAATCTTTTGCTGTGATCATAACTAATCATGCCACTCTCTTTACTTTCATGTTTTATCGGGTAACATCCAAGAGGAAAACGATCAAAATGGAATTAACAATAGTTTAATTGGGAGACAAACTCACATGAATATCCTCAAAACATCCAAAACTCCAATATTTTAAGAGATTTACCTGGTATTTGGTTGCACAACAAATGCAACTATGGTCTTCTGGTCAACAACTACGGTCTTAAAGATAATGATTTATACTGGAATCCTAATAAAAATTATGTAGTGATCTCTTCTCTTTAGACCCTTTTTAAATTTAACACACAGTGTGGGTCAACTAGTCCAATTAAACTCACGTGGCAAAAGTTGCACATCTGTTTTCTAGAATCTAATCTAATCTGGAAAATCTAATTTCTTTCTTATGACCAGAAATAGTGTCCAGATTTAAAATAATAAGGACAGCCAGTTCCTTCACTTCTATTTACAACCAAATTATTATATACTTGCTTCTATTTTAGAATTATGAACAGTAAGGATGCTTCCATCATTTATTATAATAACATTTTAATCAAAACCTCAGTTATTTCTATCACTTTCAATATCCATCCTTGTTAAAAGGAATTGAAGATCTGGATTGAGTTCTTATTTGCTCACAAAACTGTTGCTTTAAAGGAAAGTTGGTTTAGCTAGAAAACCAGCTAAATTCCTCTGTGCTGCAAAGCAGTTAATAATTCCTATTTTAATATTTCTTTACTTAGCACATATTTACTTTAGCACGTAGCTATTTCATGGTCTTATTCTACGATTACTAGTTCTTTAAACAAACAACCAACTAAACACAACAGCTCTCTGTTCAGCTCACATTGTTTCATAACCACGTAKATGCAAGTTATCTCACATAAGTCATAGTATTTTTCACTGTTTGCATTAAAACACGTTAAATAACAGTTTTCATTTAAAATGGGCATGAAGGGAGCCTTTTCTAAAAGTGACTGCATTGTCTGAGGGGTGCAAGGAGCACTTATCACTTCATTTTAGTTCAAGGTAGAGCACAAATAAACCAGGTCTCTGGAAAGAGATGAGAGCCAAAGCGTTCCAGCAAAGCAGCTTATCGTTTCAGAGCAAAAACACAAAAATCCTGGTTCACAGTTTTCCTTTTGCAGGCAGGTAAGGCTGTTGGGCAGCATTTGCGGGGGCAGGTGAACAGCCACTCTTGGGACTTCTGCAGACACCAAAGGAGGTGAGGAGCAGCTGCCTTCYTGCACACGTTTCAAGGAAGGGCACCAACCAAGATGATATTTCTAGTTTGGGCCACAAATAAATTATTATTCAGTTATTCATCACTGAAAATAGCTCTTCTAATGGAAATGGTGGCACATTTTTAACTCCATCGTCGCAAATAGCRACACTGTAATTACAAGCAAGAATTCACTGAAGTAAACATCTAATTTCTGAAGTGTCAGACAACAGGCAGCACCATGCAGGCTGCAGCTCAACATTTCAGTGGTAATCAATTCGACTAACAATAGAGCTGATTGACAGGAAGCTCTGTGCTATTAAAAGCCAAGCATAACAAAACCCAGATTTGCTCTGAGCAGTGAAAAATGTCTACGCTCCCTCCTCATATTGTTTTCCTGCAGGAAAAAATAGTAACGCAGCTGAAAAGCTCAAGCAGGCTCATTGCATCATCTTAATTAACCTCCCAGTTTGAACTGATGCACAAATAAGACTTACTACTATCCCCTGTCTGCTTTTAAAGGATTTATTTTATTTCGAGTTGAAGCTTACTGAAGAAATCTTAAGGATCAGCAGCAGAAACGCCTGATCCTCTCTTAAGCACCTTACATTGGGATCATATTTTAAGGTGCCCAAGGTGGTATGAATAATAACCAGGATGCCTCTAGGCCATCTGATTTTTACTGCTWCCTTTTTTTTACTTTTCTTGAAATATCTCTATTACATAAAAATAAAGAAAACTTATTTTTTACAAGCTAACACTCCTGAGCCCAGTAAAAGCTGCAGAAGAATCTCCAAATGCCAGTTTCCTTACTCATTTAATACAGCAAATATATGTACTATTAGTTTGATTTAACAAGCGAGCTGTAATCATCACCTCGGTCGTGCAGCTGAGTTAATTGTGGTAGAAACAGGTAATATTTGTTACCACAACCATACGAGCTCTTTCTTCAAAAAAATACCTGYGTTTTGTTGTGTTTCTCATACACAAAGACTAGGAAACAGCTAGCAGACAACCTGCAATGGAAATGCAGCTAAGTTAAGCTGACTTGTGAAATGTGTTTCTCCATATTCACTACGCATTCCCACACTGGGAAGACGACCAAGCGGAATCTGCTATGGCAGCGTGAGCATCAACTATAGCAAAGCAATTGCAATAACCTGCAACTGTTGTCTTGTCCTCCTGACCTTAAAGGTTCACTGCCGTTTCTCCGCGCAGCAAGAATAACCTGAGACGCTCCATCTTGCTATGACATGATGAATGAGCTTCGATTAAAAGCAGCTAAAAGAAGAAAAGCTGCTAATGTGTTTTATACAGTCACTGATCAGTTCCTGACACGTAATATTTCATTGGCTTTAGGACATTAAGAGATGTTGTCTACCTAAAAACAACAGCTTGTGCAATAGTACATCTATCATTACATGCATCATAAAAACGAGAAGGACATGAATTTGTTTCTGCCTGTTAAAGTCTAATTACCTGTAAAATCATTACTTGGCACTTTAACAAATTGACACAATCAACTTAATGATCCTTAACATATTAAAATTTGCAATGTGTTTCTGCTTGCTGCCTGCCCAAACCACACTAAATGTTTGCTGGTTCAGATGACATCATAGCAAGGGTCAGGTCTTAAATTTTTCTGCTAAGTACAAGTAATTGCAGTTTTGTCACTTCATTACAGTACCTGTATGATCTCATCAACCCTATAGCCTGGGATGCTGATACAGAAAAAAACTTTGAAGYATTGTTCTCTCTCTATAAATACACTAAACAATACTGCCCCACATATCRTGTTTTCCATTAATAGCTGGAGCATCATGCAACAATTAGGTCAAGAATGTGGCCATCAGGAAACATTATATACAGTGGCATCAGCCTTAATATCTCAATATCACATTTTTAACACCAAAGTACAGATATTCATGTCAGGAAAACACAGAATTTGTTCATTCAGCTGCAGGACTAATTATTCTGACCATCTTCAGCGAGCTCTCTACACTGATTTATGATCTTCAAAGCACCTTCTAACAGGTCACATGGCTAGACATAAAGTTCATTTCTTTCCACTGAAGTCACAGTTTTATCCTCTGTGAAAATTACAGTCATCAGAGGCATGGAAGAAAACCAAACCTTCGAAGAAACAAGAACAAACATAAAAGAAGATTGAAGATTGAGAGTCAGCAAAGGGATTATCCTGTCGTACCTAAGAGATATTAACTTTCTGCAACTGTTGATTCTGGATGCTAGAGGTCCCAAGTATTAGAGCCCAATGTTGGGATAGTTTCTGGCATAGAAGATGCTTAAAGTCATAAAATGACTTGAGAAAAGCTTTATGTCTTAAAGCCAACTATAGATAAACTCACTAGTTAAAGGCAATGTAGGTGCTTGGTTGCTCTTTCAAAAACTGTACCAATTCTTAAGTAACTTCTTAAAAGTTCAGGTACTTCCCGGAAAAAAAAAAAGAAAAAAAAGACCCAAATGCCACAAGAGATAAACTGACTGTTTCCGTGATAGAGAAAATGTAACTAACAGATGTCCCCTCCTTTGAGAAAGGTGGCTTTTGCAAAGAATATCCAAGTCATCAGAAAGAGAATGAATGTTTGAAATAGGGACTAATTACAAGTGCAACATAAATGTACGTGTCCACCTTTCTATTTCACATTTGACCACAGATGGTTGTAGTCTTTCAGAAATACCTTTAAAGAATATTATAGTTTATATAATTCACACACATTATGCACATTATTTAAAAGATGCAAAGCAAAATGCATTTCATTTATCACGTAAAGTAATAGATGCTTATTCTGTAGTGTCAACATCAAGAAGAAATTAAGTACAAATTGTCATATCCTAGGAATTATTCCTCTTCTTTTTACATTAACTCTAAATAAGAATTATTTTCTAACAAGAAAAAAATGAACGGGGATATGGAAGCTCATCACACACACACGTGCACTCTTGCCTTCCAATTTCACTGACAGAACAGACTATGTTTGTGTTAACATTGGTACTATAATGTATATAGCATGATACCRTATGTGAAAAGTGATGGTAAAGTCCAATCTGAAAGATGTTTAAAAGAACACAAAGAGTATAAAATCTATGAAGCCTATTGTTAAAAGTTGTATGTTGTAATTATCACCTTTCCATGGTAACATAAACATTTTTCTTGCCRGGTCCGAGATAAAGAGATACCAGATGCACCTTCCTCATTCCTGTTTGGAAGGGGAAATGTAAGTTTATAAGCCTGTGAACAATCCTGTAATAATAGATGCCTTTCTTTGGAAAAGAACAGGGATTTCTTAACAGTGTGTAAGCTCAAAGTGTGCTAAGCTTGGACATTCCTTTCCTTTCCAGAAAGGACATGTCCCATGACAGAATTGCCCCRCTAGATTGTATCATTCCCTAAAAAGCACCTATTTTTCCAAATATGTATTTATTATCAAAAGACATAATTAAGAAAATGAGAAGATCAAATCCTTGCTTAAACGAAGCACCATAGGGAGGATTACCATCTAAAAAATGAAAGAGAGAGAAAAGTTATATATTATATTAGCCTAAATAATTCATTTTCCAGTTATTTTGAATCCTYAGATTAGAAAAAGAAAAGTGGATATAGTTTGAAAGACTGCATTTAGGATAATAATTCTGTTATTTAATCAATTCTTACTGACATATTATCTTATTAACTTATCTTCTAATTAAAACAAGGCAATATCTTGATCAACAATTAATCACAGGCAGAAACATCAATATAAGAGGGTCATTATGTGATTGGATTTGTAACCTTCATGATTTTTCATTTCTTCTTTATACTCCCTTTAATAAAAGTGATTCTAATAGATTTAACTTGTCTAAAATACTTCAATATTTTTCCTTTTTGATTGTAATTGTATTCTTTCCAGGTCTCTGACATTGCCAATATCTATGAAAGCCTACGTGTAAGAAAATGACTTATTAATCAAAATCACCCCTTAAAGAACTTACTAGTCACAAAACTGGAYGTTCCCACACACAGCTCTTCTCAGAGGAAGCTAAACTAGAAGCTGCACTTCTACCACTAACTACAACACTCAGTCAAGAGCAGACAAGACACTGACCAAAGACTCCCAATCACTTYTAAGGACATTAGCACCAACCACATTCCTCTACAGATTTGCTCCTGTTGGGCTGTGTTATTATTAATATAGGCCCAAAAGCTCAATGCCGCACAATCCCTTTGCTGAAGTTCAACATTACCCGAAACGAGCTTTCTAGGCCTCTGTTTCTACTAAAAAACCATTCTCAAACCCAGATGGATTAAATTTATAAACAGTTTTCAGACAACGTTCTCAACCTGACATTATTCTTCTACTTTAAATCTCCCCTTTTCCCATTTCTACTAACGAGCTTGGCTGCATTACAATAGATGTTGGAAGTGCATTGTCAAAACGCTTCTTTGGCTTTTTATTCCTCACGTCTAACAGGTTGTATTGTGTCCTAGACACCCTGATTTTTCACCAAGCCTACTTCCACACATAGCAGAGCTGCTGTTTCTACTGCTGTACTCATTCTCCTTAGAATTAGGACAGAATGATTTAAATTCAGGAAAGGGGCTAACATTTTTCTGGTAACATTCTGCTTTAATCCTATTTGTACTTCTGTAAGAAGCCAGTTCCTGCTGAACAACAGTGGGTGAAGATGGGATACTCTCCCCAGAGGGGCTCTTTTTGGAACCACTAATGAAAAAGCTCATTGCATGGGGAAGGCAGAAGATGATGATGAATTGAAATGCTTGAGATGAGAAAGTCACACATACCTGTGTGATGCTTAATGAATAGAAGCAAGATTTCAAAGTTCACAAAGATTTCAGATAGGGAAGTAATTTGTCCTAGTGCCTTTCTGAACTGTGGACACTGCAGTGGAGGGGGATCACAGGAGGAGTGGCAGCTACTGCAGCTTCGGGCAGGATTTCTTAACGTGCTGGGTAAAAGGAGGAGGGATCTGGAGCTCCGGCAGACCCAGCAGATGCAGAAAGAGCTTTTTGGACTGGAAATTCTCCGAGCGCTTGGAGGAGCTCTTGCCTCTGCTATTCATAGGCAAGTCTTGTTAGAAGTTCCAAAAAGAAACTCGGGAAATTTAAATTAATTACTTGCTTATTACGAAGGGCTTGGTCATTAGTGATTAACTTAAATGTCTTTACCTATGTTTAAAAGCAGGAAGTACATTGATACGTTAAGGAAGGATCATGAAATTATTGAGGGGTCTTTTCTCTAGATAATTTCATGGACCTCATTATCTTTTACTGGTATTAGCTTTGCATAGCGGGGGAAGAATAAACAGAGCCCATATGCAGTGAAACATATATAAATAGCTCAGAGAAAAAGAACGGAATCTTAGAAGCTTCTTGCCTCATTTAAGGTCAGTGGTAGCTATAAGGAATTGAAGATTTACTTCCCCAAAAAAAGCTGAGAGCTGGGAAGCCTGCTATGCAAATACACAGGTAACAGGTCCTTATCATTTATATTTTGCTGTAATGATGAGCTCACGCTTCTGGGTTTAAGATATAAAACAGAGAAGCTGAAGTTTGGAAGTCGCAGAGCATTCTGGTGGGGAGTCTAACAAACAGGGCAACAGCGTGGAAGAAAAATGGGAAGCTTTGAGGAAGAAGCCATGCTAATGATGTGCTAACGCTAGAGGCAGGCCCTTTCCGAGTCAGGCAGGTCCCGCTGCTATCATTTTGGTGATTATCCATGTTTTTCTTTAGCAATTTGGAGCTCATATGATAGGTTGATGACTGAGTATTTTTCTTTCATTTCATTTGGTTCCCCTTCTGTCCATGGTGTTTGATCTCCCCGCTTCTCTTGTTGCTCGCTGCTTTTTTCAATCTTACCAATTATTCTCTACAGAACATTTCACCAGGCATTAATCCAGTTATTTCCTCTCAAATGCATATCCACAATCCCTTTAAAAATGAAGGAGCGTGCACACTGCACTGAAAAAATTATCATAGGCAATGGCAYTAGGTCAGAAAGGTAATACTTGGCTCAGAAGCTCTGTATTTGAACACGCTTTTGGCTAGCTAGAGTTTCAGAGTAAGGGGTCAGGAGAAGCTTATTCAAGCAACAGAGGTTGTTGCTCCTGCAAGTGGAAATAAAAGCTTCAGGCTGGTTCCGGAAAACAAAATATCAGAAGGAACGTACTGGGAAAATATTTATCTCCAGTGACTGATTTTCCTAATACATTAAATCTTGCTACACAACCGACTCCAGGACAACTAGCAATAATGAAGAAGAATACAAAGCAACAGCTTTGACCCGTGGTCTATCTCAAACACATTTTGTACTGCAATATGTTTCTGTTCTTACTTCTTCCAACAGAAAAAGTAGAAATCATATGTAAAAGAAAAGCTCAAGAGCCCTGTCACTGTAGCAATCAATTCAAATAGCTCGGAGAACAATGTGAATATCAGGAACCACCACAGAAAGGAAGAAAACAGGGACCAAGAGCAGACTGTGCTTTTYCCAATAGCTTAAAATTCTTCAACATTTTTAAAATACTTTAAAATACATTTCAATAAAAGGATTGTAGGAAATGTGTCTTAAAAAGGCAGCAAGGCAGCAAGAGTACACATACTGCTACAGAAAGAGTACACATACTACTACACATACAAGMGTATAATCCCTCTTTAATACAAGTACTTCAGCTCACAGTAAATTGCAAAAGTCGGCACTTAATATAGTTGTTCTTTCCTAATACATATGCCTGCGTGCAACATTTAAAAAATAATTCTACTCTGAGCTGTTGCTGTTCCATACATGAAAGTAAGAGRAACTAGGAAACCTGTAAGAAAGAGTATATGATATTTTTTCAGAGTTTTGCACTCTTTCAGAGTTTTGCACGGTTCTTTAAAAAGCAAGCTTAGAGACACTAAGGAGAAAACATGATATGTGCCTGATATGTACATGTTAAGAACTATAGACTACAGGAAAGAAGAGTAACTTCCCCTTAACATGAATGCCGTTGTCATCTGTAGGACTATGGCTGCTTCCTCCAGCCTTTCTTTTCTTAGTCTTTTCAGTGTGAAAAACTGAGGCAAAATTGCCTTCCTTGTGATCTTTCTGTCTCTGATGGGGTATAGAAAGTCACAGATGATGTGTGCAGCACTCGTAGAATTGGTAGTTCAAAAAGTTAAAAAAAAAAGAAAGAAAAAGTCATGCCTCCAGCCAGTCAGGTGTACAGTAGTTTTCATATTCACTAAAACATTCAAGAACACAGCCCTCAGATTTTGAAATCTATGTGATATCTTTTAAAAAAAGAAATATCTCTTGAGAAAAACTCCTTTAAAATACGGGTATATGTATGCTAAGCAAGTTAGGTTTTATCAAGTTCCTTTAAATATTCTTTTGAAGGAACGTACATATTGGCATAAATGAGTTCAAACTATGAGATACAATATTTAAAATCATTTTATCMAGAAAAGCTGGACCTGCATGACAACCACAAGCAAATTTCCTAGATTATACCACTGAAATTACACCAGACATCTTTTTGAATTTGATTAAGTGCAGAGATAAATCATAATTAGCGCATGTTATCACTGCAGTCTATTTTTATTAACAATAACCTTTCCAACATCAGCAGTAAGCCAGAAATCTAAATTTAAATTCAGTTATTTTTAATCTAATGAAAATACTGCCTTTTAAAGCACCATGACTCAACACAGTSATCTCTCTCTCTCTCTTTGTTTTAGAATATAGTCATTATTTCTTAGAGACAGGTTCCAGTAACAATCTTTTACTTTGCAGAATATTCCAAATAATGATAATGATCTGCACAAAATTTATTATTGCTTTGACCACATAAATAAAAGATATTGGATTTCAAATCCAGACATTTAATGTCACCCCTAAGCCACAAAAAGCATATTGTACATATTAAAAACATAATAAAAACAAAGCAATGAAGTTGAATGCAGTGATTCTATTGCCATGTTACATGATGTCATATTACTGGAAACAGAATAGCTAAACAATATCTGCGTTAGAGCAAATTATATCACTGAAGTCTTAAAATGAATCAGATTTGAAATACCAAAATTTCACCCCAAGTCTATCCTTCCATTAAACACAAATATCAAAACTCAAAAAAAAAAAAAAAAAAAAAAAATCACTAAGCTAGTGCAGGTTTAATTAAGCATGTACTCCTGACACAATATTTTAATGTTCTATAATGTTCTACATTGTTCTACCCAGTGTAGAGCCCCTCAGTTTTAATAAATTGACAGAGATTTCTATTGTCATGAGTTCTGCTAGTCCTTAATTGGAAATCATTTATTATAGTTACCACTGGCTGCAGTTATAAAGGGTAGAACTACTAAGCATCTCACTAATCATGATAATTAAGTAAACACTGGAGTCTTTTTTTCTTTTTTAAGAGCAATTTTAACACAAAATCACTTCCTTTAAAACTGAAAGTTCTGGAATTGTTTTTATCACTGCTTATTTTAAACCAAGAATTTACATATTATCTCCTCTAGTTCCCCTTCCATCTCCACATCTGATTTCACACACGRAACAAGGAGAAAACAGAATGTTTTAGGGAAGCCAAGAAAAACTGAAGTTCAGATATATATTCATCTGAAAATAGATCATCCTATAACAATAGAGTTGAATATGGTTGATCTTCGTAACTAAATGGCTAAATTTTTCAGTCATTGCAACTTTCCTTGTGTTTCCTTCTGCTTCTCTTTTTCTGTCACGTTTTTGTGAGAAACATAATACAAAAGGATCAACTTAGAAATGTAAACGAGCAATTTATCTGAGATCCCCTGTGAAGTTTTCTAACGTACTTGCATTATGTGCACTGAACAAAGCTACCCTTTGTTTGAATTTTGTTGGGAAGAAACGTGGCTTAAAGTCTACAAATTCAGCAGACGGAATTCACACRTGGACACTAAAATACTGTAACATATAGGGAATATTAAACACTGGTTATTGCCATTGATTTAGTTACCTTTGCCGTTCACATAACCTGAACACAGTTCCCTGCTATTTGTAGCTTGGAGGCCGGGACAGATGTGGTTCCCTCAGACTTAGCGGCCTGCAGAAGATTTTTCTTTGGTCATCTCGTCCAGTTACCCCTCGAGTCCACACATATCACTGGCAATCGTGCCATCCTGGAGCACTGATTTCTCCCCGTTTAGCAGAAGATTGAAACTATGAAGAGTTCTTCATAGTTTCCTATTGCCGATATCCTCTTGCTTTGGATTCCCCACGCGAAGCTCCCTCAGGAAGGAAAAGGGAGCCAAGGAGACGCCTGCCCCCGAGCCATCCCTCCCCAGGACCCTCAGCCTCCGTGATGCTCATGGCTTTCCCAGATCTGGCCAAACCCCTCCAGGATGCAGAGGCTCTTCTGCAACTTCGAATATTTCCACTGCCTTGCTCTGCCATCTGATGCTTTCATAGACTGAAGACGGCTATTTAAATAAGAGGCGAGGCCGTATCTTTGGCCTACACACGTTCCCACACACATTTATTTTGCATTCAGGTATGGGACATTCAATCACTGCTTTGCTCAGTCACGGGGAGCCCTGTGAAGTGTTTCTACAGTTCTTTATCTCCAGCCCTTGGCTGCACTGCACTGAAGAAGAGCCAAAAGCACAGGGTTACACCTGCTTGCAACAACCATGCCTGCCCATGGACACTGTTGGAGACTTAAATCTGAATTAGATGCTCTTTGCCTTTAGGAAAGCATTCCTCCTCTCACCCTCTAAACCAGGCTGTCCGGCATTCGCTTCAGGGAGAAAGAGCTTGGAAAATACTGGAGCTATTTCAAATGTTGCCTCTAATTACATAATCCGTTTAGCCCAGAGTTTATGAGATTTAGAGATTTTATTAYTTAGTTGCATTAAGACCATATACTTTTGCTAACTGAATAAAATGAAGTAGGAGAAATATGAAAGGATTGATCTAGAACCTCAGAATATGTATCCCCTTAAGAGGTAGTGGATACCCTCCATAAACAATTRGACAACTAAAAAAAAGCAAAGAAGAAAAATTATATAGCGTTCATTTCTATATTAAGTATCGGTAACACTAGCTATGGCAACAGSCACATCCCATATTAAATAGCCATCTTCAAATACAATGTTTGTTCCTTAAAATCAAGCAAGATTCTTGAAAAAACTCACCTTTTTAAAAAAATATAATATTTCATATTTTAAGGTATGTGTATTGGTAAAAGTACTATGAAAAATCATTAGTGGACAAAATATAACTTTTAAGGCTCTTGTACAAGGAAAGAAAGCACAAGGGAGAAAGGTGGTTTGCATAAATCAAGCAGATTAAGCATGTGGTATTTATGGGAATACTATAGATTGTTTCAGGAAATCTACTGCTGAGCAACTTTGATCCTTCCCTGCTACAAATATACTCTTGCTTATTTAACTCTTTCCATATTGATCATTCTGGTAACAGATGGTTGCTCCTAAACAGTATGTTCTTTGTGTTAAAACTAAATAAATGGTTCACGGTCTGGAAATACCTCGAGCCCTGTATCAGCTCTTACTAGAATTAAGAATTCATTTTGATTTTAACAGCTAATCAGGTATACAACTTCAATAACTAACCTGAGTTTGCTGGCAGTGAAGAGGCTTAATTTGCATTTTAGCTGCTAGTAAAGCAATATGCATTTCAGTCTTTTTTTTAAAAATGAAAAAGATTAATTCATGGTCTAATTAGAAGTGAAAGAAGAAATGGACAAAATAACACTAAAATTGATAATTAAGGTTGCATACACTTCAAATATTCAAATTCCACAGCTTGGTAGGCGGGAATCAGAAATGATGCAGACACAGATCTTGAGAACACACTATAAAGAGACCCAGAAGATGTAAGGGAAGTGAATAGTAATATGTGCCTGGTGGCTCCTGCTACGGTTCACCTCGTGCTTAGGCTATAAACACAGGAGGAAAAAAAGAAGTACATTTTCAACTATGTAACAAAACTTCACAAAGCAGGAAGGATGAAGAAAGGAGAGGATCAGTTCTTCAGAGTCTTGCTTGTAATAAATAGTAGATATCTCCAGGCTATTGTCCATGTGCTGTCTAAGGCAAAGAAGTCTTAAAATAAAAAGMTATTATCATGTAATCTCATTCACTTAGACACAAGAAATGGGAAGGAATAAAAGGATAGACTCAGATTTAAAATACGTAATGGAAATGCACTGGGCTGCTGAGAAGGTATTCTACTAAGTTGCCACAGATTTTGTTCTTTGGTTTTGCTTGGTGACTGGCATAATTATTGGAGCTGAGGACTTGAAGCCCACACTGCTAGCAGTTTGGGGGGTTTTACTCTGGAATATGTCTATTCTTGCCCTGTGGTGAAAATCCTGGAGTGCATTAAAGCCTTCGGACCAGAGCTGCTAGTTCAGTTTCATCCTAAGGAAACCGGTCGCTCCTACTCTGTGCAGGACGGAGAAGTGCACTGCCAAAGCATAGTTCCCAGCCAAATTAAAGCATGAGCGTGGATGTTTCTCCATTACTGGAGACTGCTTCTTCATTAGCAAGTACCACAGTGCAGAAGAACTGAACGTGCAGAAGGAAAGAGCCCTAAGCACCCATGGATTTGATCCTCGTCCTTCCTTCCTAGAAGGAAATTTTTCTGGTCCTGCAGATACGTACACAAATACCACTTGTTTTTCACTTTGAAAATTTAGTTCTCTTGTTTAACCACGCATTTTTTTTCACAGGAACACTAATAGCATACCTGTAGTCTAAAGTTTCTGTTCCAGCCTATTTTGCAGGTCAGTGGAATTGGATTTTGCTCAATACCCTAACACAACACATGAGCTTATTTTCACATAGAAAATTTTACTGAGGGAAAAACAAAGATAATATCATCACTCTCACTACCATGATGGCCAGTGGAACAACTCTCATTAACATAGCCTATGTCAATAACATACCATTTATGAATTCAAATAGAACTATGTTCCTCTAGTATGCATCCATATTTCCTCCAGTTTAACCTAGAATATGTGAACTCTGCAGGGTCCTGCCCACCCCTCAAGCGATATACAGCATGTTCCCATTCACCTTTATGTGAAGGGATCAGCCAACACATGAAAACCAACAACYAAACCTCTTAGCTTTCAGAGAGGAAAAGGATCAGTTTGCAACATGCTACAAGATGTACTCAGCCTTGTCCTGAAATATAGCTGGAGTTCCTCTAGTATATCAAATAAGAAATAAATTTTCATCAMATTTCATATTAGGTCCATTCCCTACAATACTGATCATTATACCAGTCCTTAAGTTAATGAAATCCAAAGCTAGAATTCTAATGGGAAAGACCTACGGCTAACATAATTCTTGACTATGACAACCACAGTATTGATTTATCAAGCATTGATTAGCCTCTGTACTGATTATACAAAATTCAGTAAATTTTCACTCAACAGTATTCCATTTAATGCATTTACACATGTTTTTCTTATTTATGATTATAGAACATAGACTCAAAGTCTTGGCAATGATTCCAAACGAGACTCCAAAAATGCATTAACTGTGTAGTTTTTGTGAAGATGTTTTAGGCTAAGTTCTTTTGATAACTGCTCTGTCTAAATTAAGAGATATAAATATACTATTTTTGCTTGTAAAAATCTTCTTCTTGGAGCTCTTTCTGCAAAAACTTGGAAGTGTAGAATGACACCAACTTCAGCTATGGAGACCTAAAATAAACAGGTCAAGTCCATAAGAGTTTTTCAAATGAGGAATGGTTAAATTCTGCACAAGGAGCACACAGAGAGAAATATTATCTTTTCATGAAAATAAAAAAGGAAGTTGGCAATTTGGTTTATTTGCATGCATATGTGGGAGATTTAAGAACTTAATCTTTGCTTTAAGGGAAGAAATTCAACAAACGACTACCTGTGGAGCTGCTGGGAGCCCTTTGTAGATTGGGTCAAGCTAACCTTGAAATCCTGATTAGATGAAATTAATAATGTATTTGCTCCCGTAATCCTAGATTTTCATACTTTAATGTAGGAAAGGCCATCCTCAGTGTTTTTATAGACCCACCAAGAACACGTATTAGCCCAGCAGTACGTCTGGTTGCAGCAGAAATACAATTATGTAAATTAGATATGTGTTCCCTGAAGACTCCTAATAGAATGATTGACCTATATACCATTTAATTTGTTCTCRTGCTTTCTCTTTATTGTCTTCCAGCTGCACCAGAAATTAAAACTTGTTAARCTGCATTGCTCCCCAATTATATATCAAAGGTGCTTGTGCCACTTKGTGTCAAAAGCAATTAATAGTTTGTGTATTACTTATCTCCAGCAATGCATCAAGGTTCTTAAAACAGAAAAGTGCCTCTGTAGACCCTGTGCATTAAGCAACTTGGAGAACCTCAGTTTAAAAGTTACCAATGGTACTGTTAACAACAATCGTAATAAACAATTTTTTTAGAAATATGATGAGAAACAGACAAGGGTTGTTTTTTGTTTTGCTTTTAAGAAAAGCAGGAATTAGTTTTTGACTTTTCCATGAGCTAAGATRGGATTTCATCATTACAGGAATGACAGAGAAAGCCACGCAGAGGTACGACAATCTTTCTGCTAACTCTACTCACCATTAAATAATTAATCCTACATGGAAAAAGACAAAACTCGACCATGTAGAGCACATTTGGAAGTGCATAGTAGCAACACTGGGGACACYCTCCCCCTCAAGACTTCTCTGACCATGTTTGCCTCTTCCAAAGGTTTTTAAAAGATTTGCAGGTCAAGGAAGGAAAGAAGGTGCAAAAATCTCTTATGGTCTAGTAATCCACCTAAGTACCTAATAGCAACCTAATTAGTTTTCACAACGTGTTTGTACTTTGACACGTTAAATCTGCTGTCATGGTAAGTATTKCTTAAGATTGATTGTCAGATTCTAAGCCACATTTCCTGGGATTATTTGCTGAAGGTTATTCTTTAAACCAGCCTTATTTGTGTGTGTTTGTTTATAGTAAATTTACTTTCCTTAAGCTGTAAATATTTGATGGGGAACACAGCAAAAAGCGGGAAGGACATGTAAATGCTTACACTAAGCTCTAGCATTCGGCGTATATCAGAAGGTGAAGAAACATGGCACTGATGTCTGACAGCAATGCAAATCGGTACACTACAATGACAACATTCACGTTGGATAATGACCAAGTTTTTCAAGGACATTTGTGATTTTTTTTCTGAACAGTATCTTTAAAATGCAACTTTGAAAGCCTGTTCTCTGCATCATGCAATTCAACAAACACAGCGGAGCCTACAGGGAAACTCAATGTGCATGTAATACGAAATGGAAGTGTTTCACCTTGATTGAGCTGTGTTTTGCCATAGATAGTATTTAATTGAGTATGACAAGTTTCTCCCCAATTGCAAGTGCTTTGATTCACGCTTCAAAGCTGTTGTGCCAGGTGAGTTTTGTTATCTCCCACTGAAGTTTACTGAGAGTCTTTGCGGAGRTCTTTTATTTATTTGATCACAATATTCTCTTACCTAAAAATAATTATATTTAGAAGCACAGAGAGTAAAAGTAAAGAAGGCTTCTGCTGGTAGGATAGGGCTGGTGCAGAAGAGATAATGCATTTCCTGGTCTCAGAATAGGAAAAAGTCAGATGTACATCCTGAAAAAAAGATATTTTTGGGGGGGGTAGTGCTATGCAATGTACTTAAACTGTTTCCAAGTATTTGGACTGATCTTGCTTTCAGTTACCCAGCTATGGCACTGGTTATTAAATATGAGTAAATATGAATAATATGATCACAGGCTCATGACCCAAAACATTTTTCTTTTTCATTGCGTAGTTTATAACCTCTCTGCTTCRCAGAAGCAGACTTTGACTTTGCTGATTAAATCATCTGCTTGGATTCGAACATAATTATATACTTCCAAGCCAAAAAAAAATAAAAAATCCACCAAAAGGACGAGATAACGAAAACATTGTGAACTTCAGGAACAAGAACCTGTGCTCCCAGGCCTGCCTCATTTAAAAACCCTTGTAGAGAACCACAACTGGAGAACTCTTGCAGAATGAGGATATAAATGCTTCCTTAAGAAAAACAACGTATTCAAAACAAGCATTTTTGTTTCTCTACACATTCGGCATTGGTTATCATGTCTGGASAAGCTACAACAGGCCTCCCTTGGCACTACCTGGGAGGCTCAGGATGCCCAGTCTTCCTGAACACGGTACCAGCACCAAGACAGCTCTGCGACACCTCAGGGATGGTTTCTCCCTACTTTTCCTGTCTCAGMGCAATTAACGTATATCAGCTGCCTTCAGTCAATGTATTTTTGAAATGTTTATGAATCAGACCATGCCTACTCTTACATAAATCTGAGTACTTTGGAACCACAACATTGTAGGCTAAAAACACTCTCTGCAAGGACGCTGCAGGGCTTCAAAGTTTCATTTTCTTGCCCAGAAAGTTACTAAAGAGATAGAAACAACAAGTCTTTTGCTGACCAAAACAGCCCTTCATTTCTGAGCTATGATGGGGTCACAAGCGAGAAAGGAAATTCAGAGATTCRGGGACTCAGCTTCCGATCATGTTCAATGAACATGATGGTTTCTGCATCATTTACACCTACCTACCTGGTTGGGAGACGTTACTACTGTAACTTAGTTTCATGGCCCAATATTAGTCTAGACTGACTGCCAGCACTACATTAAGAAAYGGTAATGGATGCTATCTAGCTAGCTAGCTTCAAGTTGTTTTTCATAGAGCAGATAACAAGTAGCTCTAGTTTCTTTCAGATGCAGGGATTAAAATTCAATTTGGAGTTTTACTTTTTGATACAGAAATTTTAAATTTTGATCCAAATCTTGGAAAGCACATAGAGAAAGCACATCTCATCTGAAAAAGTATTTTCCACCAATTTCAGCTTCTCATTCCTTCATCCTATTTTTTTGTATTTTTAAGCTAGAGATCACTACAGCACGACAAACACCAGACCAATAAACTCAGTAACAAACAGCAGCTACATAACTGATTCAGATGCGTGTTTCTGCTTATGCCAAAACATTTAATGAAATGCAGCATGTCTGGAAAAGCGTAGGAGGATGCAGAATATGTCCAGGAGACATGGTTGGAAGGGTCCMTAACGAGTACCAACGACCACAGCCTCTGCACCCTGCCAAGCTGYGAGTGCAGAGGTGGTTGCCCTGTGCCATGGTTCAGAACATCTGAGTTTCAATCTGCTGCAAGTCACCAGCAGGAGAGACCTACTTCTTTCTGTCATCTAACTCCCCTTTTCACCCCCTTCCATGTTCATGTCGATCTCCTTCACCCCCTTGAACACTACACTCAATATAAACTCCTAGCATGAAAAGCATTTGTATTGGGAAAAACAAAACTATTTCAGACACAGAAATGGCAAATGGGGAAGAACAGAGGAAAGTGTCACCCAGACATACCTGAGAGAAAAATCATTTGACAAGACAGAGTCATTAATGCTTCGTTCTTCTTCAATAAAATGATTTTCTGTCCTGCTCTTTTTCCCAGCATTCACACCCCTCAACGTCTACTAAAGATATATTTTTCAAATATTGGCCATTATTAAGCAAAAAACCCCTCAAACCTTATAAAACAACACAGGCAGAAATACAGCTGTAATGTGTAAGCCAAAATTATCCAAAAGGAGACACCCGGCATTAAATACATGTTCATATTAGCATATACTGAAGAGGTCTACAACATCTTACAAACATGCYGAGAGAGACAACTACGACAGACGTTTCAGACAGCTCTATTTGTAACAGGTACCGGAGTTGGTACAAATGAATAAAAAGCTGAATTAAAAGCAGGGTCTGTATTAATAATAATAATAAAAAAGGACTTTATTTCTATGAGCTTTCTACCAGGCCGCTCAACAAGAAACTACAGACGTGTCACGGAGCCACATCCAAGCAAGGGAAAAGGTGAACGGGGCAGTTGCCTTCGTGAAGCTGAAGGAAGAACAAGCAGCAAAGGCTGACAACCCCAACAGGCTATAAAAGAGGACAGGATCAACTTGCTTTAAATGTTTTSTGCAATAAGGTCACCTTCCTCTTCTATACATCTCGCATTTTATTTCTGATGGTAATTTTCCCACAGAAAATTTGAAACTATCTTTACATTTGCTGTGCTTTAATTTTTACCTACATGCACCGTTGAAACTGAGAGTCCTTAGTGGAAACATTTGTATAAAGTGAAATTTAAGCCAAATAGTTACATTTACTAAACAATGTCATATGGTATATCCACACAGTGACATGAATTGTGTCATTTAGGCCATACTCTGTTTTTTTACCACATTGTGAAATTTCCAATTAAGAAAATGAATCAATCCCCCATGATTTATGCAACTCGTACTTCTAATTTTGAATATTCATAACAATCCTCATAATCTTTAGGCAAAATACACTCACAGTAATTCACAAATCATTTAAAATAATTAATACATTGGAGGCTTCTCATCCTGTGATCAATAATTGAACAGTTATCGGGGCAAAATCTGTCAAATGAATTATTCATGCCAAGTTTCTCGCCCAGTGCTCGCACAGACTTCAAAGGAGAYGGTCATGTTCTATTCCTTCACAAAAGGAGCAGGGCATTAATGGCACGCGTGGTTCAGATCACAGCACAAGCACCTCCTGTTTGCCACCCGATGGGAGACGTTCGGGAGCTGAACGTGGCTCAATRCGAACCACACGCGCCAGGGTTGAACAGACCACAGGACTTGATCAATAAACCTAATTTTAATTACTTCAGTGTTAATATTCAACATGTCTGTTGATAGAATCAAGTCGCAGTCAAATTGACTATTCCTGCTTCACATTAGCGAGGTGCAAATGATTTACAAACACTCACACAACACACAAACACCCCACGACACAAAGGGTGTACTTTTTACTTCGGCTGTGAGCACTGCAAAGTGTTGTAGCTCCAGACAACAAAACTATGGCTATTTGCAGGGACAGACAACTTCTCCCTCTTATGCAAAATGCCTTTTTGCTACAGAAATGCAGTAGAGCTTTTGAGTCATTCC
Organism: Nothoprocta perdicaria; assembly: GCF_003342845.1. Lineage (NCBI taxonomy): Eukaryota > Metazoa > Chordata > Aves > Tinamiformes > Tinamidae > Nothoprocta > Nothoprocta perdicaria. Next base: position 1,362,327 of record NW_020454871.1, read on the forward strand.
CTTTTTCTCAGCAAAGAGAAAACTGTCATTTACTGTCATTTTTCACAAGGGYTATTCGGTATTATTAGCTACTGATCAGATAAAGAGTACAGAAGCTTGAAGCCCTATGCTGGAACATCCCGATTTTCTTAAACTGGTCTTCATAACACTTGCATATTTCACTATTTGTCAACCAAAAAAAAGTAGTTCAAAATAATATTAAACAGAAAAAAATAACTTGGCAATGAAAATGAATAGTATCCCATTAGGAGACATGGATTTTCTAGTTGTATTAAATCAGTCTCTCAGGAACAAATTGCRTTAGAAGATCATCTCCCAAATACTTCTGTGCATGTGTCAAATTTTTTTTAATTAGCTCAATATATTAAGGCTTCTGCAATAAGAAATGTGGATGATAGTTCTTGCATATCACAAGTGATATAGTGTACTCAGGCACTACTCTTTAATGAGTGCTCTGCTCAGAAATATCTTGTTTGTGGTTTGGAGAAGACGGAAGAAAAACAGAATTTCTCCATTGTTAAATTCATTTAGAAAAAAAGCAACACAGAACAGAAAGCAGAAGTGGAAATATAACACTAGTATAATATAGCATAAGCTGCAACTGAATCARGCTCTCAAAGTAGAGAAATTTCCCCTCTCCTGACCTCTATGTAGTCAGTCTGCTAAGCAAGAGAGCGAGATGATGGATCTTCTCTCATCTTTTCTATTCTTATTTCATAGTGCAGGGCTAAAATTTGAAAATCTTACATGATGAGATTTTCACGTCATGAAATATGGAACACAGTTACGATAAGAATCCAGACCTTCYGGATGTCTGGAAGCTGGCAAGTACAGCACCAAAGCATCCTATACTTTAAGATCTTAAAATAGTTGTATGTAATTTACACCTATATTTCTGTTTTGGCAGAAATAGGAGTTATTCTTAGTTTGACAGATTCACCTACAGAGAAAGAGGWGTCATTAGGAAGGGAAGCTTTAAAGGAGTATTGGGAATAACTGCTTATAATAACAAAGCTAAAATAAAAACACCAGGAGGTGCTGAAATCCAGACTATTTTCTCAGGGCTTAACCAATACTTAAGAGCTGGCATCCGTGACAAATTGGTTCTGGATTATTAGTCAGACTTTAGGCTATTGCTGAGGCATCAATCTCTCACTCCGTGGCATCTGCTTATTCGCTAACCTGTGTAGCTTCATGTCAGATAGTCAATTTTTGTCTAAGAATTTGATAGATGTTAATGTTATTGTTTCAGCTGCCGCCCTTTTGTTCTAGCGGTGGTGGTTCAAGTTCTCAATAGTGCTAGATTGAGGCTTGACTAGATAATAAAACAGAAGTTTTGAATTTATCTTCCCCTGCAATTTGCAGAATAAAAGGAYTTCCTGCTTAAGATATAGTAAGGTCTGGGTTATTTTTTATTATTTTTTTCCCCTCTCCTGCATTTTAATACTTCCCTGTCTAAAGCCTTGAACAGGCCAGTACTGACTACAGTTTCAAATTCCAAGAAAGAGCATCTACATTCAATAACAGCCATACAGCATCTGTATCAGGAGCAGAAGTAGGCTTTTACCGATCTCTCAAAAATTAGACCAAAAAAGATTGTCTTTTAATTTTCATAGAATGGTCGCTTCTAAACTCCCAGTCTTTTAAGTTTACAAATCAATAACTTGATAAATTTGTGGCCCTGTGAAATACGGGCATCCCGGATAGTCAGTCCATGCAATCTTCCCTTTGGCCAAGGCTCAAAGCAACCTTCAAGGCTAGTTGCACCCTTCATCTGATCTGCTACAGCCATACATACGTTCTTCTACAATGTCCCCAAAAACCTTTGCYCGCTAATGACGGGGCAGAAGTCCTTCTAACGTCTTCTAAAGCTAAATATCTTCTGTACTATGAATTCCAGCAAACTTTCCAAGCTCACACCCCTTAGAGTCGATGCTATTCTCATTCTAAAARCTAAGAGCATCTAAGGACATATAAGGTGAATGGTATAATACCTTGGACTAGTTTTCAGTCCTGAGTACTAGCTTCTGTTTCCTATATACAGCTGTGATTACATAATCTCAGTCACATAGTGGAAAAATGGAACATAAAAAGCTTAACAAACTTAGCTGTTTGTTCACAGGGTGTGCGTATTACATTCTTCATGTCAAAAAACCTCCCACATGAGCCATTCTACCTAGAGATAAAAGCCCGCACTACTTAAAACCCCAATGGCTTTTGTTTCTTGAAATCCCTAAAAAGTAGAAAAACTCCGATGCATTTTCAACCAGCTTTGTCCTTTAAGGGAAAAGGAAGAGACCAACAAAAGCAGAASAGCAGGCGTAAGTTAAAGTATTTGCAAACAGAAATGCTCAAGTAACTTTAGGTAAATGACCTAATGCAGTTTCTCCTCTCAGAGTCAGAAAACTACTGACTAGGATAACTACTGTTCTAGGGATTGAACAGCCAAGTTGTTCTTCGGCAAAGAGAAGCCCAAGTGGTTACAGTTCTAGGTTCTGGAACACCAGTCCTGCACCTTTTTCCTCTCCCTGACCCATGATAACGAACCTTTAAGCTACCTTGCCCAACCAAGCTACTAGCGCCAGTGTCCAGCTCAGCAGTGAAACGCAGAGAGCTGGGGAGAGATTTATTATCACACATCTAGTCACTTATCAGAACCGTGCTTCATTTGGGCTGCAAATGAAGACAACACCAGACAAAACTGAGGATTCGCGTTAATATTTCTTGCCACGATACTACAGGGATTATGAAGGTGAACCAGTCCATAATTTGCCTCAATTTTTGTCTCAAAAAGGAAGGAGTGATTCCCAAGTCATCCACATGGAAATGACTGAATCTGAGATGGGTCGAGATAGAAAGGAGAAGTGGAGGAAAGAAGAAAGTAAGAGGGAAAATGAAAGAGTAGCCCTTACCCCTACCCATGCCATGAACTAGCACAACCAGGTGTCACAAGAGCAAGGGGGACATGAGTCCAGACAGGCTCCTGCAGCTGCTCCCCAGGTACCAGGGGGACCCATAAGCGCCAAAGAGAAGCTCAGCTCATTCACGGGGACATTGTAACGTGCTGCAGGCGCGATGGAGCACAGGGCTCACACTGCCCTCACGAATGCCTCCTAGTCTGAAATGGGTCTGGGACACTGGAACTGTCACTCAAGAAAAACTACCCACCTTGGACATTCATCTTCAGTTGGAGGGATAGAATTGGATCAGCCATRGCGTATTTAAAATGAGAAGCATCTCTGGGTGTTTTCTCTGGGGTTACACTAACCAAAACAGTTCCTTAAACAGGGTTCCTGTGTTATCTCTTCTTTTCCATTATCACGCAGCAAATGCTCTTAACTATAAATATCAGTTGCCTGCTTTTTGACTGAATGACTAAGCAAATATTAATGTCAACAATTTAATGTATTGGATAACATATACTGGTGTTTGTTTTATTATACCTCCAGGTTGTTCAATTATGCCTGGTCCCCTTTTAAAAAGATTGTCTCTAAAATAATCATTTTGAAAATGAATACTGTAAATAATATTTAATTTTAATGACCATGCTCAGCATTATCTAATCTAAAGTAAAAATACATGTTGGAAAAAAAGCGTCTGTCCTACGACAAAAACCTGCATGCCTGGTACAATTCTTTCCTAAAGCCTCTGAGTTGAGCTTAGAATTTTTTTTTTTTTTAAGATGATGAGAAATATTTCACATAATGAGATGATGGCTATGAAACTGTAACACATCATTATTATTATTATTAAACTTTTYGAAACGCCTCAAATGGAGTTACATGAGTCTCGTGGAAGTGTGTGCTGGAAAATTCTACTTCCACAGCAAAATTAATATCTGTTTGGTAATATGGTTACTCTAATTAGTATTACTGCTATTACGTATCTGTCAAACATAGGATGGACCAACAAAACCTAATTAGCTGTTTAAACTCATTTGTGTGCCACATTTAATCTTGTGCTTGTCACATTTAAATTTGTTTAAACCTTAATAATATTCAAGATCATGTACTCCTATTAAAGGCAACATGTGTTTGAGCCATAATGAATTGCTGATATTAAAATATTCATTACAGCTCAAACAAGTTTTTATTTATCTAGGTGAGCCATTTATCTTTCCTCTAAGATTTATGAGGCAGTTTTACTCAAATCAGTGAAAATTAAAACCCAGTAATTTATTTTGCATTTCCTATATTGTTAATTCAGTAATATTTCTCATCATTCTGCCTCTCATTTTTACGTAAAACATCAATATATCTAAAAAAGCATACATGTCTTCATGTACATATGCAAATAGTTAAAAATTCATTTAGTTAATAGTTTTAATAGTTAAATTTTATTCACATACATTTCTGTTACATTTGAAGAYTTTTAAATATCCGAGAAAGATGTCCAAGTGCTTTTGAGTATTTGCACCTTAAGGCTATATTCACAAATGAAGGACTGAACGCCCTGACAAACACCAAACCTCACGTCAATATTCCCAACTAAAGGAGTATAAAAAGAAGAAAAATCACTTCACAAAGAGAATCTATACATCTTAGATGAACAACACTGACTAAACAGTCCAKATTCAAAATACTACCAGCATCTTCTCCTCTGCACCCTCTAGTTTTTCCTTCCTATACATTATAATGAAAGAAAGAATGCATCTTTATCTTGAAAAGGCCTCACAGCTTGAGGGCCATGTACTTCCACACGTACACTTTAATATACTAGAGCAATAAATGTGAAGAACAGCAAGCAGTGCTAATATACCACACCAAGGCTATCTCCTAATTTTCTAGTTGGCTTCCAAACAAATCTAAGTCTGCAAAAACTTTGGGCTTCAAACGGTAAACACCATTAACATCTTGTGAGGAACTGGGCAAACAGAAATAAAGTCTATATAAATACCTTTCTGTACCAGCCTAACACCTATTCTGTCTTCAGTCACATAAAACTATTAAAAGTTTAGTTGCTGCCTGTAAGTTGCTGCTGGGGATCTTGTTCTCCCCTTTTGTTTAGGTGATATTATCATTCCCATCATTCTGGAGGAGGATGCCTGCACGAAGGCAGGCAATGAATATTTGTATCACACAGAGGAGCACGTATATAAATATTTGATTATGTACATTGACAAGGGACGGTGAGAAAGGAGTAATAATTGAAATCAATTGGTAGAGATTTTTCCTTTAATGAAATTACTTTGTGTATCCTGCTTTGAGATCTTCAAGAAAAGAAAAATAATAAGAAAATCAAAGTTAGGCAAGGAATAACTACTCATAGGAAATGAGAGATGCATGACAAGATTTCTTCCAATAAACTAAGAACACACATCCAGAGAGAAAGATAAAATAACTATCTAATCTACCTTGGCAAGATATTATTATGATTTGTGTTTTTTCATAGCAAGGCCATTTTTTCCAAGTTTAATATTTTTAAATAGAAAAAAAGAACTGATAAAATTGTTGAAATAAATAAGTTTTTGAGCTGAATTATGTGCAAGCCTTAATTTTTAACAAGAACAAAACACGAYGCAAGGATCCTCTCTCCGATCTTTCTGTTTCTTCATGAACTGTTTCTTATCTTCAGAACAACACATTTATCATACACATGCATGAAAGCAGGTCTTGGTGCTTTTAAACCTCTTATTGTCCTCCTCTGAAAAACTGGATTCCCACTCTCTCCCACCTGCCCGTGAACTTGTCATGCAAAGCGTCACCAAGGGTCCTCTAAAACCTCAGGGCTGGTTTTCCTGACTCATCTAATATTGGGGATTGGAACAAGAAATTCACCCTCCATGCTGCTGACATTCTCATCATGACAGAGCCTRGTTTCTGCTTTAGAAAGTACTAAATTTCCACCAGGGAAGTCAGACACTTCCATTTTTGTGTTAAGGACTATCTGTTCTATACTCTGCCTCCTTCATTCTCTAYCTTAATTGTAAGAGCTTGATTCTTATTTTTTATTTGGATTACAGAAAAAAAAAAAATTATACCTGCCCTTGCCTCTATTAATTCTTTGTACATGGTGAGTTGGAAGTTCTTCTACATTTGTTTAGTGTTCATACTAATAATTTCAACTTTTTCAGGTTTTCACATTTTCTAGCTCTTCTGGGGCCTCGTCACTGATTATAAGGAAAACCTAAGGCAAATAGTTTTCTCRAGTTCGTGCTTCATTTAAATGCTTAAACAGAGGTAAGATAATGTCTTTAYGTATGTCTTTATAATGTCTTTAAATATGACCTACACTAAGTTTGTCTAGATACACTTTTGCAGTTTGTAAGGTTGTCCTCTGAATTATTCAAAAGTCTGATGAAAATACGAAGTAACATTTTTTCTAACATCTTTATTCTACAAATATTATATTTGAACTGAAAAAAATAGTGTTTAAAGCCATAAATGTTATGTTTAGAATAAAAAAGTTTTAAAATAACCTGTTTTTGCTTCAAACAGCACTCTCATACCCACGGCTGCCAARCTGAATGTTCTGCTGGTTTAATCAACAGAACTGTACTGTAGAAAGCAGCTATGAGGGTACCACATAACTTTTGTTTATAGTTGCTGTAGCTATTCCAAGGAGAAGATATTKTTTCCCAATAATATATGGTGCAATGACTAACAGGCCAGAGAAGGGTTCTAGAAGAATAACATATGGGAAAAATAAGCAGAACCACAAAACAGAGAGCAATGGGTCACAAATATAAGGAGAAGCAGCAAACAAAAACATATAATTTCTTTGGATACAGACTAACCATGAYACTCCACAAGTCCCCTATCTTAAACCAGACAAAAATGATTTCCAGTGCACTCCCTCTATAAAACAGCCTGTTGCATTTTTATAGATTATGTATTCTTCCTCGCATATTACTTGTAAATCAAGGGGTGGAAGCCTAATCTGAAGAGGTGTCAGAATCACGTGTCATTATGTCATCTATTCCTGCACAAGTGGAAGCACTGGAGCTGCTAATCCAGCTCCTAAAACATGCCACTGCACTCATGTAGTTTGAAATGTCTCATGATACCGCATCTTACATTCATCTTATCTGCACAGACTGGCGGCAGGATGATGCACTGCAGAAGGAACACAGAAACAGCACAGTAAATCTGCACAGCAGTGCCCTCTTCCCACATTTGCGCTTCTAAAATTGTCACAAAATAAAATAGCGTGAGCGTTAGAATACACCCATGCTTCTTAGACAATTTCATCATAATTTGTCATTCATTCCGAGATATTCATTTGTCTAAAAGCAATTAAAGCTTAATTGCTGCATAACCTGAATAATTTAGAAATGCAAATTAGGATAGCAGGCAGGCAAGTATGTGTTCATTAATTTCTTTGTTATCACCATCTGTTTAATTAAAAAAATGAGTTTTACTGAATGACAGCTTGCTAACTATATAAACGTTTCCCTTAATTGAAAATGTCTTTTGCAATTGAGGTCAGCATCTGACAAAAATTGTTTGAGCTTGTGCAAAAAAACATTTTATCTAAACAAATTGTAGTATTTTTAAATTCACATTAAAAGGCATTGCCAACATATGCAATGTAATTCAAGAAATAACATCTTAACTTCTTAATGCTAACTCATAATTTTAGAAAAAAACATTGCTTGGGAAAAATGATGGTTATTACAGTTGTGTGTACACAGTTGTCTTTTCTCATCAAAAGTATATGCAATGTATCATCATCATGGCAGATTATTTTGAAAACTCATAAAATTCTGACTCAAAATATAAATATTTCTAGGTGAAAAAGTTGTCTTAAGAAAGCAAGTGTTCTTCACAATATGGATATGCGACACGGTCTTTGTATTTACAAACTAGAGTTTTCTGAGTAGGGTCTTCTTTACAGGAAAAGCTAATTCTTTACAGAATGACAACATTCTTCATAAACGATGCATATCACGCTCCCTTTYGTTTAGAAAGTAACACTTTACTGCACTAACATGGTCGTGAGTATCATATGAATGCTGCATCTCACTTTTAACCTGTCTGTGCAGACTGACTCAAACTCTAAACTCAAACTCAGTGCTGCTTATTTGTAAAACAGGAATGTTGAAATAAATAACGTGCCTGCAAGTTTGCTGTGCTGCAGCTAAGCCTTAAGGTAGAGGTATCATGGCTTTGAGACATCAGCAAATTGATTTTTAGGGTGGAAACCCTGAAGAGTGAAGGGTAATGTAGTACTATATACACAAAAAAAAAGTTAATTATTCACCTTATGCTTAATATATCACTAATTATACTACTTCRCTAGAATTTAGGTCATACCTAAATCTATCTAGGGCTCTATCGTTGCTTCCTACTTTATTATGGACACTGTATTAGCACAAAAACTTACTTACAGAGTGCAGGAAACAGTCTCTTGCATTGAGGGGAAGGACAGTGATGCCAGCTGCAGGTGGTGGTAACAACGATGACAACAGAGCTTCAGTGCCTGCCACGGAACCAAACTCTCCAGAAATGTGTTTGCTCTCACACTACCCCTCATTGTATCCCCTTATATAGCAAATTACTGGTGTGATGGTGTGTTGCCTTTTTAATGCTGAATTATTGTGCCAAAAACCATGTAATGTTAGGGCTGTCCCCTTCAGAAAATGGGTTAACTTTGAGCAACCTTGCTGAGTAACAACACAGGGATATAAACCCGGGGCCAGGCCGCAAGGCTCAGTCACGCAGCTTGGCAGCTCCTCCGTGTGTAGTCTCTCCGCACTCAATTAAACGATCTTTACATTTTCTAAGTGTTGTATAAACATCATCTGACATTTGCAGGCTCCCTCTCGCATATGGAAACAAACATTCTGATTCTTAATGAACATATGGGGTAACAGGAAAAAGATTAAATAACTTTTGCACAGCAGAGGCATCAAATGGGAAGGCAAACTCTGAACCCCAAAGCTACACATGGACCTTTTATGTATGGCATTACTAAATTATTCCCTAGAAGACAGATTCCTAATTTTCCTTTCTTGTTCAAGAAAATTGCTTATCAATCAAAAAGATCTTTATAATGAACCATGTCACAAAGTTTGATTTCCTTATTTTTTCCTTCTCAAGTGCAAACATGGAAACCTTCCTGAAGACATTCTCATTGGATTATATATAGCAGTATAAAGCTACGTGCAAGATTTGCCAGGAAAAACAATTCCAATGGGAAATATGGAAAGAATATGCAGGAAAATCAGGACAAATAAGCACAAATAATTCTACCGGATAGGATTTGGGGGAAGCTAGTACTTCTCCCTGATTCTAGTGTCAGACTGTCTCTCCACGAGCATTTATCTGAAGAAGACAACTCCCACAATTCACAGTTGTATACTATGTATCTCTATCTTATATCTAAATTATAGATATAAGTTATAAGATAGACATATAAGGATGGCGGAACRCTGAGATGCTCAAATTATGTTACACACTAAAATAAATTATGAAGTACAGAAAGTAATTTAAACTTATAACCCAGAGGTTTAAATTTATAAGCCGGAAGTYGGAATCAAAACCATTGGAACTTACAATGACTAATTAAAATGCAACAGATGTTATTAATTTATTACACCACTGTATATGACGTATATATTTGGAAGTAGCCCCTGGGAACTAAACATACCTTGCAGAGGAACGCATTTTAAACCATTAAAATATGTTTGACCAGCACACCAGATCCTACTGAAGGACCGAGTTCTTCATTCCTATTTTGACAGCCAGTAACAGGAGCCCATTCCTGGGCTGTGACACAAAATCATCAGATTTCTTAGCTCTCAAAAGCTATGTAAAAATAATATGTCTTAAATAATGTCCAATTGTTTCCTTTGCCTCTCCCTCCATGCTTTTAATCCCTTGAAAGATCTGTGGCAAGTATGTATGATAAATACCTTTAAATGACAAATGTTTATCAATACTTGTTTAGGAGATGGTTTAGACTGTTTATCTGCAAGTGCCAYGTTTATGTTTTTATGCATCAAAGCATTATATTGATTAGCCAGATATTTCTTCATGCTTTCACTAGATGGCAATATTGCATTGCCTTTCACTATATATCTGTATGTGTGTATATATACACACACACACATATATATATGTGCATGACATATTTAAATGAGGCAAAGAGAAAGTAAGGTAAATTGTATCAGTGCATTGAACAAAATTAGCACAGGATAGAAAATATTGAAATTAATTGAAGTATTTCCATGGATTTTCTCACTCATTTATCAGTGTTCTTGAAAATTTTCTGCTTCACTTTTCTCCTCAATCAAAAATGCCTCAGTTGACTGTACAGTGAATTCACTGAGCAAGATGTTCTTTGCTTATTCTGTAAACAGGCTAACTAAAAAAACTTGAAATCAACTTGAAAAAACACCCAGCACTAATATTGAAAATCACTAGGGARATTTCTTCATGACTGATGCTTATGTGGTGACAGTTGGGTTCCTGGCCATGAGGAATTTCCAATCCATATAGCTTCCCAGCCCACAAGTGTGTATCATGTGGAATTAATTCTCTTAAATCTCAGTTTAGAAGCGTGTTCACTTTGCCTACTTTCCTTCTATCTTTACACTTCAAAAAATGAAGCAGAAATTATTAGAAGAGACAGAAGAATGATTTGTTTAAAGGGAAGGAAGGTGCATTTAGAAGAGATGAATAAGATGAYGACAGTGACAGGATCCACTTCTCACGTATGTTCTGAACATGAATTGCACCAGGAAACAGAATCTAAGCCAAGCCAGGATACTCAGGTCATCAGGCAAAAGATTTCTTTAACTTTTCAGATTCACYAGCTATATAAAGTCAACAGGAAAGATTGCAAGAGTCTCCTTTCAGATGACCGAAGGCCCATCTGCTTCAGGCACATTTCTGGTTGGCAGGAAATGAAGTATTTAGGATCCAGTTTCCCAGATTTGAAGTGAACTAGTGCTGGTGCACACAGCATGCAGGGTCTCAAGAAYTCATCTTAATCACAATGGATGATCAAGAACTGCAGTCCTGACGACAAAAGCCTTATTTTCCTYACACAACACTATTCATCTGCACTGAGGTACCCAAAATTTGACAAATCAAAGCAGGCTGAACAACAGTTCTCTACCTATTGGCTTATCAGAACGATTGGACAGTTCTTTCCTCAGTTTTTAAAATAAGTCATCTCATGTGAACCAGAGTAAGATTAACTGCTGAGACTCCCCTGCTGTAACATTTACTGTAATAAAATACCTAATTTCCTGCAGGGATGGGGGTATTTCTCAGGATTAAGCACTACACCCTACACAGCACACACATCTCCCCAGGCACATCTGAGAAAGAATCAAACAGCTAACTCCAATAGTCACCTGAGAACACACAGTTCAGCAGCAATATCCTAAAGATAAACCTGAATTTAGTAGCTGTAAACTGAAATAATAAGCCTTGCATTATAGCTTATTAGCTATTCAGTATATATAGCTTACATGCTATTATTAGCTATTTAGTATATATAGCTTATAGCTATTCATTTCCTGACTGAATTAGAAAATCAGGATGCTATAATAGAGATGATAATTTTAGATGTGAATCTTTTAGGGTTATAAGTCGTTCCTTCTACTTTTATATCACTGAAAGCAATCTCTCATCATAATAGGCACCTGTAATATCTCTTCATAGCCTTTTATTGAACTTTCCTCAAGATTCACCTACATTATCACTACTTCCAAGATACACTCTAAGGCTAAAATTATGATTTTCAAGCTAAATTTTTCTCATGGTTTCCTTCTTTATGTTCTGAGCAACACAGATGAAATAGCCTCACTGTTTTGTCAAGATATTCAAAACCCAGCTGAGTAGTCTTGAGCAAGCAGGTTGCTCAAGATCAGATGGACCAGATGATCTCCAAAGGTCCCTTCCAATCTCATCTCTCTCTATTTTTAATCTACCTTTATCTACTTTTATATATATATATATATATATATTTTTTTTTCTCTCTCTCTCTCTCCACTCCCGCCTTCCCATCTCCCTATCCCTCCCTTTTTCCCTTGGCAGGGGCTGGGTGAGCAGCATGTAGAGGGCATGGGTTTCAACCTTAAGCCTTTAAAAAGAACTATGGGCACTTCTTTTGGCATAGACACCAGCCACCTCCTGGCTGGATTTTATCACATGCTTAGGAATGATTTCCACAYGGAGGAAAGGAAGAAATTATTAACTAATTTTATCACACTGCCTATCAYGTATGCAAGATATATACAGATTTGAAAACCAGGAGAGCTTTTTTATGCTGCAGATGTAATGTATGCTTTCATTTTCTGGGCTTTCCCTGCTCCATTTATATTAGTTGCTGTAATAAAAGGCATTAACCCTGCCTAAAGAGCTGATCCTGCCACAGTCCTTTTGTTACGCTGATGTTTTTCCCTGGAAAGCGATGCATTAGTAGGAACATGATCCAATTCACCAAGGAGCACACACGGGTAGCTGGATATTCGCTCCCATTAACTCCAAGGAAGGGCTCTTTTAGAACCACACTTCTACGTAGGCTAGGAGGCTCTTTTGGCCTCCAGGGAAACTTTCCTTGGGGACAGTTCATATGCACCTCTCTCACTTCACTAGTAAAATTTATTCAAAGCTTACACTGCATTCAGGAAAAGCAGTGGTATTTTGCTAGGCTAAAAAAATTCATTAGTTTCTAGATCCTTGGTATGAGATGGCTCCATTCCCCTTTATAGATGTGCCAACTTGCATTTATGGGTGTGAGTATTGATGATACYTTCTAAAACGTGTCCACTTCTCGTGCGATGAAACTGGTACTTTCCTATTTCTGGAAGGAATATTTGAACTACTACAGCTTCCCATTCCAGCCCCGTGCTGAAGAAGCACTATCAACATGAAGATCTTTAGGAACGACTTGATTGCCACCCTGACCTGAGGGCACCCAAAACCAGGGTGCAGGCTTGTGATAGGCACTGAACCAAGGGGTGGTAAATAGTTGTGCCACCCAAAACAGCTCAAGGACTGCACTCAAGCTCAGGGTTGGAATCTCTGTGTTCTCACCCGTTCCACTCATGGAGGGTTATTTCATTCCAAAATATTCATTTCTCTCACYATTCCCTGTTTTCATGTGGAATGGGAGATAGAGAGAGTAGAAAGAAAAATGGTTTTAAAAGCTAAGACTATGTTTTGCTTTGCTGGAGAGGTTAGAAGAAGGTGAGCTAAAGGAATAAGCTTTATGTATCATTTTWAGTATTCTATTTAAATAAAATTTAAATTAGATAAGATGTATACCAGAGCAGCCTTGAAGCRCAAGATGCAGGATACTATTGAACTGCCTACTTTGCTTACTAAATTGGTAATAGAAAAACAAAGGACAAATGCATCCTCATTTAAAACCATATTTAGTATGCAAGCCGCTAATAAGGAGGGCTTGCAAAAGCTCTGATGCAAATTGCATATCATCCTAAAGGGTAAAGTAGTCAGAGGAAAAATAGCTTTGGGTTTTAAGTACTTTAAAGCCTTTTACTAAACCTACACATGCTATTTATTACAGCTATATAACATTATCTTTACACCTACAAGTGCTTTTAGTGCATATAGCAAATGTTGTCTGCATATCAAACGTCCGCACACATCAAATACATATGCTGAATGGGCATTCCGGTTGTAACATTCATCAGAAAAGCCCTGTAAAAACTCTGAGGGCAGCCTCATTATTCCAGCATTCCGACTAGCTGCTCCGAAGACCAAAGGAGCTGGGAAGGCACCTGACAGCTGCGGCTGTTACGGATGGATATTGGGTTGCAGTGACTCTCAGTAACTCAAAGCAGGCTCCAAGCAGAGCTCTCAAATACAACTCGTTAGCTGTAAATAAGTGGAAGGTAACAGACGCCCAAAGAGGCATCTTGCTGATGTTAAGGCAGTAATAGAAGTGGGGTACCATTCTGCAGAGGGGCTACAGTGATGAGTTGGCTGAGATGCCATCTGGGAGCAGGTCTTATTCCTCTGCTAGGATGGACAAGTATCCTTACACTTCCTGCCAGTCCCAGCACTAACTACACTGTGGGTAGAGTTTAAGTACTCTAAGAGTGTGTGTAAAAATAATATCCAAGACCTTCACACTTCAAAGTATAGTCAAGTCAGCACCTGAAGACTCACATTTATCAATGAATTTTCAGCAAATAACTAAGGTGGACTATTTTTTTAAATTATAGGTTGGAGTCATGGTGAATTCTTGAGAACRCTCAGTAACTTAAAATCAAGAAAAGAAGGGAAAAAAATGAAAGAAAGAAGTCATGTCGTTGTCAGCTGATCTCATGACATTTCTTTCAAGGTCCAAAACTCCTTATTTCATTCTAATGAAATCTGAAACCAGACATGGGTTTTGATCTGTCTCTAACCTAAAAATCCATCTTGGTACATACAGTGAAATCAGATCTAAACAGCTGTACCTGATACAAATGCCAGAAAACATGTATGACCAAAGCAGCAAATGCCATGCCTGATTTTAAACACACGCAGATAATGCTCATTAGATTCTGAAATAAGGCCAATTTATTTTTTAATTTTTTTCCTCTCTCTCAATCATACTTCAGTTTCTCTGCTACAATAAGTTTATTAGTCAGAAGCTATACAATGTTATTTGCAGGCACTGAACCTTCAGGAAATGTTTCAAAACGGAGAATATTATAATTATTTCTTGCTACGCAGCCTCRCGCTGTACTCAGAGCGACCAATTTAAGCTGATGCAGGCAAGAGCTTTTTAAAATAGCACCTCCTACCTTCCTTCCCCAGACCACCTGCCTGTGTGAAGCTGTTGCAGAGACAGACTTGTCAGAATTACACAACAAAATTCCATAAAAATATTAAAATTCATCCTATACATGGAAAAAAAGAGGAAGTTGGGGAAGTTGGGCTCTTATCTCCATGCCCAATAATGCTAATATCTCATGTTTTGTCATAAACACTCACATATCTCCTCAGGCATATCTTTTATTTTTTTGAGAACCAGTACACTCCCATCTAATTGCACTTAAACTTGGTGACTTAGTTCAGTCCCAAAATATACTCTGCTGGTCATTAAAAAATTAAGTGCTATACAGAATCACTAATTATATTCTTTTAATATAGACTATTCTATTTTTTGCTGAATAGGCTAAAAAAAAACACATAGAGAATATAGTTAATAGTGCTCTTATACCAGAAAAATACTATGGGCTGAAACCTTTTCTTACCTAGGGATTAATTAGTGAGGTATTTAATTCTTACTTGAGAGTCTTTTCCAATTTCAAGGCAGAGAGGCCCTGGCATGTATGAGAATGAGATACTTAGAGAATTGTGACAAATCATTTAAGAACCTATATTCTAGGGATTTTTTTCCCTTTTGTGATGCCCACTGAACTATATTAACTCTTATAATGTGGAAAACCTTCCAGGAAAAGATGAAACGGATAAAGGGAGAACAGTAGGGCTGCACTGGCAMAAAAATGCCAGAGCCTTGGACTGATAAACTTTGCACAGCAGGTTGTATAAGCAAAACGATACATAGAGTCCATGTATCTTCATAAAGATGAAAGGATGTTTGTCTGAAAAAACAAAAACAACTGGAAAGCCATTTTCATGAGAAAATAAGAAGCTTCTTATTTTAAATTTTAGCACAGTTTGCTGTTCTTTGATGGTGCACTGCAGCCTCTCAAACAACCCATAAATCACAGAGTCACAGATTGGTTGAGGTTGGAAGGGAYCCCTGGAGATCACCCAGTCCAACCTCCTGCTCCAGCAGGGACACCCAGAGCACGGGGCACCCRGTCACATCCAGGAGGGTTTGGGAGGTCTCCAGAGCAGGAGCCTCCACAGCCTCCCTGGGCAGCCTGTGCCAGGGCTCTGGCACCCTCACAGTGAAGAAGTTCCTCCTCACATGGAGATGGAACTGCCTGGGTTTCCACTTATACCCATTGCCCCTTGTCCTGTCACTGGCCACCACTGMGAAAAGGGAGATCCTTTTCAGAACTGAGAACACTGGCATTGAGTCATACCAAAAAGCCATGCTTTGATTGGATTCTCAATGGCTTCCTTTCATGACTCCCTAGTGAGGATATACTTTCATCTCTTGGTAATAATGRTTTGAAATTTTAATTTCAGGTTAGAGTCATGTTTCATGTGAGAACTCAACTGTTCTGTTGAAGTTTTTATATAAAACTTATAAACTAGTTTTACAGAACAATTTTTTTTAAATGCTTGCTTGACATTTAATAAGTAAAAATGTTAAAAAACAGCAGAAGTTTATGCCCAGAGTGCTAAAATTGATTGCATCTTCTACATAAAACTTAAGTTTAGCAATTGATGACTACTATGCACTATGAAAATCCAATATTTAATTTACTTAAAGGAGTAAGTCACTAAAGCTGATAGGTCCTCAAATGGCAGGCATCTATGGTACTCACAGACATATCGACATTTTTGTATGGAAATAAGACTGTTTTTTCATAAAAATAGTGAATAAAATCTTCAAACTATCTGAGAGTTTATTTCTCAAAGATTTCATTACCCCTCAGTTCGATGAACTATCCCGCAATCATACTGAGCATACTATTCATTTTACTAACTCTCACATAAGTCCAGATCCATATGGTCATACACAATTTAGACTGACCCTAGTGTATGTAGTTCAATGTGTATATTCATAACTCTTTAGACCTATTATTTTGCTRCTTCAGATTTTATTGTAGTATTACTAACTAAATCTTTCTAATTAATTAATTCATGTAGCATTACTCTTAAACAGGGATATATAACCTTAAATGGGGACGGAGGATAGAATTTACTTTTTCTTGAAGAAAGGCTAAAGAGCAGAAGGCAAATTCAAGACATGCTAGTTCTGGCAGAGTAGATAACCCAGGSTGACCTGGAAAGTGTCCTCCAGTGATGCAGGAGTAACAGTTCAGCCTTTCACTTTGTAATAACCAAGGACCTCCACGAGGATCAGATKTAGTAGAATACACTGACATTATGGCATCAACGGCACTTCTGCCGGCATTTTTTCCCCCTTTCTTTCTGTTAAAACAGTATATTTTACAAGTGAGATTCAATACGTGTGCAGCTATTGTTATTAGTACTACTTCAAATCCCCCCGGGCATATTATTTCAGTAGCATAGAGCTGTGAAAGGAAATTCATACTGAAATGTTTGACTAGAGAAGCTGTTCAAAGAGTACACTCAAAGAGAGGTTTTGGTTTAAAAATCTTGAAATATGATCCTGAAGATACTCCCTTTATCAACAATGTTCAGCAGCATAAAAATATCGAGCAGCTCAAATATTAAAAGTTCAACGTTCTCCCCAAAGTGAGGCAGGTCTCAAATATCGTAAACTGCTATATTTATGTGTACATATATACTTTAGCTGTTCTAAAGCTGTTCATCCAATGAAGCTTTAAATATCATCCGATTTGGTGAATAACACAATTAGAAGCTTCTGAAAGAGCAAAACATTCTATATCTCAGTGTACCCGAAGATATCATACGAATTAACATAATACACAAGTCAAATTATGAAGTGTTTTTGACTGTTACACATACATCCTTTCCAGTAAAGATAAATACAAAACTTAAATATTGCAGCTTTATATATGGGAGCATTTTCTGCCTCTGTTTTCATCCTAGCTGACAGCTGAGTTGAATTTACTCACAGCATAAACCGGGAATAGACCCCATGATCTTGTAAAAGRTATCATGTAGATTTTAAGTGTGAAAATCATGTTATAAAGTAAATCATTTTTTACCTTTAAGCAACAAAGTATTAATATGGTATAGTACAACATTGATGACATTTTATCAGTAAACCATCAGTAAATAACTTGGGTTTACTTCTGAAGCACTAACATATCATGATTTCAGCAGAACTCAATGCTGTTAGATTTATATTTTGTTTCTTCTAGTAGTTAAAGGGCTATTCTCTTTCCAGACCAAATGTCGTTTCATATATTTCATATAATCTAATATCTAATGGACGCTATATCCCCATCCATGCTTTTTTCACTGGAGATGGAAATGTTCTCATTTCCAGCTGTAGGAATTGACTCTAGCTCATGCAGGATTTTTAACTTCTCATGTGTCTAGCTCGAACCTTGATCTGYCGCTAAAGATATCAGCTGTTAAACTAAAGCAAAATAATACACCTAAGGCAAAAACTACAGCAAAGAAGGAAAAGAAGAAAAAGAGTTWATGATCAAAGACAGCCTGCTTAATTGTAAACTGCTGATAGGTCAGTTCAATCTTAGAATGATCTTTTGCATGACTGAAGAACTTGATGAGTTTGTTCTACCTTGATAACAATATTATGTTTAAAGGACAATGCAGTCTTTGTCAAATAAAAGTTACTACTTTAAAAAAAAAAAAAAAAAAAAAAAACACCACACACCACACAAAACCCACCCACCTTTTTCTTCTACTAATTTAATAATCTAGTTCTAGAAAGCAATTTCTCTGCAGGTAAAATGTACATCAATTTTGTGCACGCCCGAAACACCTGAATACACAGAATCACAAGGAACTGACTTGTTCCTTCAACAAAAATCCCAAGCAAAGGGGTATTCTCCTGGTAGAGAAACAGGCACATCGAGTGTTGTCCCAATTAACCRCAAGACAAACATTTAGCAGTGTTATGGAAAACAAGTTTTGACTGCTTTTCTCATCAACAGATTGGCAGAAATATTCAAATGCCAGATGCGCAAGTTACACTCAGCATTAATACATCTATTATGCACGTGAAAATAAAATAAATCGTGCACAGCAATATTTCAAACCGGATGAACCCAATCACACCACCTTGGGAACGTAATTTCTGGAGAGTTAAGATTATTTTCACCACATAGCTAGACATAAAAAATTTAATACCTTGCAGCACTTCTTTTCTGCACAGAAAAAAAGTCAGGAGCCGCTTTAGCTACGCARGGGATACATGTGTAATAATAAGAGTACTATACCATCTCTTTAAATGTCAGTATTGATATTCAGCATGATTTCCTATGTATGATGGCTCAAGTCAATTATAATGACAGATAGCATCCTACTGGCTTATCTGATTACCTCTGACCTTTTAACAGCTGCAGAAAGCCAAAACAGCCTGAAAGAAGAACTCATGCATATATGACACCAAGCTGGAATTTCATATCTGAGCCACAGTCAGGAACACATTGAATGTCAGCAGATTTCTGACAAAGCCTATAGCAAATAATTTCTTGGATGGTTTGGCACCACAACAGCCTGTCATTTATTATAGCCGAGCACCGACAGGAGACATAAACTTGATTAATTTTATATCAATACACGATATAAAAGTCATTATAATGCATAGTTCATCTTAAAAAACTYGGAAGCCACAATTCAAAGTAACCATTCATTTTGATTATTATTATTTCTTTTATCAGAAATGCACTCAGATGGTTTAAAACTTCATGGACTTAAAAGGGGAAAAAAAATCAGTATTAAACGTAACTGTCTATATTCAAAAACAGAGTGCACATTTCTGGAACAGCAGATTAGTAACCAACTACTCCGAGTGTAGGTGTCCCTCTATTCCTCAAAGGTAGGTGATAATGCTGCAAAAGTTTATCCTAATCTTGCTAAAAGCAAGCAAACAAAAACACCTGTTGCCTGAAAGAACTAACTGGGCCTCAAGACCCAACAAACTAGGCCTCAAGTATTTTCTCTGTTCCAACTAACCACAAAAAAATGCAAAAATAAAGTGAAAAAAGCCTACTTTGTATTTTTAATGTGATATTATCTTCAGTATTTCACTAATCTGAAGCGCCAGCAGCGTGTTTGTGTCTACGTGTATAATAGACTTCACCTTCACACTGAAGCATTGTGATACAAAACATTTGCAAGTGCTGATTTCTTAATGCAAGGAAGCTTTACATCCCCAATAACATCACCAATACCCCTGTCATGATGCTGCAAAGGCCATTCAAAAATCTCCTCTGCTCCTGATAACCGGTTGGCACTCAAAAAGGCTCTTAACTCGGATCCAGATAGATAAAACAGCCCTCCACAACTCCACTGGTAGGATGAAATCTCAGCCTTCTTTCTGCAAACACCACAATCGCCATTAGCTTTATCTGGATCGCGGTGTCACCCTCAGAGTTCAAGGGCAGTGTAGGTTTTACATATTACGAATAAAGTACCAAAGTGAACACTGTAATATGGCTCAACCATTACCCTTACTGATGAATTAGGCTCATAGAAGAACAAGAGAAAATGAAGGAAGAATTTTCCCCAAATGATGCACAGCTACCTATATAATAGCTGGTTAACTGGGAACAATAAAGAAAAAAGATAAAGATCTACAGACTTTGGAGGGAGAATTATATATATATATATATTCCTACACAGCAACTATTATGAAAACAACATAAAGCAGCCAATTGCAAAGATCATAGTAAGAAGGCAGAGACGTTTTCGGGGCCTGTCAGAACTTCTGGTAGATCCCGAAAGGAAGAGAGGTTTGTGATGCTACAGGCAGGCTAAGGAAGAGGAGCGTGTTGAATTTGTGAGGGAGCCAGAGGAGATAGGGCAGGCTCYCCGCTCCAGGAGAGCGGAGATGGGGCGAGGGGACCAGGCTGCCTCCAGCTTGAGGGGACAGACTATTGACAGAGGGAGGCTTCAGAAGGTGAGAGAAGAAAGGCCAGTTCCTCGGTCTCAGAGGAGACAGTGCAGCACTGAGGACAAACCAAAAAGTCTTCGAATTAACTGAACTCAAGCCAAAGGCAAGGGGCCTCGCAAGGACTGGCATAGATACAAAGTCTTTCTACTTGTATTTTGTCTTACCTGCTKACTTTTGGTTGTCCCCTAAAAATAATTATGCTAGTTCAAACTCCTAAAATAAAACCCGCTGTTTCTTTGTTGGTCAGCTACTTTAAGTTTAAAAAGCTTTCTGGTCTCTTTGAAGAGCTCACTTTAAAAATGGGTTTCTCCAGAATCTCTTCAAAGTCCCACCTGACTCCGCGTCCTCTCTATGTCCTGCCACAGTCTCCTAGGGTCCGGGCAACCCAAACGCACGGTCATTCCCTGTCCATGGGAATGGCCACCGAGTCCTCTGCCCTGCTCTACGGCAATCCCACAGCAGAGACAGCCAAACCTCCAAAGCGGAATGGGGACCTTCTCTCCAATGATTTTCAGAAAAGTAAATATTAAGAGATGAAAGAACGCAATTAGGATAGTAATACATATCAAACAATGTTAATAACCTTTACAAGCAAAGAGAATACCTGGTTTATTCAGCTCCCATAAAACAAATATTAAACATACTCTATAAATAAAATGTTATTTCTGTTCAGAAAAGTAATTAAAAAATGAACAGAATGGCTTTGCATCTGCACAATAATCTCCTCTAATACAACCTACAGGAGTATAAAACAACGTATCCCAACAACATATATGCAGCATCACCAGATGAAGAACATTTTGGCATACATTTTATGCAACAGTCACACTACTGTATGAAGGTGTTTTAATAAATGGAGAAAAAAAGTACGAAGAGTGAAATGGGTGCAATCTACTTCTGTGGTTTTCAAAAGAAAGGAATAAAAAAAAGTTTCAGCTAAAAATCTTAAGTATACAGATACTACACCTAAAATGGTGATAGAGGAATATGCTACAGCCTATTTCAGGTTAGCAAAAATTTAACCTAAGAACTRTATTCTTTTCTTTCATCTTTTTTCTCAAATGCTTATTTTCACCTTATAGCTTACATTTCAAAAGCTCAACTCTTCAAAAATATTAAATTAAAACCCATTCTCTCTACATTCCGGATATCTTCAAGTGCCTGCACACCTGGGGGGAATCACCACATACCACAGTGCAGCTTTCTGACCTGCAACCCTTAAACTGAGCAATATCAGCCAACATGAGCTGATAATCYGCATGACAGAGGAAATACTTATGCTTGCCAAAGCACAGCACGGCTTTCCATCCACCAAAACCAACATGATTCCACTCAACTGTAAAAGTAGAATTTGTACTTAAAAAAARATATATATATATWWWAAAAAAAAAAACAGGATTCWATTTTTTTTTTAAGATTACGTGAAAATAGATAGTTGAGTTTATAGGTTCTGAACTGAAATACTAAGGCCTGCCAATGTCATTTTCACATCAAGTATTGAAGCRTTCAAAATTATATCCAAGACGAAAAACAGAAAACGTGGCTCAAAGTGCCTCTGCTAATATCATCCTCTGTAATAAATTGGTCTTAGCTGTCAATAAACTCTCCAAGCTTCCATAGATGATATGTCTGCTTGCACTTTTAAAGCGGAACTACAAGCCAATTATTGCTTTGTGAAAAAAAAATATTGTTAAGGCTCTTTTTTCAAACTCAGTTGGCGATACTTTACAGTAAGTGGACTTTATTTAATGCTCAATTAAATTTTAATTGCTCAGTGACACTATTCATAATCATCAAACTAGCTAATGTTTATTAACAGCTATTTCTGATAGAGTGTAGCACCTAGGATATATGAATTTGAGAAGAAAAAATAAAATTTGACACAATCCTAAGCTGAACATTCATGTTAAATACCTTATTGACTGGAATGCCAGTGGCTTAAAATGTTTGATATTTCTAATAAAACAAAGTGGAGACAACATGCTGCATAGATTGGGGGAAAGAACAGCTCGCAAAACTTGAAACCATTGACCACCAGCATTAGGGGGGCAGCTCCAATTTTAGAAAGCCCTACTTTAGGACAAAAGTATAAATCACCACGTAGACAAGATTTCTGATTTCTTGCAACAGAATATAGTGCAATGGTGAGATACCTCCACAATTTCTTTTTCAACCAGAAAAAGATAAAAAGAGATGAAAGGATCTTTTCAGAGACGAAAAATAGGCAAAAGCATGATTTTACAAAGAGTTATTAGTAATTTTTCCCATTCTTATTCCAATTCCTATCCATAACTAGTAAAGTTTTTTAAAATAGGAATTATAAAACTCACAAAAGAGAAAAACATTAGAAATCACTTCAGTAACAACATAGAGGGAAGCAATTAGCACCTCATAGAAAATACCAGACCATTACAGTTCACCTCTCCAAAGCCAACCACATAGTTTAATATTTACCTCACTTTTAGCCATCTTTCCTCATATCACTCCTCTGTAGCAAACCAAAAACCTCCTGAGCAACCTCTCCCCTTACTGTCCTCTGGACTGCAGGCTTTTACACCAGCTGTTTGTAATTGGTAGTTTGATGATAACAGGGGGAAGTAATTAAGCCCTTCATTATTCCTTCTTGACCTGCTGCCTTGTAGGTCATGCATTTCTCATTATGAAAAGCTGGCATTACTAGAAAGTCAGAATATACTGCATAAAGATTTGAAACTGGGATTTAGTAGGTGAATGTAATCAATGTGGAAAATTCAAGCTGCTGCCATACTGGCATCAAGATTTAAACTCTAAGCAATAAAAAGTGAAGGTTTTGGGTTTTTGTGGGTATTTCCTGATGGAATCCTTTCCTGTGTCCCTTTATGAGCCCTTCTTCCTCCCTTGCCTCTGATAATTAAAATAATCCCTCTCTCATGTCCTACTATGAGTAGGCTTTCTTCCACTTTAATTATTGAATTTAAATCACTTCCTAAAGGCAAAATTAAATTTTATACAGAGTTTTATGTAATAAATCAAATATTCAATGAAAATTATATCTAACTCACATCAATCATCTTCAAACTTTTTCAGAGTAGATTCGGTAAAGTTTACTTCTGAAAGTATATTCTCATCTCTTCTTGATGTACATAGAGGGAATACTTTAGTTTTACACATTTGAGCTGTTTCACTTATATCAAGTATATGGGTCACCACTACATAGAAGGTCCTTGCAAAACACGGGTCTCAACATGAAATTCACATTTAACATTTTTTTTCCCGTGTATTAAATACTTTCTAAAACTGGTTTCTTTAATCATGAAAAACAAAGAAACAACCAAAAATCACTTTCTATTCTTACTCCTAAGAATACATTTAAATTTAAAGGGGGTCATGACTGCTTCCTTGAACATGTCATTAGAGTCCGAAGGCCAAAAATTCGGCCTTCCTTTGAGGAATCTCAATGGTTACAAAGCTAAATGTGAGATGCCCCTTCTGCCTTTGGGACTCTGTATTTCATGTTGGGGCAGGAATCAGAGATGCACCCACATCACGGCTTTGGAAGACACGTTGTGGTAGAAGGAGAAAGGTCTGAATCATTCTCCAGGAAGTCTACCTGCTCCCTGTCTAGAGCTAGTGTGAGCAGTAGCTGTGTTAGCTTGATTAAAACATACCAGTTGCAATGGGAATGGAAATGAGTGCACATTTACAGCTGACTTGACTGGGAGCTACCTTCAGGTCCCTCGAGTGCAGCAATACCTTAGATACTTAGATACCTAAGGTACAATGACAAGGGCTCGAAAGCATGTAATATGGTTCCCATATATATTTAATTAGTAGAACAAGTATATCCTTTTTTTCCACTCTCATAGTATACCATGATTGAAGACTTACAAACCTATAATACATTTCCAGTGATTAAAGCTTAGTATTGTAACAGAACAGCAACTTATAAGGTAGCCTTCTAAGGACCTTGTTGTTATCCCTTGGGTGTAGAAAGTCTACTAGTTTGTTTTTGGTACTTCTTTCAATAAACAAACTCAGGGAAATCACATAGCTCATTTCAGATACCACATGAAGTAATCACATCAGTAAATCCTTTGCTTTCATGTAATTACAAAATAAAATTAACAAATATTGAATATTGATTGCTCTCCTTGATCATGAGACTTAATGAACTAAATATTTGTAACCTCAAATTGGCATCTTATTGCCAAAATGAAGTGTCATTGATTATTAAAATAGCTATTTTATACATAATTCATGAAAAAGTGACTTATTTTTAAATAGTGCATAATTTAGTGCATAATTTTCAAAATACCCTCCATAAAAGTATTATTTTGCAACATTTTAGAAAGAATAGCTTATTCTTTCTTCTTAGAAATGTCTGTAGGTGGCACTGTTTCTCTTTATGAGAAAAAAAAACAATCCTCAAACTAAATGAAATCAAGAATGTCAAACACACCCTAGTGAAATTGCTGAATTTATGTAAAGGACAGATCTCTTAAGGAATGTAATTAAACTAAACATATGTATGATATATGCTCTAAACCTACTAAAATAATCTATATACATATTGTATAGTATATGCCATAAAACTCCTGTTTGGACGGCAAGTGATTTAAGATTTGAACATAATGAATACCCTTTTACTCTTCAACAATTTACACAGATTAAGATTTAATAAACTAATGAATTTAATTGCATAAATTGACAAGCATTAATTTCAAAAATACGACTAAGAGCAGAATTCAGCAAACAATATTTATTACGTGCCACATAGCATTTCATACAGGTATCTTGATTTAGCCATTCAAGTCTGCATATTTCAATGGTTTTGGCACTTCATTCTGGTATACACCCATTCTTACCTCAGACCAGCTGAGTTTAATAGCATTTATGACAAAGTATTTGATGAAGGAATTCTGATCACATATGTTACAGTGGTACTGGCAAGTGCATATCATAAATGTGTGGTATAGATTTTGTATAGGGAACAACCCAAAACAAAGGTCAAAGAAACAGATTTCATTCTTGAAACTACTATGCACTAGAATCATTGAAACTTTACAGTATCCACATGACTAACAAATTCACTACATTTTGTACTTTTGAAAAAATATAGGGCAATTTCTCTACCATTGGACATAGGACAAGTCAAAGTCCTAGGAGATTTCCTCTTTATTCCTGTTCTGTAGCAACAAGACTCCCAGAATATAAATGAGCACTTATGTGTATAAATATTAATATTTTTATTGTAAGTTTTTCTCTCCTTTTTTTTTAATCTCTCTCCTTTCTCCAGGTATTTCCATGTGTTTTACATGAAAAAAAGCAGGTTACTGCATATCAAAATATAGACTGATTATGGATTTGTGTAATTTAAATAGTTGAAAATTCAGGGGAAAATTTAAAAATGTATTTTTAAAGTATCCAAAAGGAAACTGTTCCTGTGATGCCACGAAAGCATCACTCAGCAAATGCAAAATTAGACAAATAGAAACAGCAGCAGCAGAAGAAAAGGAGTGTTAGCCTCAAGGGAAATTAAAGGAGATGTGCTATTCTCTAGCTGCACAGATCCTCATTAAAGACACTGAAAAATGCATTTAAGGACATGTCTCAGTCTACTACTTTTTCAATATCTGCCTCTTGCCTGCTGTTGTTGTTTTTCTAGAGGCCCAAGTGAAAAGTATCCCACAGTTTAATGCTTTGGAGTCATTTTCTCCTTGGTTCCTTGTCTGAATGAGAACTGCTTTCAATCAGATCCTACTTATTTTATTTCCTTGGCTTTGTAAACATCAACTGAAGAAATAGAGGGGAGAGCAACAAAGGTCGGGTGACGGAAGCCTTCCCGTAGCTGCTCTCACTTGTTTGCAGGAGCACAAGGGCAGTGGGAGGCAGAAGCAGGTCCCAGCCTTTCTGCCAGCAACCTGCTGCAATGCTTATGTGCTAAAATAGCCTTTGCAAGAGGAATCTCCCTGAATCTCATATGCCATCCTGAGGTGGTTCCACCCTACACATGCTGATGCTCATCAGACCATCAGAGCAGCTCACCAGCCGTATGGGGCCAGACACTCTTGTGCTGCCTTGGTTGGCTCCATACAGAGGTAGATGTGCCCTCGTGTGCTTTCTGGGCAATACGCTATCCCCAAATGTCTGGGGAAAATTTAAAAATAACGTTCATTTAAGTGCACAAACACAAGACATATCTTGCATAGTTTGAATCAAAGGTTCATTAAAAGAAGAACCAGCTTCAAATAAAAAAGGCAATAACATTTTAATACTACAGTGCTTTCATCAAGTAGGAAAAGTCTCAAACTTTCCTAACAGCTGTTTCAGTTGTGTTTCCTGATGCAGCTTATTGAGCGACTGTGTTCTGAGAGCTCTAAATTGAGATTTATTTGTCCTTTTGCTAATCATGAATCAACCTTCTTTTAGATCAATTAACTAAATCACTTTGGAGGCAGCTCAATGCATTCTTTATGGATGAAAACCTTTGTTCTTTATTGCCCATAATATCTCTCCACCCCAATAAATACAGTTAATAACCTACTTGTTCACTAGTGTTTGTAACTTCCAATGTTTCACTGCAATTCATTTCTTGTGACTTGCTAACAAAAATAGATTTGAGTAAAACATCAATATTAATATGTGCTTACACTCTCCCTTCTGTTCTTTCAAAAGTACTTAGTTTTCACAAAGAACTTTATAATGATATTACTTATGTCACTATAAAACTTGAATGATGTTTTAAAAAAAAAATTTAAAGGTAAAAATAAACTGCTACTGCAATATGTATTAGTGTTTCTTTCTGAAGGTAGTATATATAAAAATAAAATAATTTTGAAGTTCACCCTGTGAAATTCCCAATACACAAGCTTTTCATTTATAGTGTTTATTTCTAAAGGAAAGAAGCTGGCTCAGGTTTGCTCCTCAGCCTGAGTAGAACAGGGCATGTTTCCTTTTGCAGTTTAGAGGCACCAACATCCAACCAACCCACATCCATCCCAGCTGCATCCAACCAACCCATCTCAGGGTTAAAAATCACCCCAAGATGGTAATTGCTGTAGCTGAGGGTGAGGGCCTCGCCAGCCACTGACACAAATAGGGAATCAGACCGCTCAGCTTGGTGCAGGTCCGAGCCAGCTCACTCCTGGTGAGAAGGTCATGGCCACCATGTGGCCATGTCAGCCCTGGGGAGCCCCTGGAGAGTCTCCATGCCACACCTACCATGCAACCAGGGCACCCGTGCAGCAGCACAGAAGCTGGAGCCCGGGTCTGTTTCCTTTCCGAGGCTCCTTGCCCTTTCTGGACATCTTGGTTCAGCACAGGCTGTCTGTGGAGGTGCTGAGGTAGAGACTTAGAGGCATTTCTGAGGTGACAGGGACACCTGAGGGCCTCGGCTCCTCCTCAGCACTTTTCAGCAGTGCTCCAGACCAAAGGAGGGCCATCTGACTAAATATTCGCAGGCACGAGAGCCCAGGAGGGCACAAGGAGCATATAGCACCAACACAGCTCCAGTGTGTTGCAAGCCGCTGTGGCTACCGGAAGGCCGTGGAGCCATTTTGTGACACTGCCGCCATGTTACGGTGCGGCTGCTATGTTGTGGCACAGCTGGCCGCTCCCATAGCTCATCATGAACTCCAGCAGCCAAAAAGGGGATAGATTCATCTTGTAAATCATGTCACAGAGACATGATTTGGGGAGACTATGGGGGGAACAGCTCGCCAGTCGGATTTCACTCCTGCCACTATGCCCGTTCAGGGTTGCCTTGGCCTCTCAGTTGCAACAGGCGGAGAAACAGGCACGAAAAGCAAAGTGGAGCCAGTGCCGTATGAAATAAACCCAGCAACATTTCTCCTGTCAAAATATATCTAAGATTACAATCTGAGCTGTGCTTATAACCTCCACACTATCACAGTTTCTCACTGTTTCACTGTGCCAATTTCTGTCTTCTTCCTAGGGTAAATGCCTGCCTTTCCCCTTTGTTAAGGTTTCAAAAACTGTAGTGAGTGTGAATGGTCATTTTATTGGTTTTTATGTATAAAACTAATATTTCCATTTTAAAATGACTGTGGAATGATCATACTCTGAAGGCTGAACAAGACTTTCGGTTAAAATCTTCCAGGTTAGAAAAAGTTATGATTCTAATTTTCCATTTTACTAAGTGGAGTGATATTAGAAGCTTATGGGTTTTGTTTCATGCATTTTAGGGGACATTTCAGATTCCCGTGGCATTTGAAATCAAAAGTGTTCAGCAAAATACTGAGAGAAGGAGAACACATTTTATTTCCTATGACAAAATTGTCTGCTAAAAATATCAATGCACTTAAACAGCAGTACTCAAAGAGATTGGTAGGTTTCAACATAAAATTGCCTACATATTCCTGGGAAGAATGGGCTACAAAAATGTTCCCATGAATAATCTAGCTGCACATTAAAACTGTTGTGAACTAACAGCTGAATGCAAAAGTAATTGAGAGTTTTTTTCCTATGGAATAAATAATAAAAATTATAATATAGAGTTGGAAAACTAGCCCAAGCAGGGGGCTCTCCAACCGACTCTTCTGAGAGCCAAAGCATCAAAAAATGGTTGCAGGTTTTTCATAGATTCTTTGTCATCTCCCGTTCCCAAAGCTGTAGGACACTAGAGATTACTAAATTTTCTAGTTAATTAACCTAATTCATCTTCCAATTTTCATGTCAAATGTTACACTATTCTTAACTTCCACTTCAAAGACTCATACAGGAATATATTCGCTGTCTCTTGTTTCACTTGTCTATTTTAATGTTTCACTGCTTCTTAGTATTCTTATGATTATTTTTTCATGGAGCTAAAATATTCACCATGTCTAAGAAAGGGAGGGCTTCCTGTAGGAACAAAGACACTTGTATTTAGACATAAATTGCTCAGTGATGCAGACCGTGTTAGATGTTGGCCTATACTCTCTTATACAGAGATATATTCCCAAGAACAGTAAAATGTTTTCTTCAAAAATATTGTTTTAATCAACAATCAAAATATCAATCCACCTACTGTAAATATCCTAATGTCATTCCATAGTAAAACACTGTAATAACAGAAATAGAGTAGGATGATTACATTTTTAATATTTAAATTTATTATTCACCTATCAACTTCAGTAGCTTTACTTGATAGTAGAGCCTATCCCTTTATTTAAATAATGTAAAAGATCTTTTCTGCCTTACATAGATTTCAGTACTTTTATTATCCTTAAGGGTGCTATCACAGGATAACTGCTCTGTACGCTGCTTTGCTGAACAATGCTGAAAAGAAATACTGGAAAACAAAACACGCATCTCTTGCTTCATTGCTCTCTATGAACACTAGAGAAAAATATCAAAGGTAACGTAAGATAGATTTCAAAGTGATTGTGCAATCTGAAAGTCCAGCAGTATTCTGTAAACTTTTAAGATGGCTCTGGGGCACCACTGCAGAACTAAGATAAAAGAACAGAGATGATTATCTCGTATCCTAAGGGAATGTTTTACCTGTAAGATGTCAGAAGGGTTTTGACCGGGATCAGTATTTTGCAGTTTAGATGTCTATCAATATTGGATAAGACATTTGGTTTTAAATGAAACTGTCTAGTTTTTCTTGTGAAATTACTTAACTCTTTCGCTACTTAACACCTTTGATAAAATTTGGACAGTGTTTGCATTAATTTGTTTTACTGAAAAAACTCCCTTTTTTTGACCTATTTTTTTTCTTTCCTTTTTAGATCATTTTCTTAAGAAACAAACCAGGGAAGCTCGAGGCATATATTTCTCTAAGTAGCCTGGGCAATAGTTGAAAGCACAAATAATTCTCTGTGAGCAAGAGTGATATGGCGACTGGTCCGGCA
Source organism: Nothoprocta perdicaria (assembly GCF_003342845.1). Lineage (NCBI taxonomy): Eukaryota > Metazoa > Chordata > Aves > Tinamiformes > Tinamidae > Nothoprocta > Nothoprocta perdicaria. The sequence goes on from NW_020454871.1 coordinate 1,392,755, forward strand.
ATATGGTGATATTAAATACTGTTTCCACATGGGAGATCCATGCTCAGTCCTGAAAGAGCTTTCCGGATTGCAAGCGTGATAAAAAGACTATGTTCTCAGGCCCTAGGAGAAATTTTCTTCTTTGAAGACCTACCTCCTAGTTAGGCAGGCATGGGATAACCGACTGCTGGAAAATTTGCCTTTTCACCGGCTTCTAATTGATTGCTCCACAGCAAAGAGGAGCAGCAGGGAGTTCCTGGAGGCCGTGGGGACAGGCAGCCCTGGCTGGCAAATGATGGAGGCTAGTGGAGAGCTTGCACCTCTCCATGGGCACCATTCCCAGAAACGTGACTCCTGAGAAGATAATTCCACGCGCTGGAAAATAGCTCTGGAGAGAGACTTTAATCATCCTTGAATCGGTGAATCTCGTAATCGTTTACTCTAAGTTTCTTCTGTCAGTGACAAACCCCAGGAGTATGGCACTGTCACTTAAAATTGCATTGGAAGCTGTGCACAAGGCTCTTTGCAGGGCTTTTTTTATTCAGATCATTATGACCTAATGATCAAGCCATTACAGCAAAATGCTAAAAGCAGAGACATACCAACAATAGATAAAGCGGGCAGCCATGCCAAATTCAGTTATCTCCTGCACTCTATATTATTGCTACAGAGAGCAATAAGGAGAATCATCTGATTAGAGCCACTAACAAAATTCTCAATATCAAAACTGATGAAGTCAGAGAAACTTGTGCCAGGATTTTGCCTACTGTATTCAACACATTTTATTTGCCTTTTTATACAGTGCAGCATGCACTACATACATGCTTTTTAATTTTTTAAAGTTCCTTAAAAGATAAAAATTCAACAAAATGAATTTACAGTAGCTTCAGCCTGACTCTTTCCTCTGACTTGGGAGATATTTGCTGTTCTTATTTCATAAAGCTATACAAAAAGTCTGAAAAAACGTGTATGCTATGAACTAGTGGAGAGGTTCAGTGTGGTTATAGCTTCCATTAGGGAACCAAGCACAGAAACATAAGCGCTTTTTATTTTTATTTTTTCTAGTTTACAATTAAATGACTTGTTCAACCACATCAACAATTAGAAAACATCAGCTTTCAGCAGTTTTATTGTCAGTCACCTACTGTTTTCCTCCTTGAGAAGGTCTCCTGGTTCTGACACTGAAAAACACCACAGAATAAACTGTTTCTATATTTAAATCTATAAGCACTACATGGCTAGCAATAACTGTTACAAGTATTGATTTTATCTTTCTTTGTTCAAGACAGTAATTCCATTTTCTGAATGCAACTTTGCTCAAACATTAAATTAGAAGAAGGACATATACGAACCATTGCTGAAGAGTAATTTGGTGTCTTTTTAGTGTTATTTTTTATTTATTAGAGAATTAATAGAAATGTAAAATCATCATGATTAGTGCTTATAAAATCAGCAGCCACACCGAAAAGCAACACACTTCTGTGATGAAAACAAAAGCAGGATGATTAAACTACCCTCATGTCTGCTATCTAATCAAATTGAAACCAGATGCAGCAAAATTTTTAAAGAAAAAGAAAATAATATGGGCTCAATGTATTGCATAGCCCTTGTGACAATGTGAGTGAAGCCTGGCCTGCAACTTCCAGTAGTAATCCAGTTTCCAGATCCCATTTCATTCGTGACTTCTCTGTTTCAGCCTCAAAATAGCAACTGCGTCAGAGTTGGATATCAAAGACAGTCCTTTAAAACAAAGAGAAATGGAAAAATTCTCTGTGTTCTCGGTAACCAAAGGGTAATCAGAATGGGGCTGCTATTTATGTTGCGATAAAGAGAACCAAACATGATCAGTGATCACGCTCAGAAGGAAGCAGCAGCATTTTAAGCACAGCTCTCAGAGAAGCTAATAAATTTTGCTCTTAGTTATTTTTGGGTCAATTTTCCTGATGAAACTGCAGGAACAAATTACACATCTGTCTCAGAGCACTGGAATTAGTGAGAATTTTAAGATTCTTTATAAACACATTAGTACAAGCAAATGAGACCAGGAGCCACATGAGATACAAATCTGCTGAGAAAAAGATGTTGCTCCATCTATGCTTTTCTCATGAAAAGAAGTGCTTACAACATTACCCATTAAGAGTAAAAATAAAGAAATGCATAGACCTTATTTAAAAATTCCCATTTCTTATGCTTCAATTTCCTTTTCAAGAAGAAAAAGACCCAAATATCCACTCCATCAACATACACATAAGCAAATCTTCTACAGATTTAGTAAAAAGTGTGTTTAGTTTCTGTTTAATTTTCATGAATCCAATCCATGTTTGCAAACACCATATATTCTGGAAACAAAAAGGCTCTAAGATAACTGACAGCATTCATTCAACTCCATACTGGCTTTTCTTTTCACTATAGAATACAACTTGACATCTCTTTGGAGATTACAACAGAATGAAATGAAAGAAGAAAATAAATAATATTTATGAGTAAAAAGGTGAAGGTGCTCGTCGCTTTTCAGACTCAACTCAGACGGATGAAAGAGATATAGTCTGTTTGATATGCTATGTTTTAAAGGCTCTGATGGAAAACTAAAATGAAAGGCTTAATTAGGAAAGGATGTATTTTTATTAGTGTGTGATACATTCTTGTGTTTCACAAGGAGTTTGACAGTACCAGATTTTAAGGTTGCAGCATAAATGTTTCTATTAATCAGTGTACTCTGTGCTAGGAATCATAAAATGGTTGCTCTAATTTCCCCACCCTTAAGAACATAGCTTCACATGCTGAGTTTGTAGAAACAGTTTCCAGATAGCTCCATGAATATTTGAGAAAAAGTCTGTACCCCGCAGCTCTTTTCTTGCTTGCAGACTTGGTCCTTGCCCTGGGACTACGCAGGTGTTACTCAACATTTGTCAAGACATCAACACATTCTGAAATCATTAGAGTGGTATCTGGAAGCTATTCCTTCCTCACTTAATTTTTGTTGACTTGATGCCAAAATAAAATCTATCATTCCATTTCCTTAAGAGACCACTGGATAACAGAAAAACTTGCTGAATAGCTTAGAGTGGAAAATATTTTCTAATGAATACTGTCAAATGTCGATCCTAGGGATTCTTCCTCTGCATGTAAGTGACATGATGTGAATCATTTACTATATAGCAAAATACATATAGATCTATACGTACATATCATCTTAAAGTACATGGATCTTATCATCTTAAAGTACATGGATCTCAACTTTTGCAGTAATAGCTTAGTAGTTTTTCTTTGCAGGATTTACTGGTTAATTCAACAGAATTCTTTCACAATTCTTATAAAATTGACAGGGAGAAATATAGAAAGTATTTGAAACACTCAGCTGAGGTTTGAACCTAAAGCTCTTAATCTATAGGCTTCCAGTCTTTCAGATATAAAGGTCCAGATTTATTTTCTGTTAAAAGCCAGGTGATTACCATCATAAATGCTGGAAAAAAAAAAAGAACTGTTTGACAACACTTGGCACTTATGTCATGTTGTTATAAAATGCTATAAAAAAGTTATGTTTTTTTCCAAATTATATGATGTTAAAAGCTGATAAACTTATCATTTAAAAATACATAGTTAATGGAAATAAATTCATTACTATAAAGAGTTTTTTTTTTTAACTGGTCCTGATAAATAAGCAACTATTCCATTAAAAAATAATTTATGCAGTTAATTTTCTTTGAAGAACTGCAAATCATTTACAGGCATAACATGTAAGCAGACAAAATATCAATATTGACCCAATGCAGAAAACCCCAAGAAAGAAAATGTGGGGCTGATGGCTGCACAGCCCTGTGTTTCTCCTTGGGACTGTCAAAGCGGCCATGAGCATTTTTCAATTTTATTCAGTAGAAGCACTACAAGAATTAGTTATACTGCAGCACTAAGAAGTTAAGAACATGAACTGAAGTTTGCCTGGTTGATACTTGTGAAATATTTTAATGGAAAATCTTGCTTTGCTGTTACAGTTCCCATTGGGTCTGCCCCTTCCCCCTGGGTTTAAGGAAGAATCTTCAGATCCATGGCAGAGATATTCCACTGAGGACGGTCAAGATACTTTGTACTTGTAAACTGGCCAGGTTTGCCAGAGTTATGCCTTCGTTATCTCAGATTGAAGTCTGATATATTAGTTTAAGTAAATCTAATAAAATTAGTTTAAGTAAATTTAATTAAAATTTAGAATTTAGCATGACCTTGTGAAAGTATGAAAAGACAATATCATTATTTAACCCACATGACTGGGAACAAAGAACAGAAAGCCCTTTGCTCATTCACCTTCATTAGCAGTCCAGTAGGTAGAAACTGTTTCCTCAAAGATATTTGGATTGCACAGAGTTTGAGGGAGAACTAAGAAGAGGGGGGATCACAGTCAAAATCAGTCTAACATACAAATTTTACACAGTCAGCTCTTCCATTACCTAGCGAAACAAGTGAAAAATACAGACATAAGAGTTAACCTGCACCTCAGATAACGCTGTGGAGCTGGAGTTGTTTCTGGTGAATCAGTAGAGTTCAGAAGAGGGTAAGTGAGGACACTAGGGCTTTATCTTTGCTGCTAATGGGACATACACTTGTTTTTTCCTGACAGTGATTTAACAAACACCTAACAGCATGTCACTGTCACAGCCTGGTGGAGGCAGCCTCCCGCCTCTGAGCTGAGGCAAAGTCAACGTGGCCCTTGTTTTAAGCTACCTCTCGGCAACTTAAGTGTTTCACTGCCATAAGCTATATTAAAAGAGCAGCTTTCTCTAAGCAGTCACAACAAAGACCACCAAGCTAATACCAGAAGATGAGGTAGAAACTCATTTTACTCAGATCCTTGAAAAGAAAGGATTTGAACGTGGTCAATTTTCGCTCGTCGTTGATCATCTCGGTTTGCTTGAGAAGAGTTACATAAAAAAAGTGCCAAAGGTTCTTTAAGTACTCAGGCTTAAAATTTGATTTTTCAATTAGCATGACAATAGTGTCAGTGTTAATAATCACCAACCAGAATTAAAGAGGACATCCTGAGGCTTTGGGAAAACAAAATGTCTTGATGCATAAGAGTTTAAAGCACAGCACGTTCATATCTAAAACCTTAGAAAATATACAAAAGCCAAAAAAATGCCTGAAATGGGCAGGTTTCTCCAAACCCTTTTGTTCAGTCTGAATTGCACACGGCAATTTCAGTTCTTTTATTTCCAGACTGTCTTCTCCACCTAACTGATTCTCCTCTTCCCTCACTGACTTGGTGACCTAAGGCACCCTCTGTTCATTCACTATCTTTGGTAATTGGTGTCCGCTCTTTATATCTATATCTATTTAAGAGCTACCCAACCTCAGATTGCTTCTTTGCCCTCTCTGGATATTTAATCTGGGCTTCCTTAGTAATCGTTTTAATCCTGCATCCTACTTCAAGTAACAAGCCATGTGTAAAAACTGAAACAGTATTGAAACCACTTGAAAATATACAAATCTGTATCTATTTCCTCCTAAATAGACTGCAGCTACCATAAGATCTGGTTGCCATATTTCCACTAACAACTATAGCCTGATCCCAGGAGGAATTCGAGACCTTTCATAAGTCTGTTCCTGATCTTCCATTGCTATTTATATAAATAACAAAAACAAACCTAGAAAAAAAGTGTTGCAGCACAACATGATATGCAATAATACAACAGGAGAAGTCTTTGCAACAATTTTGTATTTTGGTTACTAGTGTAGCTTGTGAAAAGACTACGGAGGGCTACTTTCCTATCCATGTCTGGACATCTGTTTCATACCTGCTCTTGAATATATTCCTACCCTTGTCGTTCCCCGCACACTTACATTCATGAGGTAATTTTGACTGCATTGACTATCAGTAGTGACATTTTTCACATACATCACCTCAAATTACTGTATGCAGTAATACGTGCACATTAGTTCCAAGTTTACCCCGAGCGTCAAAATTAAGAAATATATTTTGTTACAAAGATTTTAATCACGAAAAATAAGTTTGATAAATAGCAGGGACCAGTGAAACACGCCACTCATTTGGAACACAGACCAAACTGAAAGAAGTGCCAGTCCTACACTATTTCTCTTCAACTATGCAACTTTGTGATATTGCCTAGCTAGAATGCTTTGCCTGAGAGCTGACATTTTGCTTGTACCAGCTAAGAAATCCTGCTAAAAGGTAATGCTATAAATCATTGTGAAAGCAATATAGAAGGGCCTGGTATGGAGCAGATACCGCACAACTCAAATCTAAGTGGGAGATAAAGAATCTTTTGGGGGTAGAGATGGAAAAGAAAAAGAAAGATAGATTTGATGAGCACAGGACTAGTCTTATATGGTCAAGTATGGTCTATATAAAAAACAAATATATATATATATGATAAAACATATACAGCCTGCATTTATCCATGTTATGAGAATCCTAAGTATCTATTATTAGTGAAAGCAAGCTATTTCAGTAATTACCTTTTTCCAGACTGTACAAGTAAGCTTAAATAGTGCTCTCTTCAATTTTATACTTTTTTTTTTTTTACGTAAATATATCACAGAAGAGCCAGCACCCTTGAGACCTGTAAGAAGCAAACCTGCTCATTGGTTTTTCCTTTTGAAATTCAGACCTGTCAGTTGTCCCCTCTTCAAGCCACTCAGAATGTGTCATGTTAGTTCTGTATCATTCTAGTATCGTGAAATCTCATGTGGTACCAAAGCCAATACATATTTGACAGAATATTTAACTTTACAGCTATAGTCATTATCAATAGAATCTTTAATCTTATCTAAAAAAAGTTATGAAAGTGGAAAAGCTACGGTGCGTGGGGCTTAGTCACTCTGATTTAAGACTTGTAAATACCCAGATATTAAATGGAACGTGACAGTTCACGAGCACAGAGAAAAACATCTCAAACACAAACTGCACCTCCTGGAGATGATACAGCAGGTGGAATTCCGAAAGGCCTAAATTCAGTTTTGCCCATTTCCCCCGTTTTTCAGAGCCGCAATATCTTCCAGAAGCGCCTTGTTCAAAATCAGTCACTGCAAACTGTAATCAAACACAGGTTATATCCTTTACACCTGGAAAGGATTTCCGAGCTATCTGACAGCATGAAGAAACATCCAAATTCTGTATTAATCAAGTTGCTCTTAAATCATTGCTAGCTTAGCTGGTGAGACACTGAACTGCACCTCTCTGCAAACCTGATAGAGAGAGAAAATTAATGTTATCACACATTTCACCCCGGCCAGACCAGATGTAGTTGTTGCAAAACTTTGTTACCTCAGTCCTTACTCCTCACATTATTTATTCTTGTCTTCAGAGGCATTTCTTTCATTTTAGGCTTGACTTGGTATTGACTTACTTACTTAAGATTACTTACATAGTCTTTCTTACAAAATATTGCTACCTGGTAAACTTTCAATTCTTACTATTAAAAAAAAAAAAGTATTTATATGGCCTAACTATCATTAAAGATCTTTAGAGAAAGTTTTTATAAAACATAAACACAGCTGTCATTATTGATGAAGAATAAGGGGGACATTTGTAAGCTATATATTTGACTCAAATCATTCTTCATGTTGGCTTTCCAGTTTATCTTAAAATATTTTGACACTACATAAAATTTAATTTGAAGATTAATAGCTTCAGTTCAGACAGAAATGTCATTATCCTACACATATAGGAGTTCATTTCTGTAAACATGGAAATACCACACTGATGCAGGCAATCTGTTTTTTCTTTAAAATATTTTACTTTTCTTCCCTCATCAGCTGTGCTAATGAGATTAGTTATTAGCACTGCTAATTTTTTCACTAAACACTTTGAGTATTAATGACACTTTAGAGAGAGAGAGAGAGCGCCAAAATCAGCTTACCAGATTTTTTTTTTTTTTTTTTGCATCATAATTGTTGACAAAACTCTTACCAGGGAGGAAATCTGTTTAGCGGTGCTTTGTATATTTTCTTTTTGTCAATGACGAATCAGTAAGAGTAGTAATAAAGAATTAACCAATGAAAGTCTTGATATAAATGAAGAAAATGTGCCCTAAACAATCAACCCTTACCTTTTAAGTAAATCAAGTGATTGTAGACTATGTAGTTTAGGTGCAATTCTTGATTCTTCTTCTCAGTATTGTAGAAAATGAAGTTGTGATCAAGTCCCCAACTTCACATCAGGATATGAGATCTTCATTTCTTGGGTTGCAGAGAGGGAAAAAAAGACAAAAACAAAAACCCCACCCCCAAACTTGGCTTCATATTTAAGTCTCCATGACAAACTTCTGTTTTTTATCATGCTGCTCACCTATACTAATAACATTTTTTAAAAGTCTAGTTTTACATTCTTAAAATATTACATTTAACTACTTCAGCTCTTTTTACAAGTCCCTAAAAGTAGGAGAGTGACATGGGCAACTGAGAAAAAAGATATTTTAGGTAAAGAAAAATAGACAGACATTTTAATACCGTTAGTGAAAAGTTAAGAATTGGTGTGCTATCTATTCATTCAGAATGTGGTGGCACTGCATGATGCATAAATATCACAGTTCATTTCCTCATGATGTTCAGTTCATTTCCCCGCAGATATATGCCCCAACTCCCTCTTTTGCTTCCTGCCTCCAGTACATGGTTAAAACAGCGTATTACCTGGCTATATTTTCACATAAAGGGATCTAGAACTATTATTTTTGACATGCATGTACATTATGTGTCCCTTGCCCTTCACAAAGTGCGCAGGGAAACTTTCTCTGGAGCACTCGCTCTCTGCGGTTGCATGCGTTTTCATTGTGGAGTCTTTACACTGTGCTGTCAAATCCCTTATAGGAAGCTTCAGAACTGCATATTGTGGTAAAAGTTCTTAACAGTCCTGTCAAGGAGACAGTGAGCAGGTAATGAGACATCAGAAGCTATATTAAAAGAGAGGTGTTTGAAGCCAGTGGAATTTTATGAGAAAGCTCTGTTCTGGGGCAGGGTTTGGAGAAGATGAATTCTGCAGAACTGATCCTGTACTCTAGGCCTAAACACCCAGCCTTCAGATCCAAGCATGCAACTTAGATCTTCAATTCCTTTGAAAGATGAATTTGATTCAAATTTCTTTATAAAGAGCATTCAGGTGTTTAACAATCTTCAAATCTGGATAAAGATTTGACAGTTTAGAGAATTAAATAAGCATCAAAGGCCATTCTTCGTACATAATGTTTTATCCATGCTCATTCTTTTTGCTCTCAGAGTATCACATAAGCTAGTGGGGCATGGAAGATTACCAGCCTCACGTTATAATTTCAAGGCAGACATGGACATTTTTTCCCCACAAACTACTGCTTCAGGAAGAGGCTGAGTTATGTATTTACCAGCATTCACTGTTTCCTGTTGGTTATACCATATAGCTCCAAAAATAAACTCTTGTGAGTACTATTAGTCCTATTAGCTAAAGGCAATTTGTATTTTCTGGACACTTCAAGAACTTTATTTCAGTAGGTACATAATTCTATTTCTACCTATAACTCAGACATACGTAAGAAAATGCCGATGTCTGTGCATTAGTGTCCTGTGCTATTTTAGTCTCAGGAAGGAAACTGAATTGAATGCAACGCCATAATAAGCATGAGGTGTTTTAACTGATGCATGACAATGTCTACACAATTAGAGAAGAATATGTAGGGCAATAGGAACTTAACAAAAGCAGAGCTGGGAAAACACAGTAAAACAAATAGTTTTTTATGTTCTTCATTACTGGGGGAAAAAAGTTGCTTTGTTACACAGCATCAATGCTAAGATGAAGTAGATTAGCCCTCACAACTCTAATATAGATAATTTTGTCAAGGTCATTAGATGTTCAATAGTGTTTAGTAAAGCTGTAAAAGAATTGCACCTGGATGACTCTGTAACGGTTTGTATATCAGGAAATGGGAAATGTCGTGCAGATTGGTTACAGATTATTTTATGAGATTAGTTACAGTGCTTGCAGATGCATTTGCTAGGGGTAACACTAGGCAGACAACAGGTTCGGAATCATCTGTTATAAATTCTAATTTTGCACCAAGCACAGGCCTATCAATTTGTGTCTAATTATATTTTTCCATGTGAGATATAAAATACCTCAGGGTTTCTATAATAAAGGCTCATTAATGTGGACGAGAAATAATTCTGAAACTCTTTCTGCCAGGGCTAATGTTAATACAGATTCTAATTGCTCTTACAGGATATTAAAGCAGATTTAAAAAAAATATCAGTTTTAATCTAATCATTTAGTGGAGCCATTTTGTAACTCTGTATTTCAAGTATCGCATCTTACACTGCTTTGTAGTTTCATCTTTACCAGCCATGTTAAACCACAGAATAAGAGATGAATGCATGAAGTATAAAAGACAATATTATCAAAGATACATGGGAGTCATCTCCCTTTGCACCTTTAAACTATCTCTTTCCTGCTGAGATAAATACATGTTCCAAAATGTGCTTATCAAAAAAAATATTGTAAGTAAAAGTAATTAGTACCACAATACAATTTAAACATTGTATTTTAATAATATTAACAAAAACTCCACACAAACGCACAAAGCCCCAGTCTCCTCCCAACATATGTACTCTAAGAAATGAAATTGCTTTCCTAAAGGACACAATTCTTCTGGAACTGGTCTGCTCAGGTCACTACTGTTGCGCTCCTATTATTTGACTTTCAGGGCAGATAACTTACCATTTTTGTTCCTCAGTTTCCCATGTTTTATGGATGAAGTTAAAAAAAGATGCACGCATTCTTACCCAAAGCAAAAAGTGAATTCTTTGTTGCTAAACTAAAAATACTCCTGTATTTCAATAGGCTTTTGAAAACAGCACTCAAGTAAATACTCTGTACTGGAAAAGAAAAACATCCATGGACTTCGTGGTGATGGAAAAGACACTTTTATGCACAGCTTGTCAAACTGCGAAGTATCACTCGCCTCAGGGCTGCTATGATTTCAATAGATGACAGGTGCATTTGTCACAGGATGCATACTATATAGCCATCTAGATAAATAAAATATATGATGGGCAAAAGGGCCTTCATGTTTTAAGGAGAAGAAGTGGGGGCAAGCCAAAAATGAGAGGTTCTCACTTGGTATTCTAAAACACCAGCAGATTGAAAATATAAAGCTGATTTGAAGAAGCATTTCTTGTGATAGAACTGACAGTTCCTTTATAAAAGGCAGCTGAGCTAACAATAAACTGATAAATAGATTCATAAAACCAGTATGTGTCAGTAAAGTGAGAAAAGGTCTTATAAATAGACTAAAGTTTTGATACAAAGGCTAAGAAGTAGAATCAGGGAAATACAAGAGTCTTTGGATCACGAGCACAAGTATTCTGAAAAGCAGCTCAACCTAAAATGTTGTGATCACAAAATCTTCCTCAAAATTCCCTCCTTGCTTGACACCGACATGCAAATGTCTTAAGAATGACATTTGTAAAAGTTCCTGGTAATTTGTTGCATAATCTCACATATTGTAATAGAAGCACATAAATCCAACTACAAACACGAGGAGCCTCTGTTCAACACGGACGAGATAGGTTAGAATAAATAAAAGTTTGGAAGAAAAACTTGCTGATTATTTCACAAACCAGAATTAGCAAATCAATAACCTAGCAATCAATGCCTACATAGGGAAATAAAGTTCAAGAGATGACCTTTGGGAGATGACTCTTTCAATGATATCAAACTAGTTCCACTTGAAAATCCCCCAAATTTGATTTGTCCAATTATGTGAAGTAGCAAGACAGTATATGGAGTCTTTCCTCTTTAAGGCCATCATCTCAATACTCCTAGGCAACTTGCTGCTACTAATAAACATCAGTGCCTTAATTACAGGCTAAATTAATTTTGCCCTTTTCACATGTACTCACCATTGCTTTCCAGGTTTCAGTTTAGAAACAAACAGTAACCAAAACCTGGGTGACCTATATATGCTCCAGGCAAAGAGAGATGACCAGAATTAGGAGGTTACAGACCAAGTGTAAAACCTTAAAGATTTCTGAGGCAAAATATTCCTTTGAATACCCTGGTAATACGAGCACTCCGAGCTGAAATGTCCCCGCTCCTCGATAAGAAATGCCTTCCTTATTGGCCTCGTTGCTCTACTGTTAAAGATTCATCATGTTTACATCCTTACCTTAGATTTCTAATTAATAATCTTTGGAGACCTCAACAGTGATAAAGAAGGATCTATATCAACATTCACTTGAAAGAAATGCATTCTGTAAAATTATTTGAATAATTTACGTTTGGTTTTCATTATGAGAAATAAGTATCTATTTGCGGATGCAGCATTTCTTCCCTCAGCTGTTCAATGTAAATATTTTATCAACTTTATGCTAAGATTATTTACATAAATTCAAAGCCTCGTGTGACTACACTTCCGCTTCTCTCCCTAAGTGTGTAGTGCTACATTTTTCAGCGAGAAGGGCACATGAAGGCTTCTTTGAGCACTTCAGATGTTCCCGCTTGGTTTTGTCTTTTTCCTCTCCATTTACATCTATGCTCCCCAAAACCTTATCCTCAGATACTGCACCACAGTTCTCTTGCCTGGGAAGCTTTTGCTTTCTTTTTTTTTTTCCTCAGGTGCTTCCCAAAATGCTTGGCATGTTCTATAGATCAACCTTCCTAATTCTTGCAGCCACCACATCACCATGTCTGACTGCTAAAAGCCCCATCTATGCAGAATTCAGAGGCCAAATCATAGTTGGTTTGGCTAAGGCTGAGGCTTTCCAGGGGCTAACAGTTTGGTCTGAATTTCAATTCATTTCCATTGCATTAGGGGGGG
>NW_020454871.1:1405679-1444668 GCF_003342845.1 Nothoprocta perdicaria
AAAAAAAAAAAAAAAAAAAAAAAAAAAAAAAAAAAAAAAGAGTTAAACAACACCAATGTATAGCAGAGCATACATTTACAATACAATCTTACCTCAAAAGTCAGTATTACCAACAACAAGCACAGAAAATCCTACAGTTGGTCAGTTGGTGCAGGAACAAGCAGCATAGATCCTAATAAAAATATGTTCTTCTTCACAGCCTAATTTTAATGTCAACATTCTTACACATATTTTAATATAATTAACAGATGTAAAAATGACAACAGCAACTGGTGCATGATTTAAAGTATTTGTTGTAAAACTCTTGACGAGTTTTGCAACCTCTCATTTTATATAAAGCAGAAAGCGTGACTTTGTCAAGCTGCAATGATAATTTTATACCTAGGAATATATAAAAGATGTTATATCCAACTGTTAACAAAAATAGAAAGAATGAAGCAAATGGAGCAACAAAGTATTACATTTCTACAGAATAACCTCTGCCTTTCCCTAAAAAGCCTTTTTGCGACTTATTTGCAAGTGACAATGATTATTCATTCTTCCACCTTAAACATATGTAGGCTTCTGAAAAGCAAATTATTAATGATTTTTCTGACAAGCTAACAAATATCTTAAAAATGGGCATGTTGTCATTCAGTTGGCCTCTGTTCAGTTCCAAATGCAAGTTTTGTCTCAGTATGGAGAACTGATATATGCGTTGTACCAATCAGCCAACAGTATATAAAAGAGCAGGTTTCATTTCTGCACCAGAGGGATCCTGCAATTAAAACAGAGATTACTGTAAAGCAGCGAATTAAGATTTTGAAGTGGCTGTTAAGGCTTCCAGCAGCTGAAGACTTTCACCCTGTGTTTCTTTTCCCCTCTGCACAAGAGAGCTGCTCTTACCATCAGATACTGGCCACGACCAGGTGGTTTCCACCAAAGGGCAATCATCACATCACAACCCACCTACCAACAGGGTACATGTTGGAAGTGGATGTTCTTCCTGAACACAGAGATACCAGGGCACGCACTCAGTCCCTCTGCTAAACTTCATCAGACTTATATTGACTGCTCATCGTCTTCCTGTCATTTGATAGGTCCTACATTTTGCTCAGATTCACATGGAATTTAGATTTTTTACAAGCTTTTGTGCTTTTAGTGTCTGCTCAGTGCATGAAGACGATAGGATGGCTGAGGCCTGAGACTGTGGTCATCTTGGAAATACTTTTCATTCTGTTATGATCACAAAATATACTGAAATAGATATTCACCTGAAGTAAGCAAATGGAGAAAAAAAATCTGAAATTTCTGCTTATTCGGGAGTGCATTCTGATCCTGCAGTTTGCACAGGTAAATATCTAAATAAGCTACATAATGCAGCTGAACATTAAGAAATCTGGGTACATTTGGTTGAATTTTGCCCCAAACAAAAGACTTCAGAAAATGAAGGGCAGTTACTATAGTACATGTGGTAGGTACATATCATTTCTGCTTCCCTAAAATTTGGGGTCATAAGGACATGCGTGTTAATAATATGAATTTTGGTTAGCAATTAAATTGAAAACTTGAAGGACACAGTGAATCATTTATATTTTCTTAATTCTCTGTGATGGATTCAGGTCATGTTTTCTGTTATATCACATCTGATTGCCAAATTGTCAGCTCTAATGCAAATCGCAGTTTTAATCTTCCCCGAAGCTCAATTACAAAATGACTTTTTCTTCAGGTTCCTAGATTTTAGAATGATCTTTTCATTGTAAATTGGAAAACTGATGTACAAAACTGCTTTCTCTTTTGCAGAACTAGTTGTGCACTAGCACTCTTGCCCTTGCTACAAGTGAAAGACTGTGCTCAAAGTTAAAGAGCATACTAAAAAAAGACAAACTTGAGTAAGTCTCTGGAAACCAATCTCACTGAAGCAATGAAAGTACAGCTAAAAGAACAGTGTTTAGTTTGTTTAGAGATTTGGTCTTAATTATTTGCCATAATAATTAAGCACATACATTCTCTAACCAGACCCAAGCAGAACTTAGGGGGTTTCCTCAAGGTTAAACACCTTTGCTATAGTCTTCCTGTAGAGTTTGTTGAATAAACAAATCTGTTGCAATTCACACACACAGAGCGAACAAAACACACCCTAGCCCAAATTTCTTGTGCTCCAAGCACGCATGAATCATGCGCACCAATTTCCACTCCTCTGGCAACCCAACCCATCACAGAGCTTGGCAAGGGTGCAAAAGGGGTCACAAAAACCTGAATGGAAATTCCTCTCTCGTATAACTTCACATACAGTTGGTTAAGTGGTCTTCACATAGCCAACATATTAAATAAACAAGCCAGCCAAGAAACATTTCATATATATTCATATATATTTCATATACATGCATATATATATGTCACTGTCAAGCCAATATGGTGGAATAGGTTTCACTGTTTTGCAAACCTTGTACTTTCTTACAGATTCCCACTGGATTTACACAGTTTGGTGTAACACATAGTGGGAATTCTATTTCTACACAAGCACTGGCCACATGAAAAATGATAGTAAAATTAAGCATTCATAGTATGATGAAACAGTAAACTAATTCATATTAAGATTTACAAGCTAGTTTAAAATTATATTGCTACTGAATACTCTGGGTTTTCTTGGCTTTACATCTATACCAGCAAAGAGTTATCTGTTAAAGAAATTGATGTATGTTTCCAAAATCTTCCAAAATAGCAGAAAGAAATTAATCACATTTTTGCCTCTCAGTTGTTCTAACAAGGATGAATGATACACTACTTGAGAAATGTTGCTGAATCATCCAATAAATTGTTTGCTCTACAGCAGGTCTGATCTGCAGAGATGCTGACCTTCAGGGTGTTCCTGACAGGCTCAGTTATCAAATTGGAGTTTTTTGGCACAAATTCGACTCTTCCAAAACTTGCTCATTTGTAAGAGGGGTAGCCAGTTATTGTGCCTGCTGTTCAGCATTCTGGCATTTATTTTTCACTATGTAACTAGTGAAAGGTTAGAGTCACTCAATGCATTTAGACTAAGTAACCCAGTTCAATATCAACACACTTATAATTTTATTTAAAATAAGATTCCTCTGGAGACTTTTAACTACATCTGTCACTGTTAGGAATACAACTTTAGAAGGGATGACTGTCACTCCAGGCCAGGGGTGCTCAGAAAGGCTCAAACAAGTGACCACACAAATACTGCACTCAGTTTAGTTCTGCACTTACTGAGGGGGGCCGGCTCTTGCTGTGCTGAGAGCTGAAATACTCATTTAATCCTTAAGCACATCAACAATTCTATTAAATTCAGCAAAATCACTCATATTCCTGGCTCTAGATGCATGCTCCCCTTTACAACTATAGTCCCTGGTTCCTCATGGAGAAGTGTTGATTGTAAACAGCACTAGGATGCATTATAGCCTGAAGGCTGAACAATCTCAAACTCATCCGGTCCCATTTATTAGGTAAGCCAGGCCTGGCTATTCCAGTATTATTTCTCTCAAGGGAACAGCTAAAGAGTTGAATATATAATAACATCCTACAGCCTGAAAGAACTTAGGCATTTTAATTTTATCTGCAGCAGTGTTTCTGACATATCTGTAATTACCGTAAGCTGGTCTTTAGTTTTAATTTCTACTGGTGCGGGATTCAGTCACTGTAATGCAAGACAGACATTGCTTCCAGGAAAGCCTCAACCTGACGTACAACGTTTTAATTCCGCACATCTCCCAGTGGAGGAGTTCTTCCTGCTTTGGTGAGGAAGCCAGGATCTATGGGGAAATTATTTCATGCACATGAGATGTAAGAAGGCCAAAAGGGATGAACAATCAAGTGCAGCAGAGCAAAAATGCCAGCTAGAAAGTTTGCTGCCTGCGCCGTGTCAGTGCAAGCAGCAGCACGTGAGTACATGAACTTGGGATGCAGAGGTCTGACTGTGCAGAAAGCCCAGGAAAATACTGAAATACACTGATTTCTGTTCCAGCAGTTATTAATTTTGAGTGATCACAGATTTTCTTCACTGCAGGAAATTCCTTATCAGCATATTAACTTAGATAACAGTATTAACTGAACATTTACAATGGTTACCATACGTGAATAGACACATTAAATGTGCAAGTTGAAGATACGTGCTTTACTAATCATACCTTACTAAATTTATACCAAGTCTAAAAGCTTGACATTCTGCCTATCAAGCTTACAGCTCATCATTACTTAGCATTAATGCTAATGTGTGTGCACACATGTGCTCACGTGCATATAAAGGAACAGATAGATATTCATCTCTTGACATCAGAGAAGGAAGAATTCTTAGTTTGCAAAGCAATCTTCACCATCATTGTAAACAGTATCTTGTTATATATTAAAATCTAGTTAAAACAAAGAGCAAAAGCATATATGAACACACTAAAACTTAAGGATTCATTTAGCTGAAATGGTCAGTTGAACTCTTTTTTTTTTTGCATGCAAGAGCGTCATGTTTCTGCAAAGAAACAAGTTCTTAGTATTAGACATGATAAATCTCATTACAATTTATAATATATACTAATCACCATCGATTACAAATGCCATAATTTTTCCTGAAGAAATTATGGTAAAGATGGCAGTATTCTTCCCTTTGTGTGGAAATACAGTTTCTGAAAAACTCATATATGTTTCTGAAATTTACTCATATGATCATGCTTAAACAATTTTAATACAATGGGGAATATTGCTGCTGACCATCTCATGTAGTCAGCTTTTTGAACTTCACTCTTGCTACTATTATTTTAGAGTAGAAGGACTCTGTTTTCTTTGCAAGTCCAGAACTATACAGCGTGTTAAGCTTTGCAACATGCTACTTTATCTATAAACAAATCTTTAGGATGAGAACAGCAATCATTCTGCTGAGGACAAAATGAATATTCACAGCTTAAAATCACTTCAAAAATCAACTTTTATTTTAAGCATGATTTTTTTAAAATAGAAATTAATTTTTTTCATGAGTTTTCATTAGTTCCCAGATGTGATTTTTTTTTTTTTTTCTTTTTAAACCTAGATGATTTTTTTCAGATCTTTTTTTTCAGGGCAAATTCTTTTCTATGTTAATAATACTAATATATTAATAATAAATACTGTGGGACATGAGTTATTTTCAAAAACCAGCAGGATATAGTTCCTTTTTCGGCTTTCTCGAGCAGTTAAATTGATGAAACAGAAAACTACTCTAATGGGAAACGTTGCTGCTTCATGAGAACAGGCAATCCTCTTGCTCTGCCTCAAAAATAGTTGAGGGTAACTACACAGAGCCTTTTCACAGGAGCTATTCTGTTCTGAGAATTTCTCCCTTAACCTGGGAAAAACCCCAAGACACTTTTTAAGTGTAGTTGGTTCAACGCCGACTGAACATACCTGACCTCAGACCTAGTCCCGCTGCCTTGAATGCCATCTGAATTATTTTAGTAAGATTGCATGATCAAGAATATAAATTGTCAGTGGAAACTGAAGACCATGTAAATGAGTAGTGGTAAAAAAAAGCTAAAAATAAATTAAAAGTCCACCCAAATGTAGCTGTCATCCTGCTGCACAGGGGATTATTGTCTTGTTGAACTAGAGATCGCATTTGTTCTGTGCTTTGACCATTTTACCTCCATTATGTTGCCAAATAAATTCACCTCACAGTTCAAAAACTATTTTAAGCAACCACTCTCCTCAAAGTAAATTATATCCTCTCATTTCTGGTTCATACATTAATAATATACTTTATTTAAAAGTTTCTGTTTTGAAGGGGAATAGTTTCTAACTGAAATTCACTTTACTATGTTTCCATAATGGTCTGAGAAACAATCAATATAACATTTCCTCAAGGAAAACAAACTTTCCAATCTTGATGTTCTAGGGAAACAGAAACTTGTACACTCACTTATAGATATTTATTTTCTTTAGTAAAGACCACAAAAATATCATTAAGCTGCTCAGAAAAGGAAGTGGTATGATATAAAGACTTAATTTTGTTCAAATATGTTGCTATATTGACATGTAATTCACTGTTACTGAAATACTTCTGCAAGAGATGTTAACGTTAAAGATGAAATGTGGAAAATTACTTACAATTAGGTTCATTTTTGTCTGCGCAGTCCCAGAGGGTTTGCTTACAAACAATAATACATCTAGCACAATGACAAGCATAGATGAGATCATTTTACCGACAATAATTTGGTTCTCAACACATGGTCCATTGCAATGATATCCTAGGCTTATTATTGTTTTATTCAGGTAATTGTTAGCTCAAAATGCAAATAAACCTTTTTCATGGGAAAACAACAGATTCTCAATAAATGTAAAGATAATCCACTCTCAGAGATAAATCTGTGATAAAACTGTAGCAACAAACAGTATTTTTAGAAGCCTACCTCAGCTCACATGCACACTTGCAGTCACACACATTTCTATAGCGGATGACAAATAGCCCATATTCTTTATTTAAAAGGTCATATTGATTTTTGAAACAGTTATAGTTAAGTAGCTACATTAAGAAAGCATGCATCTTAATTACAACTGACTCAAATGTGCAATACTTCTTAATGATGGTAAATAAATCAATCAGCATAAATTAGCAATGACAGAGGCTCAGAACCCAAGATGTACTTGATACTTTCAGCCTGTAAGTGGATAATAGAAAATTGTTAGAATGTAATGTCCGTTAACTGGAAGTTACCTTCCATACGGGTACAATATCTCAATAACATAATCATGCTTATTGCTAGGAGGAAATTGTCCCCTCTCTTGTTGGGCTCCAGTGAGACTTAACTTGATGTACTTTTTCCTAATTCAATTCAAATTAGGATTGATACATGTCTCTCTGTTTTATTATATGAATAGGACAGGGAGTGATCAATTTTAAAAACAAATTAGCAAAGTATGACTGAAATAGTTACTCTCATGCTAGCTATGATAAAAAAATATTAAAAGAATTATCTGAATTAAAGAAGGCAGGAAAAAAGATATGGTCAGATATGAAATTAAAATGAAAAGCTATGATCGGAAGAAAGGTTACGTTAAAATCATGTTCCAATGAAGCTACCAAAATTTCATGAAAATGATTCAGATTTATGTAATTAACATCCATACCCAGTCATTCCTGTTGGTAAAACAACTTAAGCGGGTACAGTACCATAAATCAGAAGCCTAGTGAGAAAGCAATTGTTCAGGGCTTTCTATATTTGACCTAATATTAGAATCTTTTTCCACTTCTCTATTTCTAAAATACTCTATTACTAAAATACAAGCTTGATAAGATAAAAACGATACAGAAGGGCTCTTTTTCCTCCAGCAACACCTTTCTAGCCTGCATGGCAGCGATCCATAGCAGATACACAGACTCGGTTCCAGCTGTACTTACACAACCCAGAACAACTTCCAGTACTTCAGATCGTTTCCATAACCAGTTTCCCAGCTTCGTGACATCAGAAGACCTTAAGCCAAATTTTCTGAGGCCAATAAGCTATACTGAGGACCCAGCCAGATCAGCACCACTAACCTGCTGACTGCCTGCACCGTTTAAATTATTCCTCAAGACAACAGAATTACAGCATAGAAAGAAAAAGTACAGATCCCTCAAACACTTGTTATTTGTGTCAGGCTCTGCTCTAAGCCGGCCAGAATAAACCAATTCAACAGCTTTGAATAAACAGGTATCAAAAGAGAAAGGCAACATGAGGCAAAACTCAGGTGTAATGACCTGATAGCAGCAGTTTCCTGTGTCCTTCGTGCGCGCAGCCCCTTTGGCATGGCAGGGATCTCTGTCAGGAAAGCTGCAGACACCTGCACCCTTTATGCTGCCTACACATAATTTATTGCTTCCTACACGTGGTTTTATGGGCTCGGGCAGTACCTGGTGGCACTTCCTAGCAGTGCCCCCATCACAGCCCTTCAGCTGGGGCATGGCGAGGGGCAGCTCCATAGCGGGGTCCTGCCCATGAGGAGGGTCAGGGCTGACCACAGCCCACGGCAGCTGGTTTGCAGGCTGGGCTCAAGGGGCCAGGAATGGGACTGGCACCTCAGAGCACCACAGCTTGCTAGGCCAGGAGAGAGGTCCCAGGTTGGCTGGGACTCCCAACTTGGGGCCAGTACAGCCCCTTAGCACCCACCAGACCCTGGTGTTTGCCACATTAACAACACACAGGGAGCCAACACAGTCCTCACTTCTCCTTGCAAGTAGGTCGTCATGCCAGGTGAGCAGTCTAGCTCACTCATGAGCAAGGCCTGGCTGTTACCAGCCCTGGCTGTGCTCCTGGGATGTGCCCTTGCTCCACACACTCTCCACTCCCACCTGGACCTTCTGGCTTGGTGGGCAGTGCAGCCTCCTGCTCCCAGCGGCTGGGCCACCTCACGCAGCCGACACGGGCTGGCAGGGAGAAGGGAGGATCCCGGCGCCATTCCCAAGGAGCCCAGGCAACTGGGCCCTGTGGTGAGGAGGGCCCCTGGCCAGGAGCTGGGGGCAGTGCAGGACATGCTACCCAGGACATCAAACACAGTGTCCCTCTGGCCATCCCACCATGCTTCCTTGGAACACAACCCCGACACAGGCTTCCCAAATTGCTGCGGAGAGACAGGATTCGGGAGCTTCCCATGATCCTGGCATCGCAGGCACTTGAACAGAGTCTGGCACGCTGCCTTCCTGTCATAAAGAAACAAATCTCTGTTAATACACCTGTAAGCTTTACTAAGTAAATTCTGATTTCAACATATTCATATTGCATGCCATTTTTTTTTTTTTTTCAGAAATATCTAATATTTGGGCAAAAGTGTGTTGAGATTTTTTCCCCCCCTCATCAGAATTTCTTAGATGGATTGCAGAAGCCAATTGCCAACTGGTAAGACAGAAAATATGTGGCAAGTCAGCCTTAATTATCAATAACTCTGATCTTGGATCCTCTCAGACTTCCTTAAAGTAGCAGGATCAAAGCAAGAAAGAGATATACAAATGAGAAAATGGCTACATATCAGCTTCTATTTCTTACCATGTTTTCAACACTTCGAATTACTCTTTCCAATGATAAACTCTTTCTTAGCTTTATACACATAATTCTTTTGAAGCTGCTGCAGTCTCATGGCATTTAATGATAATTCTGATTCAAGAAAATGATCTAGAAAGTGATAATGTGTTCATGATAGGGAAGCAATTGCAAGAACAAATAAAATCAGAAGTCAATACTAAGGGTATGAGAGTAAAGAAAACAAACAATTATGCATGAACTTCCAATGCTTGGAGTCAACTACTGTATACCTCACTAGAGTATTAAGCACTAATCAATAAAACAATGATATTATATAGCTGAATATATTAGCTGTTGGGAGATTCCTGCAATTATTTTCTAGCCAAGACAAAAACCTCAATGAGTATTTTGTGAGAACAAATGTTCTTCCTTAATTTCAGATGAAACAGATAGGGTTATGCTTCAGAACTGTAACTTACATGATTTCCTTACATGTATATAATAAAATGAGTTCATTGGCCATGTAGAGTAAAAGGGATAATATTTTTCAACCTTAAAATATATCAAGAGTATGTATCCATCTTTTTAATTTGAAGGGCCACTCAAACTAAAAACAGAGAGTACTAGAAGTAGAAGAAAGCATCAACTACACTAGAAAGTTATGAACAAATAAATTATTAGCTAAGTTGTACTTTTTCATCTTTTCTTATTTGGTTGTTTTCTTGTTTGTCTGCCTATGAGTGTAATCATGTAGTTTGCTCAACACGAAGGGAATTGATTTTCATTCCCTTTCCTGAAGTCCTATAGATCACAAAATGGATAAAATTGTAAAGGAAGGAAAAAAGTTTTAATTCTTAAGACTCCTAAGTACTAGTACTTGGTCAAGTGATAAAAATTCAAATAATTGAGCTTTCCAAAAATACATGCATTATGCTATAGGCCAGCTAGCCTCTTGTTGGTATGAACAAAAGCAAGTGACCTAAGACTGAACCTAAAGCAGAACAGGTAATGAGATGAACAGCTTCACTGAATAATTCAAGTCACCTTCCACAAGGCAGAAGGTGTAAAGGAAATAAATTTGAGCCAAGGAGGGGAAAGTAGAGGAAGATCAGTTGCTGAAGATCACTAGCTGCAAAGATTAACGGGAAAAACATGTTGCATGGGATCAGAAAGGAGTGCCATGGAGTGAAAGCACCTCTGCCCCATAGCTGGCGAGCAGCACACTACTGCTTTGTTTGGAACAAATTCAAGTCTTCTATTTTTTTTTTTTTTTTTTTTTTAATTTTTACCAAACATACTATTTGATTTTAAACCCCTGAATTCCATGTCACAGGGGACCGTCTAATGAAGCCCAAGTGGCAGGTTTTGACTGGCTGGAGCTTCTTGCAAGACAGGCAGATGGGCAATGCTCTTTCAATACTGCAAGATTATAACCAAAATAAGCAGGATTTGCTTTCACCCTCCCCCACCCTTTATTTTTATTTATTTATTTTTTTAAATCTGAGATGAATTGGATGTGGAATGGAAAGCAATTAGGATTAAAATCTAAACATCATGTATCATTTTGTAGATGAAAAGCTGATACAAATTCTTCTACTGCTCCCCCCTTTCAGGCACTTCATTCAGATTATGAGAAATTTCTGTTCATTCGTATTCCTTAAAGTACCCATGATCAACCAATTTTTGCACTGATTAAATGTGTTTATTTTAAAGGTCTTTTCCTGCACCATCTAACATGAACACTACTATTAAGTAGTTTTAAAGGGCATTGGGAGAAGTAGAATTTGTCTGATAGATCTCACAGCCATGATGGACAATGTCAACTTTGTCTACCCTTTTAAGACAAACCAATATTCTCCATTTTAAGAGTGTCTTTACAAATTTAAGCAAAGGCAGGCAAGTTGTTTAAGGTTCCCATCTTCCTGACTTTTGTTTTTTTAAAACCAAGAGTAATCCTATCAAACATAAATGTGATTTTGGACTTTGATTGACCAAAAATAAAGCGTGTAGGAATAGCCTCAGAAGAGTGATAATATGGAAGAGGGTGTTTAACTGTTTTTTGAGTTTTATCTTGTTGCTTACTTTTATGCAATATTATGTAGATTCCATTGAAAAAAAGCACACAAGCCTGAAAAACAAGATGCTTGCATAAAAATATACATATAGGCCATTAACAGTATTTGTGAGCTGCACGTTCTTTTAAAATATCTAGGCTAGACTTCCAGTCAATAAAAGGGTTAACAAATTACGTTATTCCTAAGAAAATTCGAAGAATGCTCACTGCATATTTCAATCATGTTATTACTTCATATACATTAAATAAGAAATGATTGTTCCCTTAACTTTTTTTTTCTTATTGATTTCAGAGAAATGAAAGAAGTCATTTTCAGGCGTCTGATATTTGAATACCATCTGAAGATATTGGTGGGTAATGAATGTGTCCGTGCAGGATGATACAAGGCTGCCTTAGCTACAAAATAAATTCTTTTATTTCTTAGAAATTCCTAGAGTCCTGAATATATTTTATTGCATCATAAATATGCATAGACTCACATTTTCTTGCAATTTCGGATATCTAACCAGTATCTCGTATTTTCTATAATTAATTTTATACATAACTATATTTTAGATATAAAGTCTACTGTGAAACTGTATAAGACTTGAATCCAAGTGGAACAGAGAAAAGAATAAAATGCTTAGGCTTAAAATAGTAAATGTGATTATTTAAAACTCTTTCTCAAGTTATTGTTCCTAGCAAGTCTTGTAGATGAGCACTTGGTAAGTCTGGCAAAGGCAGTAAAAATAGATTAACCTGGCCTCAGGCCTTTCAGGATGAACACTAAACTCTAACCTAGGTCATTCTAGATTCCATCTAGAAGGCATTTCGTGGAGGAAAAAGAATGTTCTTCTCACAAGCTCCCATTTACAGAGTTGACCAACACATTAGTGTCTTCCACATCAGCACCTGGGCAAGGGAAGCAGCCTGCCTTGCTAATGCTTTATCAAGATATAAAGCTATAAAGCTCACCAGCACCCATAACATATGTTCAACTTATTTATCATCTCTCAACACACATTTTTTCTTAAACTGACCATACATTTAATCAACTTACTACTCTGCTGTCCACAACCAAAACAGCAAGAACAAATGAACACTCTGCAACACAGCTTGGCGTACCAGAGTGTTATGCTACACATAACTGCACCGACCTGGGGCACCCTGTTAAATAAAAGAATTGCACCCTATAGATGGCAGTGCAAGCAAACGAAAGAAACCTTGCTGCCACATCAACTGCAGCCACCTAGAAACATTTCTGATTAGCAATAAATTAACAAAAAGGATTATTACAAGAGCGGAGGGGGAAAAAAAAATACTCCTACTGCTCCGATTGCCTCAGCCAGCAGCACTTTTCTGATGTATTTCAGTCAATTTAATTGTATCAGGGGGTGTTTC
This sequence comes from Nothoprocta perdicaria, assembly GCF_003342845.1. Lineage (NCBI taxonomy): Eukaryota > Metazoa > Chordata > Aves > Tinamiformes > Tinamidae > Nothoprocta > Nothoprocta perdicaria. The sequence goes on from NW_020454871.1 coordinate 1,418,097, forward strand.
AATGGTTCCTGCTGCCTCATCTTCTACAAGGAGGATTCACTGGTTTTCATCAATCCAATGTCTGACTACTAATTATTAGAAAACATCGAGACGCTTTTCTGCATCAATCTAGAGAGATTTTAAGTACAATGTCCTTTAAGGATGAATTTGTTAGAATATATATTAATATTTCAGTGCTTTAGTTAAAAGATTATATATTTGAGCAGCTGAAGATAAAAATGCACATAATTTGATGGACTTACCTTTTAGTCAGGTGAATATCATATTTTAAGAGAAAAAAAAGTCTCTTTAGTGTTGCTTGTCCTCAATATACTCTGTGTATTTGAAAGACTCCCCTGTGGATAGACAAGTAAGAGTGAATATATCCGGTGTGAGAAGCCATGTGGGATAAGGTTGCATTTTTTGAGGGGTTATATCATTTGAATAAGGTTTTAAGCATCTCCAAACATATATTTTTTGGAGTCACACAGTAATCTTTAATACCATTTAAAGTGACTTAATGAAGATTATAGTATGAGAAAGTATCTGACACTTGGGGATATGGCGCTAGTAAGGTTTAGGAGGTATTTTATACATATTTCCTAAGCCCCCTAAGTAAGTTTTGGGCTTCAAGCATTGTTTTTGGACATGAAAGAGTTTGAAAATCCTATTAAGTTCTTTGTGGAAGTGGTCTAGAAGGAGTGCTGCTAGAGTATAATGTATTTTGCATTATCACTTATTACAGTTAAATCCTAACTTGTGAAGCCAAGGGAGTTCCTGAAAACACTTCTGCAAAATTATTCTTCTTGGCTTGCAATATTTTCAGTCGTGTGTATTACCTTATTGTGAAAATATAATGGAGTGCATGACATCTGTCTATCTCCTTTTGTTAAAATAACACAATCCTGTGTAGATACAACAACATATTTACTTTTCTCATGGTTGTTCTGCAATTGCTCTGAATCACACGTTTTTGTTTGTTTGTTTTTCTCCCCTTCCTGTCTTGTAACTTCTCCATTTTAAACTAAATTTGGCCTTTGAAAAAATTAAAGCTTTTTCCCCTCAATTTCTGAAAGAGACTTTTCTGTAAGAAATGACAGATTGAGAGCACATTTTCAACAGCTCTCCTAACTAACCCATGATTTCATTCCATAATACCTGTTTAACAAAGCCAACCTGAAGTCCATACCTATTTAGCAATGCAGAGAAGTTTTTTTCCTTTTTTTAAATGACTTCCAGGTTCCAGTCCTACTAGCAACACAAGTCTTAGAGGCAGATCTGTTCTTAAGTTGTCCCATAAGAAATGCTCAACCACATTTAATCCAAAACTCAGGCGTCATCTCTGACTCCCAAATTTAGAATTTTAAGGCATTTCAAGCACTTTGCATGAATAGTCTCAAAAACCAATGGAGATAGTCAAGGGATCGGCACTCCAACCTCCTGCGAGCTTCTCATGCAACACTAGGTCGGGCTTGGACAGCAGGGACCCTGCATGGAGCCAGCTGGAAAACAGAGGTGGCATCATCATTCCTGGGTGTCATTTCAGTGTTTAAAGGAATTGGATTACTTCAGTTTGGACAAAAGGAAAAAAGACATAAAATGTCACTGGAAAAAAATGAGTAGCGTTTAGAAAGATTAACTGTACCTGTCTGCAGAAGAACGATGCAAAGAAGCTCTGTTCATCCTTTCTGAAAAGTTGGCAACAAATAAGATGAAATCATATGACACATTTCAATTTCATACTTCTGTTTCTCCCTCCAGACAAGCAATTAAATTTTATCTGCACCAGCAATAACTTTTTTCAAATTCATAAGTTATGAATTTGTAAATGTTAAGCAGATTAGAACGAAAAAATATTTAATATCAAATTTAGAGAGTAAACACATCTAGAAAGTGAGATGTTTAAAAAAAATAACCTTACAAATTTATGTAGGATAAGTAATGCATAATTAAGATTCTGGCACCACAGTGCAGTGCTCTGAGTTTAGCTAACACATACTTGTCAAGTTTTGGTGTCTCAGGACAAAAGACATCTCCTAAGTATAAGCAATCATGCAGGTAGCCTGGAGAGGCTATGGAGACCATATACAGGCTATAGAACAGCACATTTCCATCACTACTGACTTGGAAGAGCTACTTTTAACTATCATTTGATTTTCTTTATTAATATGTTAACACCTGTCACTTGCAATGCTTGACCCGGCATGCAAGCATTTCCCAAAATTAGTACATCTCTAAAGATCTTGAAAAATGTTATATTTATGTACATGAAAAAAACTAGAGTCTTTCATATTCACTTAGATAAAACACTGTCCTTTGTCACAATCAAGGTGCATGGTTGAAAACCACGTCACAGGCTGTATTTCAAAAAATTCCTTTCAAATTATTAAAATCAGAGGATTTTAATAGATTATTTCTAAGCAGCAAGTCTGCTGTTTGAAGAAAACAAAGCATATAATAATAAAACCTAAGATAAAAGATTAATATTAGGAGCATAAATGGTATTTTTATATAGAAATGATGAAATTAAATGGACTATATTCTATGGACTGGTTCCTGTGATCACAGCAGAAGACTGGAGCTGAGAGGAAAACGAACACACTCATCTTCCTGTCTTGGTGTTGGTCATTTGACTCCGCATGTATGATATGTACAAGTATGTATTGATGTCCAGCATGACAACCAGGCATTGGAAAAAGCCTTACACAGCCTCCCTCCTCTTCTCAGTATGATCTACAGCTACTGTGCTGCTGAGAGGTGGATTTTAACTTCTCAACAGTTGATTTAAATATCTTTGGGTCAAACACAACTGGAAAATAGAGCAGCCTTTTTTTCCTTACCCTCACCAAGGTCCATGCTCGCCATCCACTTGCCTCCTTAACCTGACACGGGTATATGAGACACGAGCACTGTAAGACGACCCTCTCCTCAGCCCAGCTCTGAGGACACGGCCACCACCTGAGCTGCCCATGTCCTCAGCACATACCAAGGTTTCCAATAGTGTTCTTCACCATAACAGAGCAGCACCAGCCCCAACAGAGATGTGACATTGGCTCCGCTTCCCTGTGGGTCGGGTGTCAGAACATGCTGCTATGTGGGACATCATTCAACTTGGCTACACAGTGTACAGAAGGATCCATCCGTGCCTTTTTTTGGCAAAATACTCTGAAGCGTTACTTAGCCTGCAACCCTAGACATTTACATTGGTGAATCCAAAGCCCCATGACTCATATATTGTGATGAATTATTGCAGAAACAAATAATTAATGGAACATCTGCCTGCTAGGAGGATGGAGTATAACTGCCACATTACAGTCACCAGGCCAGGTTCTCCCATTATTTTTTGGCAACAAGCAGAGACCAGAAGGTAGCTAGGTCAACCCAGGCAGTAATTCCTTTGTTACGGTGTAGCCGTCACCTGGCAAACCTCACTAAACTAATAAACTGTCTGCCTACACCTGGCCTCCAACATCTCAATGCTCTGGAGAATCCTTCTAAATCAGTAAATTATTTAAGCACCCAAGTCTCTCGTGCTACTGGTGGTTTAGAAGGACTAAGGCACCAGTGAAAAATGGCACTGTACACTCTCAACTGCAAATTCTGATGGCAGGCATAAATGACTACTTTTATACATATGATACAGTATCTCTAGCAGAACTCTCTGCAAAAGTCAAGTGAATATGTTAGGCCTGAAAATAATTAGCTTCAAATTACTTTTTTTTTTTAATTGAGTATTTTGATTTCTTTTATTCTAGTTGAGTATGTCCTTGTTTTTATTCTACTTCATCTTTGCATTTGCTTTGAGATGAATGTCAAGTGTCATTTTTACTTTGGCAAGAAGTCTTTTGAATATCAAGATAAAAGAAAATGTTTGTTCCGAATAAATTGTTATTTTTTATTTTACAAATGAAGTGAGTGGAAAACTTCTACTAATGATATGCTTCTCGTTAGCAAATGGATCCCTTTACTGCGGAAATCAAATAATCCTTTTTTCAAGTTAGTCTTCACCCATTTTTATAATTAGCATCACTGTCTCCATTTTTTTTCCCCCTCCTCCTCTGAAGTATAACTTGAAATATATGACTTTGTGAAAGCTTTCCAATAGGTTCATTATAAGAAAACTGATGCAGAGCACTCTTAGTAGGGCAATTAAGTTTCTTCCAACCACAGTTCTGCAATCCCCGGCCAGACACAAGATCACAGCTGTCTTTTCCCCCAACTTCTCGATTTATCAGTAGTTAAAAAGTGATACTGCTGAATGAGAAACAACATCCTGCAATTGCTGCTTGGGTACAGGATGCACCATCAACCCTGCTGCCCTGAGGGAAAAATCATTTAAACCAGAGATTGATAGTGGTCAGCATTAGCCACTGATTTGCGTCCTGTGTTACTTGAGTTTTTAAGTAATTCAATGTCGATCTGGTATAAACATTGCTCAGTCCTTGGAAACAAGGTCTCCCTCGTGCCCTTGAGGTCTCTGTCTGAAGGTGACGGAGAGGTAGAAGCGTGTACGAGTTTGTAATTTGGCCAGTTCTGGTTAAACTGACAAGAAGGAGCATCTCTGAGAACCTGCATTGAGAGAGAAATATTTTGCAAATATTTACTAAAAAGCCTGTACCTATAAAAACTGAAATGCCTCTCAAAATCAGTAAGCTCCAATGAATGTGGAATCTCACAGTACCATTATATATATATATATATATATATAAATTTATTAACTGCCCCAAAATGGGCATTCGTATAAGAGACCTGCTTAAAACACTATAAAATTGTAAACAATTATTTAAATAACTAAGTACATCTCCATGTTTTTAACTACTTGAAATCCTTCAAGTATCACTGAGTTGATTCACTCCTTTCAAAATACTTTTTTTTTTTTTATGTTTATCTCAGTCCCTGTTTCTGCTACTATTTCATCCTGGATTTTGTATTACATGATTTTTCTGTCTGGTAAGGTAGAGACATTTCAGTAGCTTGGGAGCTCAAGCAATTTACTGACCTTAAAAATCGACCAAGATATATCTATCATTTTTCATAAATGCAGATATAGTAGAAATCAGACCTTTAAAAGATAGCTTTTCTATATCAACAGAAATCAGAGCTAACAGCGTGCTTCTCTATGTCATGTAAGAATCTATATGAAATTTCTTTTCTAAAGGATTATGATGGGAATTTTACTATATTTCTGAAATATGAAATAGCTCCTCAGAGTCTTGCAGCCTTTCTGTAACTTTTAACCAGTGACCCAGTACTCCTTCCTGTTTCATCAGAAAAAACAAAACAGTAAAAACAAACAAAACAAATCAAACAAAAGCCCATTTGACCCTCTTAATTCACCCTGGATTAAAAAGATTGAATTCAATAAATCCTTTTTTCTTTCCCCCACTTTTTCCAGGCACAAGCACTAAGAGATTATGTCACCAGACTTTCTATAATATACATGTTCTTTCTTGAAACTCAACACACCTACTTAAAAGAACGTATTAATTAGGAATATCCACTCCTATTTCAAACCTGAAGTATTGCCTATAAAAGCATTGCAAATGCAATTGAATTATGGATATGTGGAATTGAATGGGCACTGTCAAGTCCAAAAGGTTTAAGTTCAAAATTCAGTCATTGATTACAAAATAAAAGGAAACAGATCTTTCTTTAAAAACCAAGTGAATAGAACAAATACGGGGAGGAGGATCCAGGGATGCTCAGAAAGCAAGTACCTTTAAGTAAGTACCTTTACCGACTCCAACAACATCCACTGTTAAGACTGTTTCCAGCTACGGGAACATATCACTAGCAAAAACACTAGTTCTTGTGAGCTGCATCAAGAGAGAACAAAAAAGTTACCAGAATTTGTTTTTAATAATAAAATATTAGTGATATAAGCTAAATCCTGGCTTAAACAAACTGGTGATGCCTAGATTTATTTTTTTCTTCCACACTGTTCATGATTTACCAAATAAACTGCAAAGAAAAAATTAAGTCTCTAATAATTAATATATTACTTTGCTATCTCAAAAAAGATAATTTCAGCATTTCAGAGAAGTCTTTACCCTACCAGTAAGGGGCCTGTCAGAATCCATCCAGTTTGTGCAAGCTCCAAACAAGTCAGTAGAAAAGTTCAGAAAAGGGTACAAAGAGTAATTGGGTATTCTGCAGCATAAAGAAACTTTGTTTATACATCCAGTGATTTTTTACCATTTTTTTTTCTCCCCTCTGTGAACAGTATCTTCCTGAACACTTCATATGATAAAGAACATATTGTTTTTGTTTTCAAATTGCACGGTCTGGGCTTTTGACCTAAAAAGCATTTTTTAACAATTATTCTTTAGAATTGCTATTGTGTCCTCCTCAAGGAAGACTGCAGTGGTGGCACTGAGAGGCTCTCCTCATGTCATTAGCACAATGTTTTCTGAAACCACTCATTCTAGTGGATTCGCCTTCTGTATTTTCTGTGAAAGGCCTCATTCACTTGGAGGGAAGTTTCATGCTTCCTTCTTAAATAAAATATTAAACACATCAGCCAAACTTTATTAGTTGAAGCAGATCCCTCAGTATTTGTGTCAATTGTTGCCCACTTCTCAAGATAAGTTTTTGCCTCTACCATGAAGGAACAGTAGCAGAATATTTGAAAATGTCAAATCCTTTTTAGTTCAACCTTGCAAAACCCAAAGATGTCTCAGAATTCCCCTTTGGCTTGTTTACAGCTTTGATGGAATAAAAGATTATGTTTTGTCCTCTCTGTTTCTGTTACAGGAACCCTTAAAACTTCTAGTCCAGAAGTCAGACTGCATTGTGCTCATTGACCTTCTGCTATGACATGTCATTTCAGTCTCTTGTGCAGAGAATTTCCGATTTTTCTATGAAGTCTGGGGACAAAGTCTTCCTTTGAATCAGAGTAGTGACTTCTGATTCCACAAAAGTCAGAGTAACTTCATAGAAAAGGTCACAGCAATTTTACTTGCACTTCCCCTGAAATATTGGCCCTCCAGAGCCAAACGTGGAAGGAAACTCCCAAGTGAAGATCTGAGATCTAACCATGAAAAAGGGATTTCTGTCATCGCCCTGATTTCCATAGGGCTATTGTGGCACATTAGAAGGTACACAGAGTTATCCATAGGAGAAATCCATAGCATCTCCTCAACTGCCTCCTCAAAGGACTTTGAGGAATTTGAATCCCACAGGGACATTCACATAGATGAAGGCCAGTTAAGGAAATAATTATAATCGTGTACTGAGGAGAAAATGCTTCTTTAAACAGTGATTCAGTATCTGCTATTCTCACATAAATGAGTTATTCCTGTATGGGATTGTACTGCACTGATCAAACCGTTTTAGATATTGTTAAATATTTAAAGAAGAGCGAACGAATCATTCTATCAATTCTTTCTTCGCATCTTAAAACGCTCATTGTTGATGCTGCAAGTTAATTTTGGTCTCAGTGCATCATAAAAGGCATCATACAAGCCAGTATGGATTAGCAGCACTTATCAAACCCTGTTTTGCCCACTCAATAATCCTGCACTTCTGTATATAAATAGTTCATTAACTAAAATAATAGCACAAGCAGGGGGGCAGATTCAAAAGTTTAAAGGTAAGAAATGTTCCAAATCCCTTAAACTACTTCACTCTTGTCACTTAAATAAAAGATGAGGTTTTCTCTTTATACTAAAATAATAAAATGACAATGGTTGCTTCTCAACTGCTGCACCGCGCACCACAGGTCTTTGTCTTACTAGTTATTCAAAAAAGCATTTTTGAGGTTGAAATTTGACCACCTAAAACTAAGAAGTTTAAATCATCCGCTCAAGTAACATATATACAGAGATGATAAAAATCTAGCTTAGTTAATTTTTCATGTTCGTTTTAAAATACACTATTGACAAGTAGTACAGATCAGGAAACTGGAATTGTTGATAATATAGTGAGAAAAACAACACAGGCTACTTTCCTCCCTGCTAAAATGTAGATTTACCTGTTTGGTTAGGTAAAGCAGTTGTTCTGACTGAGGCTTGTAATTGATACTCAGCCACCGCAGTGAATAGGAAGATGTGAAAATGAGTAAAGTTCCAATTATCAACAAGGTACAACAGATCAGCCTAGAAAATAAATTTGGGAATACACTGCAGACAGTACTGACCAATACGGATTCAAGCTCTGCAGGAGCCAGAATTCAATACCCTTCACGTCCACACCAAACCTTTTCTTTTTCCCCAACTATTCTGAAATGAAATCAAAATTGCTTGTCAATACATGTAAACGACAAGAAATCTACTCGGAACAGACATTTGTGCCAATTGTTTAGGATTCTTCTTCAGATATAATCATAAAGCTATTATACTGTTCTACAAACAAAACTGCATAAGAAATGGGATAATAAAACCAAATTTAGAATATATCAGCTTGTGCACTCACAACTCACACCTTATTAGCATGGTTATTACAATAGGCTTGTTAAAATCATAAACCTTAGAATCAGCAGCTAGAAATTACGCTCCTTGCTCTGCCACTCAGTTTCTAGGACATTTTACCAACTGCATTACATCTTCACGGCTTTCCTTACTCAAGTACATCAAGATAACGATCATTTCCAGCTCACTGACATGAACAACTTACAGTATTTTACAGGCATTAGGGACTTGGAGAATCTAGAGAGAAGTGTTACAGAGATGCAAATTACTATTACGCTGTGCACACATTCGCTTCTCATTTCTTTACATTATTATCTGAATGCATAGCATGTTCTCAGGTTCATTCCATATTCTTGAATATTTTTGAATACCATGTCTGCCATTATGCAGGCAGAACTAGAAATCTCTTTTGAAACCAAAAAAATTAGCACCCACAAAAAAGGGTTTTCCTTCTTTTCTAGCCTCTCATTTTTATTTATGAGAAATGCTACATCGGGATGTAGAGCTGTCCATTTTCTCCCTACCTGGAAGACATCCTCATTCATGGTACCCACGATGTATTCTTACAGCTCGATCCAAAGCCCACTGAAGCCACAGAATGAGAACAAGACCTTCAGGTCTTGCTTCCTCAAAACAAGTCTAACCCAATATAGAAAAGAGTCCATGTCTGATACTTCCTTTTAAAAAAGGCAAGAAACTGCTAATTGCATGCAGATGTTCCAGAAACTCCTAAATAAGAAGATCTCATGTTTAGCTATGTCACTTTGCCTCCATTCTTTACATTCAGTTGTTGCTGACAGTTACCAATGTTAAGTCAAACTATACAAAAAACGCTGAAAAGAAGATGCTGGAAAGATTGACTTTATTAAATGGCATCTACATTCAAAGCAGACGACTGCTTTCACTTGAAAGCAACCTACAAAGAGATCTTTATATACTGCTGGTATTTCACTGACATTTGAAGAGACTTCTAAGGTATACTAAGTTGGCAGGTATTGTAGTAGAAGAGTTTTGTTTTTCTAAGTTAAAGCAAACAAACCTGAAACGTTTCTCTCCTTACAAAGGGATATATGTATGAAATATGGGGAAAAAAAATCCAAAAGAAGAAAAAGAAAATAAAGATTAGTGTTGGCCAGCTTCTTTCTTTCTGAAACTTTCATTAAAAAAAATTTAGGAAATATTATTTTCAACAGACTGCCCAACAGCAAGTATGAAGGAGTGATTGAGTGTTGGCCTGGGTCAAACACATGCTCAGTCTGGGATATGTCTTCTCTGACAGACAGCAATATTTCATCAACCAATGTTACAGACAGACATCCTGCACCCCTCAAACCTGCCCAACCTTTTCTAACCACACAAGAGGCTGCTAAAAGTGATGACCATTGTCATGGCTGAAACAATTCAGTGCATGAAGGGCCAACACTGCCCCAAAGGGACTCCCAGCCTTGTGCCTCCCAGTTCATTTCCTCCTCAACTCTCCCCACATCTCCCCTCAACAGGGCAGATAGTTCCACATGCAAGACACATAGGAGAAGGAAAAGACTGCTGTCTCTGGTACACAAAACAGGTCACAGAAAATAAAAGAATCGATCCATGCAGTGTCAAGGGCATAACTTTTGAGTGACCTGAAAAATATCAAGTCCACTGATCTTTCTGACAAACTGTTCTATGAAAATAGAAAATATTTTTCTTCTTTTCTCTTCAAAGTGTCAACTACAGCTGATGACAGATAATGCACACAGAGCAAGAACAAGCTCTTTTTTGTTTGAATCAAAGTATACCTCAAAAAAGAACCTTATATATGTTTGAAAATTGTTATTTCATAAAACTAATGTAAAGGTTTGTAGAAATTCAACTCAGAAACACATTCTACCATCACTTTTTTTTCTAATCAGATTAAGGTCTTTAATCATCCAGTTTTAATTAATTCTAGACTCCATTCACAGGTATCCTGAATGGGCAAGAAGCACTTGCCCCATTTCTTTTGAGCCCAGAAAACTTGTTTTCTCTGTACATATTTTCATGTCACAAGTGTCTTTAAAAAGCACATGGGCTTTCGAAGAAAGTTTATTAGTTATTATTGCAGTTTCAATGTATGTATGTGTAACAGGCTTTATGGTGTGGTAGACTGGGAAGAAGATGACAAAATTATTCACAAATAACCATCAATTCACAAATTATTCACAAATGCCTTTGCCATATATCTTTTATTCTTATAGTTTTTTTTTTTGGTTTTCTTTTTAAATCAGCACATGGACTCAAAGACTGTTGGTGGGAGAGAAATAATGAGTATTTCTGTTTTGTTTTTCTGCTCAAAATTAAATGGAAACCCCAAACCGAGGCTAATGATTTTGCTGTTGGATATTTTGATGTGTATCTAAGTTATCATTCCGAAAATGTAAGATTGCTGCATTTAAATAAATTATTTAAAAGAGGACATGTTAATGGGCTATCATAGTTTGCTTCCTAACATCGGGGACCCTCCATGGGTATAAAGAAAACATAATCACACATATGGCGGAACTAAAATGTACTATTTTTCTTCAATGAAATTCCCTTGTTATCTCAGCATGCACTGCATGAAACCACACATCATTTTTCAACCATCTGCACATCTCACACTATTATGGACACAAAATTCCTGTTATTCAGACACTAACATTTTATGTTGGGTGACTTGTAATTAGGGATTCACTCCAACATCTTTCATCAACAGTGGTTCATTTGGCATCTGTGCAGACACCACTTGTATTTCTATAGACTTCGATTATATAAAAATCAGGAAACAAACTCAGGTTAAGTTCAAGCATCTCAGATGAACATGCATTATGGAAGACCTGAAATGGATTTTAAAAGAACTATATAGGAAATAACTACAAACTTCAACTTGATGGATAAAAACTTTAAAAATAAAATCCTACATCACCTTCCAAGGAAGAGCTCCAGGCCAAACTCTATGCCACTAGATGTTACATTTTCCTCTTGCTCACTTGTTGCCCAATCTGTTTTCAATATGTACAGCATTTTAGAATTACTCTTTTCTATAGTGTTTATAATGACACAGTTAGGTATTAAGTGGACTTAGTTTCCCAGAAAGGTAACTCCAGTGTGAATAAACAGCAGCAGATGACTGGATATCAATACCATTCCTCTTTTTCACACATGTACAGAGTATAAAATGATGCATCAGTGCTATTGAACAGGACACACACACATGACTTGTGCATATGCTTTGCTCTCCTTCTATAGAAACCATGAGTTAAGCATTGTGCAGTTCCAGTTTTATATCATTAGTAACTTTTTTTTATTCCTAACATCTATTAGTTATGTCATATAGACTCCAGGTAACTCGGAGACATACAGCCTTTTAATGTATAGCATAACTCAGGAAAATGAATTGCTAAAAATTTCAAAATTAAAAGACCAATTTGAGAAGCACTGAGACTTCTTGACAGGGATCAATTGCTTAATCAAAAGAAAGAGAGAAAAAAAATCAAAAACACTCCACAGCAGTATATCTACCATCATAAAAGATCAGAAACTAACATTTTAATGAGATAATTTTGATGAAATGAAATCATTGTGCTTAATGTTCACAGACTTTCAATTAATTCATAAATCACTTATTAAAATATAGTGCTTCCTGAGCTACCAAGTTTTAGAACTGTATTAGGAATATTAGATCATGCCTCCCTTTACATATCCCTGACTACCAAGAGGAAACAAGGCTCAATTTTACCGCTCAATTTATGATACTCTCTATTTTCAAAAAAAGAGCTCGCAAACCAGACATTTTCCAGGAGACACTGACATGGTATTCTTTTCTTCTGAAGGAAGTTGTGGAGATTAAATTCATTATAATTTCCTGCCTCACTGCAGTTACTTGGGATATAATACATCAACTTTGAATGTCATGAAACTAATTAAGAACATGATGAGTTTTACATGAACACTTTTTTTTAAACCTTTTCCCCAGTATTCTTTTTTTTAACCCATTTCTTCATCATGCTTTTGAGTCACTTTAAAAATCACTCTATGAAAATTCTTTTTTAGGAAGGAATATGCACATCTAACTGTAGCCAACTGAATAAATCAAAATTATGAAGATAGAAGATATACTTTTTTCTCTTGTTTATTTTCAGCTTCTGGACTTGGCAAATAGCCCTGTAAAGTCCCCTTCATACCTTTTTGTGCAGGCATATACACCACTTCTGCCAACAAAAACAGCAGTGGAGTTCCAGCAGGCAAATCATATCACAACACAAAAGAAAAAAGAAAAGAGACACAAAAAAACCACAAAAAACAGAATATAGATGTCTGACCATCAGTGCAAGTAGATGGACTAACTGAAAAAGGGATACACACGGATGCCTCACCTCTAAACCTCTAGTCTATTTAGTTTGGTATATAACAACAGATGAGACTTTATAAAAAGCTAGTTTATAGTGACTTTCTACTGAGAAATAACAGCGTAATGAGTACAGATACATAGAAACACACGCATATATATATATATAAATATAAAAGCTACCTACGAAGTCTTAACTTCAGGAAGCTGGATAGTAATTGTTATTACTTCATTAACTATTATTGCACAATATCTAAAAATCCAGTATGCTCCTTGGTTGATTACACAAACAGGAGAAAAATGGCATTTATTTATAACTGTTCCCTTAAACATCTCCTGTTCTTGTATGATGAAGCTTCAGGTATTAAACAACTTGAAGTGGCTTTAAAATAAAAAGGGACAGAGTTCAAATTAGTTTAATTATCATGTTTCTTTGACCACCACCATAGCCAGTGCAGAAGGGAGCTAAATCCAACCTAGGGGCTTTGTGTTAACTGCCAGTTAAATGGCTTCTGAAAAACAGAACATTACTTTCTGCAGTTTACATATTTAACTAAATTCATTTGGGAATGAAATTATGTAGCTGAAATGAGGAAAAAGTTGAAACCAAATACGACTTTGAACTACGCTAAATTCTGAACTTCTATTTATAACACACTCTACTGGTAATGTTATTGCATTTCTATAAATTTTTGTGTTATTGCCTTGATGTATAAACATTCAGGTACCTGAAGAATGTGCTTTAAATTCATGTTTATACTAATCTGCCTACTGTCTGGTGTTTAATATTGCAGCAACCCTTGCTTAGCATTAGTAAAATAACTTAAGTAAGTGTTTTGCAATGTTCCATGAAGTGCATTAAAGCAATAATACTTTAAGTACTTAAGAAAAAGCAAAGCAATAATGCAGTGATACAGCTAAAGGCTCCATTAAATGAATATAGAAGACAGGCTTGCTGTAATGTTTTTAAATTTATGTTCCAGCAGCTGATAGGTTTGAAATCTATCTTTTTCTGAAAACCAAATGATCATGACCAAAACCTGTATAACCATAAAACTGTAAATCATTCTACATGACAATTCAGTTATTCTTTTTTCGTATATAGCTGGAAAGACAGAGCAGTTACACACATCCTAGGAACAAATAGTGAGCACTGGTCCATCGTAACACTGACCATCAAGGTGAAATTATTTTGCCATCTAAACATTAAAACCCGATTCACCATTACTGCTAGTGGAGTCCTGAAAAATAATATATGTTTTGCATTATAAATTGATACCACACTTTCTCATTGGATAGTGCTAAGGTGTCGTGCAAGTGGCGAAACAATTGCACATTTGAACTGGGTCTGAACTTTACCTTTAGGGGAATGGAGTGCTCTGTTTCAGATCAGGTTTCCTAATGGCAAGGTCCAGATTTGAGCCTTGTAGCCTTGTTCTTCAAAGTGCATGCAGGTGATTAGCTTCATTTGATCTCAGATTTAACTAACATCAGAGGATAAGGATTGCTGAAGAGCATGAGACATGTTTCCTTCCACACAATCTGTTTCCAATAACTCGGAAGGAGATCAAATCAGTCCCTAGGCATCTAACATCGGTATGACCAAATCCAAGTAAAACTTGTATTAACGTTGGCAGTTTTTGATGCATTCCCACATACTAAACATTCACTATTAAACAAATCTAATAGTTAGGCCAGAGACCAGAGTTGTCACCCCTTCCAATTATACAGTTGCAAAGACAGTTAATATGCAGTGACTTTTTATTTGTCTATTCTGTATCCAGTATAGAGACATATTTTCCATTTGAAATATAACTATAAAATTTATATTTGATTTATATTGGTTATTGGAGCTGCCTCATTTAACAAATATTTGCATGATATCGATACATAAGATTTTATAAAATAATAATCTTAGTCTTCTAAAACAAAAAGCTTTATAACACTGCTTGCATTATAGTATTGTTTGCAGAACACTATTTAACACTGTTGTGTTATATAAATAAATTACATATCTAATTGTGTAGAGTGGCTAAAGAATCAACTGAATAATAAGGAAAAGACTTTAATAGGAGACTAGCATACGTGGGAAACAAGAAGTGAGACGCTCTTCAAAAATAAAAATTAAAATATAACTTAATAAGCAAAATTAATGAGGAAAAGGTATATAAAAACCAATGCATAATTTAAGAATTATGAAGGTCCTTTCAAAGATTAGGTCAACCCAAAGTATAGGCTTGACCTAACACTAGGGTGTCATAAGTAGGTATGAATGCAGAACCTCACAGTCACTAAGCCATACAGTTTCTGAGATAGACCTAGAGATATTTTCTCCTTTTCATAATGTTAATTTGGCTTTTTATCATCCTACGCAATGACTGAGAGCTAATTTAGTCCAAACTTCTCCTTGTAGCAGGAGACACATATGTATTTTAGAATACTGAGCACTCTGACTTCATGGTTAATCGCTCGTACCGACAGGCTTAGCACACATGTAATACTGCAGGCTGCAAACCAGTCCACCTTTATTCTGATTCTTCATATTTCCTCAAAATAACAAAGCTTAAAAAAAAAAGATATTAGAAAAAAGAAACCTTTTATCGATTACAAGCAGATTTAAATTGTTTTGCTGTTGGATAAGTGTTAGGTGGTCAAAAACACATACAACTTGAAATTCCCTGAAACATTTCAACACATTAAAAAAGTATTTTGCAAATTGATTAAATCATTCACTAATGGATCAACTGAACCATCAGTTGAAGCATAACTGGCATTCATATGTGGTAATGGTACAGAGGAAAAACTTCGGAGCATTCAAATCAAGCATCCTGTCAAACATGTTGAATAAAAGCACGTGGAAGATCGTGTTTTATCTTGCCAAAAGAATAGCTTCATGGAGGAATAATATTTCTTCCAAGTTCTCACCACATTTTTATTTTTATTTTGGAAAGAAAATAGTGAAATGATGTATGTATATGCATTATGTAAAGGGAGAAAATCTCAGGACCATTATCCTGGAAATTAATTCTTTATATACATTTTTATAAACTATTAGCATAATTGCAAATGCAAAACCAAAAATGAGTAAAAATGAAAAGACAACGAAAGATGATCTCATTCTAGGATATAGATTCCCAATTTGAAAATTAGTCATATTGGCATAAGGATTATGAAATATCTGCCCTCAGTGTTTGATTGAGGAGTTATGTAGGAAGGACTGGATGTTACTATTTTTCCTTCAGATGTATATGTTCAAAAAAGTATTCATCGCACTACTCCAGGTCTTGTCAATTCTCTCTAATTCCTAGTTGAAAAGCAAATTATATGTTTTTAATGAAGCAGGTTCCTGTGGTACAGTTAGAAGTATGCTGTTCCACATCTCATCTTCTCCTTATTCAAGAATTGTTTCATAAATATTCCAAAATGTGACATTTTTTCTGATGAGCAACCAAGAAATAATAATTTAAGCATTTTTTAAAATTACTGCTGTCAGAATTTTGACGAGACTATTCCAATGAAACAGCTGCTGTTATACGACTATGAAGTATGTTATTTATCTAGAAAAACAGTGAATAAGCTATCACTTTAAATTGTCTTTAGTGTTAGCTGAGCTTCAAGCATTTTTATACAAATCGTATTTTAATGTCAGATTGACTACAGACAACTCGTTTTTTGTTTCTTGCTTCTCCCTAATTATAATAGTGTCTTACATTTAATTACAGTAAGATGCTAATGACATCATCTTGCATTATCTTAGATGCAAGAAATCCTACCTTGTATCTCACAGTGATGTCTAACTCACCAACTGAGAGTTTGTTAGACTCCACATTGCAACCACACTGGCCTCACCAACTGCTTTTCATACTCTCCTTGAGCAAGCCACAGAGCTACTGGTTCCTATCAATGTGTTATTTTAACTGCTCAGTAGTAACGCTTATTTTACCAAAAAGCCAAAGAAACATAAAATACTAATGCAATGAATGTCAGGTTTCATTTCACCACATCTATTGAACACCCCTCCATGGCACCCACACCACATTTCCTCCTCCAAATAAATATAAAGAAAGGAAGACCTGTTCAGAAAATAGTCATCGGAATTGAGAGAGTTGAAGCCCAAATTTCTCAAAAATCTCAGACCATGACAGAAATGGTCTCACTGGTGACCATTTAACAGCATTATTTGGTACAATTTAACCCAAAACTGTCTCAATAACAGTCAAAGATATTTCAGTGCCAGAGGCAAATGTGACACCAGGTCCCCAAAATGACTGTGTCAGAGATAAGGGAAATTACAGTCAGTAAATCTGTTTTCCCTATCACACAAGCTTGCAGGCTTTGTAATAAAAAACTGTACTAGAAAACACTGAATAAATAAGGTATTTTTGAAGAATCAGCACAGCTTTTGTTAAGAAAAGCCATGCTTCCTTTGAAAAAGCCAGCATGTATGCAGATAAAAGAGATTGACTGATACCACACGCACCAAAAGACCTTGTCCAGAAATGTCTCTAATACTTGTAACTATCAACAACTGTCAGCATTTATTGACAAAGAGGCCTTCTGGGAAAGTAGGTCTCCCGAGAAGAACAAAATAAACATTAAACATATTATTTTAAGCCAAAGACAACATGTCAATACAAGAAACGCATAGTCAGAGGCAGGTGCATTTTTAACACATCTCTTTAATGCACTAACCTTCTAAAATAATTTGGGTGCAGTGTCCTGAGATATACAAGAACAGCAAGATATTAAACTGGAAAAGCCCAAGAAGCTGATTACTTCCCTGAGCACGAAATAATTGTACATCGCAGGTTTGACGTTTGTTCCCAGGAGCTCTGCAGAACAGGAGCAATACATCTCCAATATATATCTGCATTTTTTTGTTTGTTGGCTTAAAATCACAGGAACAAGTTCAAAGAATGGGAAGCAATTTCAAATCTGCATTTATTTTGTGTACGCACGAGAACACAGATATTAATTTCTGCATAGTTTCAAGTTACATTTAACAAATCCTGCCCGCAGCCGAGGTTCATTGCACTTACACCACAGGCAGCACTTATGTCCCCCCAGCATTGCCAGTCTCCTTCTGAGGGGTTTCCAGTCACTCCACTGGAAATTATATGCCATAATTGCACTCACTGACTGAAAGAGAGCTAACTGTTTTATTTGCCAAGACTTCATCCTTTCTGCTAAACCCTGAACAGGAGCCTAAGACACAGAGTGCAGCCAACATGGGCCTCCTCTCCCACTTCCAGCACCGGATCAAGCTGCGAGCAGAGGGTCCGTCCAACTCAATACCCTCAGATCCAAGCTGCAGATACTTCCTTCATCTTTTCAAACCATCTTCACCTTCCCAAGGAAATGGCAGGCCAGCAGGGGATACTGCACAGCTGTTCACCAACCTGTTGACTAGATCCAGCTGGGAAAGGCCAAAATCCTGCACCCTCTTCACATCTTGCCCTGGGTGCCCCAAGGAGGACACCATGTGCTCGCTCCCCTGCTGCACCATATGCCAGTGGTGCAGCTTGCAAAGGGCTCCATCGGCCTCACGGAAATCAAGCTTGCAACACAGAAATGATAGATCATTTTCAGCATCTCCTAACAGCTAAGAGAACTGAATTTTTCATTAACGCTACTTTCTTCCTAATTACAAAGCTCTGCAACATTTTTATGCTGGTATTTAAATCTCTTTCATATAAAATATAAAAATATGGTCATAAGTAAAAATGAATTTAAATACATTTAATGATAAAATTAAGTTCCATTAATGTACCATTCTTTATTTTCTACCATAACAATTCACAGAGGTTGTTATCCCTTTCATCTTAATTAGGTAATGTATTTTCCTCAGTATAATTGTTCAGGAAAAAAAATATTAGGTTTCTTTTACTCAATTTGCAGATATTATTAATCTATGCAGCACTTATGATGTATGTTTTCCTCCACAGCATAACATTTCCCACAGTATTCTCCTGCTGTGCCACACAGCCCTCATTTTACACATGAAATATTCCCTGGTGGTGACCTGCAAATGCCCCTGTGATGTCCTTGGTCTCAATGCTGGTTGATCCCATTAGCTCATGAACAACTGGACAGATGGAAAGCCAAGGGAAGCCAATAGAGTGTAGTACAGCAAAACCTCCCTGGCCTTCATTCCCCCATATCAGGGGAAGGGTGAGCAGGAGGTTGGGGAATGTGACACTACTGGGCCTAGAACATGGTATTTATGGGATCAGCAGTGCTGAGAATTGCCCTGGGAGCTGGTGGTTCCCACCGGCTGTCAGCCCAAAGCTGGGGAACCACCTGTGGCCCAGCCACCTGCTTCGTTATTCCTCCTCGGAGGGAATGACTCAGCCACTGCTGGCCATAGTTGGCCATTCCTCACCTCAGAGCAGACATAACTTGGTGTCTTTCTTCTCCAAATAGCAACGGGATGTCACCTGTATCATGTGTTGAACCTCCAGTTCTGCCACACCAGGAAGGCCTGGTTCTTTGGGAGGGTTTGTGCTATCGGAACTGGGGCTTGGGTTTCAGGAAACCTCCCCAAAAGGAGGTCCGAGACAAGCGTTCACAGAGGAGCCCTACTCCTCAACATGCCACATATGCACACAAATGTCTTCACTCTATCTCCATAGAGTGAAGGATGTCTGCCATGGCAGCCGCAAACAAAAATTTCATTCATCTATTTAAGAACAAGTTTTTGATAAAAAAATGACCCTTAGGATAACTAGAATTAAGACCAAATTTAAATTGAAGGCATATGAAATGCTCTGTATAAATGACAAATGACTGGAGTAAAAATTAGATATCAGCAGATGATTAATAGTGTTTTGCTTCAGTGACCTAGGTTCAAAGCCAGCCAAGGCTAAAATGAAAAGGAGGTTTTTCAGTCCAAATAATATAAATGTTATGTGAAAAGATTTACATTTTGAATGCTATCTAAGCAATTAATCCAGAGGGAAATATTTATAATTGCTAATTAGTCAGAGAACTACAAGTGATAGACAATGGAATTATATATCGGCTTTCTTATAAAATCTAGAGGACTAATATAATTGAGGCATTAGTATAAATCCCTTTACAATGAAAGTTAAGTGGGAACAAAATTTCATTTGCGTTATTTCCAATATTTCTATAAAGTATGCTTGAAAACCAAATTCACAAATAGAATTGTCGGTCCCTCAGGTAGACAGCAGCTTCCTTCCAGACCATTAGAAAGTTTGTAAAAATTGTGCATTTATCTATATTATGTCTTTTGCTTACCAAAGTGGGAGCAAAGTTCCACTTCTTCCATTTTCCCCTGGTCCACTGCAATGCTAGACACAATAGCATTCATTTGTTATTTGTTATTGATAGGAAAAAGGTAGCAATAAAAGGCTGGAAGATACAGAATGACTATGAACAACATTTTTCTGAAATAAATATAGATAAAGTTTTGGAAGGGGGATGGAACTCATTGCCATTAAATTCTACTTATCTTGTATGCTGGGAAAACCCTTTTTCATAAATAGAAAAAATTATATGTACTGCGATGACCCTCTGCTGCAATACAGGCCAACAGGAGACCTTCTCCAGCCACAGGAAATATTAATTAGCAGTTTAATATGCACAGTAATTGTGAGTATGAGACAACTAAAGGTATCAAGTAGAAAACCCAACAACCATTATTAGTAGCTTATTGACTTTTTTTGCCAATTAATTTAAAACCTGACAAATTGCCGTCTGCCACATGAGAGATGTTGGAAAAATTAGCAACACAGAGTAAAAGTAAATATTTACATGAATGGGATAACAATAAAACAGGTAGTACAAATAGGTGTTTTTATATCTGTATAATTCTAGCTTCAACAAAATGAAATTTAACAAGGTCAAAGGAGCTCTATTTATTGATATAAACTTGCTGTTTACTCAGGAAGGTATTGAAATAAACCTATATCCATCTGGAGCTGTGATTCCGTGTTAGATATTCAGTTAATTTTATTTTCTAATAGTTTTACAGATATTCCAATACTCACACAAAAAACAACAACAACAAACTATTGCCACCACTAGGATTCTTTCACAAATATCGAACATAAAGTATTGAGCACAAATTCATCTCAGCTACACTGGTGTTATGCTGAACTACTTACATCTTAGCAAATGTAGAAGGGTCAGTGGAAGCTGGAAACACATCTAGCTTGCTTACATAATTACTCAAAAAACCTTTTTATTCAATACAAATGCTCCCCATTTCCAGGTAAACCCAGTTGTAAATTACACAGTGTTACATGTAACTACAAGGTTAAGAGCAAGCAACAAATCAGTCCCCAGACCAAAACAAATCAGTCCCAAAACCTTATGTGACAAAACAAATCACTGCAATGGGGCAAAAGACAATGCAATGTTTTGGTCATAGTGCATGTTACAGTGAAATTTTTGGGCACTCTACATGACACCCAAATGCCAGAAGTGACCTACATACTCTCATCATGTCTAGATTTTTATACATCAACATATTTTGCAATAGTGAAAGAGAGAGCAGTCACCAAGACAACCCATTCCACCTACAGCATGAAAATAAGTCACTTAAGTAGGCTTCACCTTCAGTTTAAGCCATTCAGGTGTAAGTTAAATCCACCTGACTCTACCTTGCCAGAAGGAGCAAAGATCGGCTGCAGGAATCGATCCTTGAAACAGGACTAACTGCCTCAAACGAGGAGGCCTGTTTCTTTTTGGGGTGGTGGGAACCTCAGCTTCCAAGCTGAGGTTTTGAGATGGACAAGGTGAAGGGTCCAGCTGGACGAGAGGCCAATGAGATGCCTGCTCTATAGACACACTTTCACACATTTTCTACTTCTTTCCATGAAAAAAGAACCAGTTGGAAACCTAACACTTCATGCACACTTCCACAGTTGAAATCTGGCCATTCCATGGTATTCTTCACATATAATCTGACCAAGCATAAACATCTCTCCTCAAAAGTCACAGGTGACTAACATATTCATTTTCCTAGTGTAAAAAGTTCTAGATGCCAAAGCTTTGCAATCTGAGGGAACAATAAACTTGCAAAAAAATCAATAGCCCTCGAGACGCCTGCTTGAATCTCTAAAGAGAATCATGAAGCAAGGCATACAAAAGCTCAACTTGGTACCTAGAACTGTAAAAGTTACAATAGGGGATAAACGCAAGTGCTGGATAAATCAATATTAAATCCAAGCTTATATAACGAGTCATGCTTGATAGAAGCACTGCTTTCTATTTTTTATTGCCTAGGACACATTTCACAACTAAAAACATATAGTTGCTATATAAAAAATTCTGCCAAAGCCAATAACACAGATAAGAACTTCTACTCCCAGCACTTTCCACTGTAGTAACACATTCAGCGTATAGTCAACAAGCTTCAGATACTTTAAAGCATTAAGCCTTTGTGATTTACAAGCCAAACCACTTATTCGCAAGAAGATTAAAATACATATTTTTTTGTTACATGGTATAACTTAATAGCCTATGCTCTTCCTCAACTTCCCATTTGCACTGAAAATCAACAGGAGATAATGAGGCAGGTGACAAGTGTAGGTATGTTTTCCCCCCCCATCCCCTTTTTGTAGGCCAAAAGAGTGGTTTCCCTGCACTTCATGCACCTCAAGCTGCAGTACAGCATCTATAGAGTACCGAAACGCGCCGTGCTGTTTCATTTACACTCACGCCCTTCCTTCAATATATCTGCCAATTTTGGGGACAGCTACACATTTGGGATTCTCATGCAATGAGAAAAACTTTGGGGACTCTTCAGCAGTTCAGTTAACACGGAAAATTGCTTATTTGCAGTCTTCCACAACTAACAAACTAATTTGGAGCCAAGTATGAAGTCACTCAGGATTTTTCTTTTTCCCTGGCCTAAAAGGCCTCTTACAGAGGACTGTTTTGAATAGATTTTTCCTTATAAGAGGTTATTAGTCATAAATGTAATTCACTGAAATATCAATAATCTCCATATAATGAGACAAACGTTCTTCAGAGGAATTTATACAAGTTTAAATCTCATCTAAAAAAGGTTATGTGGGCTATGACAGCTAAATATGTTATGACAGCAAATACGAGAGCACTGAAATAGCATAAAAACATAGGCAGCATTATATTCTTTGGGGCTTTATGATATCCCTCGCTGAAGTGAAAGAGGTGACACAGTTTGATTTCTGACAACAGAGCTCAACAAAACCAGCAGCACCTGAAATGCATCTGCTCACTGCAAGGCCTCCCAAGGCCAAGATATTACAGAAAAGCTGCGTGATATAAAATTATATGTACTTGCAACAGAATAAGAATAGTGGAAGGTGACTCTTTTGTATACCCAGGAAGTGAGCTTGCTTATAGTTTGCAAAAAGAAAATTCTGTGTTTGTAAAACCAACAGTCATAATTAGTTGTTCCTGCATACACCTAAGCCATGGTTTAATGGTCTGAGCAGTCACTTTGCAAGCACAACCCTGACACATCACCCAGCCATCCAATTTATGATTCCATTTGGGCTTTTCTTCCTTCTCCCCAGGGATGAGAAGCCAAACAGAGCCAAGAGGAAAGAGGAAGCAGTTTCCAGCATGGGAACACAGGCACAAGGGTCCAGGTTGGGCACCTGGATAGCAGCCCGAGTGCTGCCACCTGAGCACTCAGACCTTTCCATAGGAGCCCACCCGCAAACTCAGCCGTGCTCACAGCTTGCAGATTCTTACCACAATGTTTCAACTTATTTTGATTACAAAGCGATAGAAATCAAACATTATGAACATGAACTACTACAGCTGATACATTGCAAGGCCCGTCCATCTCTCTAACTTTACTACCGAAGTGCACCATCACTCTGTTTGAAGAATCCATGTTCTGTAGGTGCATTTTGCATGCAGTTATTATCAGTGTACAATATAATTGATTTGTAGACAGTGGCCAGCCATATCCTAAGTTAAGAAAGTAAATGATGAAAAGTGACACAGATGACATATATCCATGAAGAAACAAAATCTTTTAGAAATCTTTCATTTTCACCATTGCATTTGGGTACTTGAAGAGTAGCAACCATCGGACTAACCCAGTTATTCACTCCCAGAATTATAAACTACTGAACAAAAACATAAAGGACACATAGCCCAGCCAACCATTGAAAACTCAGTCTCCACAATTAACATCAAACAATTACCTGAAGAGAACTGTCTGTAATGTCACACAGCTTTTCTTCAAGCAATAAGCCAATATCTTGCATTGCTCTGTCATGGGGCAGTGTTCTCCAAAGCCTGCACTACTGCAGTTACAGAAGGGCAGTGCTGCTACACCCAGGTTTAGGCTTATTCCCAGAGCAGGGCTCTCCCAAGCCCAGTAGCCAACAACCACCCAGGGCCAGGCTACCATATAGTTGAGAGCCCTCCCACCTCTTAATTGCTTGCTTAATTACATACATAATTAACCCTTCCCTAGCCCTAACAACTGAAGCTGTCTGCAGAGGAACTCTAACCTCTCCTATCATAAGGCTGGTGAAAGGCCAAAAAACTTCCAGGTCATTTGAAAATTATCAGTAGCACCAAATTGCACCAATCTACTGGGTTTTGCTTGTTGGTTTATTTGGTTTTGATTGTTTGGTTTTTCATGGTGCTCAAGATTGCGCAGTTCTACAAGCTTCAAGCTTAGTCCTTACCTTCCTCTCCCCACTCCTTTTCATATTGGCTTCATCTCTTAGAATTTGCATAGATTTTGAAATACTAGCCAATGTTCATAAATACTAGCAATCTTTTTGCTTCCTTCTTAGGGAAAATTGCTTTCCTTCTGATTCTGTACAAAGCAGAGAAATGGGGGTAAGAGAGGGGGAAAGTGTTTTATCCGGGATGCAATTTTAGTGGGGGAAAAATCTACTGAAAGGCCTAAATATTGTGCTACTGTCACCACCCTATTTATTCTGGACATGACAGGCAGCACCAACACTCTGTAGCTCCTTTGAGGGGGCAATAAAACTGTATTTTGAGTTATGGAATACATAGGGTCCAGCTAAAAGTTGTCCCTTTGTTTTAGAAGGACAAAGTGAGAATGTATTTTTCTCATCATTAGATGTGAAAAGCCATATCCTGCGCCATTATACACAAATGGCTCATATTACCATTGACTTTCATGGGGAAAGGTTAGGTCATTAGGCTCAGCTCCAGGAATGTACTTAAACATATGTTTAACTTTAAATGCCTGGTAATTATGCATACAATAAAAGTTAGCTATACGTTGAAACTCCATAATGAATACTGGTAGAATTAAATAATTGCTGTGATCAGCATCACTCTGTAATGTTACACTATGTCGGATATTCCCAATTTCATTTGTAACTCAGGAATACCAAGAGGAAGTTCATAAGCAAATGAGAATCAATAAACAGCACATCTGTGGACATGAAATATTTTTATAATAGGTCTAGCCAAGCCTGTTTTGTAACTCTAATTCAGGGCACTCTAGTGTAACTCGAAGGAATCAGCTTTAAAAGTGCACTGAGCAACACTATCCTTAAGCCTGATAATAGTCTTTACTTATAATAGTCTTTACTAGTAAAATAACTTCACCAATCACGTGAAATAACCCAATAAGTAGTAGCTTATCAAATCCTGAGTAAAGACTGCATGCAGTACATATCCCACATAGTTTTCCTCAAGCAAACAAGATGACTGGAAATGCCAGAGGTGAAAAGTAAGAAATGGGCCATTCTCTTTGTGAACAGCGATCACTGAGCCAGCCTAGTCACAAGCACAAAAAAAGATAAGTAGCTTTAATCGAGATCATCTATACCATGTAAACAAGGCTATGATCTTAGTTTGAATGACATCACATTGTTTCGGATAATTTTATATTAATGATAAAATAATGGCGGTATTCTGCTCTGAGACAAGAGCTGTTCCTCCAGGACTTGTCCCGAGATGCTAGGAAACCTCGCTATTATTAACATACTGGATTACACGTTTAAAGTTGTCTTTGCCCTAAGTTAAGATAAAAAAGGAATTTACATAAACTACCAGTTAGAGAAGATGAGGAGGGGGGGGTTACCATTTAGTTGTAATTTGCAGAGTGCCTATGAGGCAGAATCGTAGAGCCTAATATGATATGTGTATTTTAAGAGTCAGATGATAAATAAAACGTTATAAGCTCATGCACTGCAGAGTGCATATTATTTCTGTTTCTTTTCATTTCACTATCATTTGTATGATGGCTAAAATGGCCACAGCTACCTTTCAACCTGAAATATCAGCATCCACTCTATATATTCTTTTATGTCTACTCTTTCAGCCTGTATGAGATTTCCTACTAATGTATTCCAAAAAAAAAAAAAAAAAAAAAGGTCTTTGTACAGTAACATACTCAAATTTGTCTGATGGATTTTCAAATTATTGTAATTTAGCTATTCAGAAGCGGTACACTTTTATCCTAATGTTTATCTGAAATATATTCCCATGTAATAGTTTAAAGGACAAATGTAATTATACAAAATACGATTAGAACGTGTTTATTTTGAAGATAAAAGTGAGTGATAAACCAATCTCTTCTAAACTGTATATTCAAGTATAATTACACACATTTAAATCACATTTAAATATTTATTAGATCCTACATGTACATATATTTTCAAAACACTTTTCTATAAAATATCCCTGTTTTTGAAAGAGAGAAATTGATATAAGCATATTGAAATCCTCTGAAATTGATATTGTAACTCTTGCTCAATTACACCTAGTAATGGATGTAATCTTTTCCTTCCTTCCTTCCTTCCTTCCTTCCTTCCTTCCTTCCTTCCTTCCTTCCTTCCTTCCTTCCTTCCTTCCTTCCTTCCTTCCTTCCTTC
>NW_020454871.1:1444695-1585002 GCF_003342845.1 Nothoprocta perdicaria
TTCCTTCCTTCCTTCCTTCCTTCCTTCCTTCCTTCCTTCCTTCCTTCCTTCCTTCCTTCCTTCCTTCCTTCCTTCCTTCCTTCCTTCCTCTTCCTGTCCTTCTTTTGCTGTTTTTGACAGCTTATATTAGAAAAATTATGCCCTAAGTTAGTAATCAACCTCTAAAATGTGGATATACCTCAAAGTGGATACAGTTATTCTCTGCTATCCATTTCAGAGGATATACAAGGGTAAATTTTTCTTAAAATAAGCCATATAACAAATTATTCCTATCCTGAATAAAATATCCTTGAGTTAATGATTTGCAAACTTTATGAGCACAGAGTGAGAACAAAAGAAATGTAAAAAATATTATAGATTCATAAGTATTTTATTACAATGAATGAACTGCTTACTCTCCAGTCTCACTGTCCGATTATAATGATTTGTTTCTAATATGAGGATAATTTTGTTTCTCTAAAAAAAGAAGCCATTAAGTTTAGTGTTATCATTTATTCACAGTTATATTTTCTAAGGAGTTTAAATCCAACAATAAATTTGTTATTTTCTTCTCTGTTCTGTCTTGCTCCAGAATATATTCTATGTATGATGAATACACACAGATACGGATACATATACATATATATATGGTCTAATGAAATTCTCTTTAGGGCAATTAAATAGTTTCCAGAAGGCAGGAAAAGAGCAAATAAATTCGGATAGGCAATAAAGGTACCTGCATGCATGCTTGCCTTCAGCTTCTGGAATACTCGCAGAATTCATCTACAAAACACCTAGAAGATAGCGATGAAACCAAAAAGTCTATGTGTTTGTTTTTTTTCAGAAATGAATCATTTCAATCCCACCAAACTTTTGTTGTTGTTTTCAGTACAGTGACAGGTCTTGGGGATAAGAGAAAATCAGACTATATACTTCAGCATGACCTTAGTGAAATTTCACAGTCTCACATGATAGTCTCATGAGAGAAAAAGCAATAGATGCTCTAGGTGAAGTTTGCTCTGCGTGGGATGGAAAGCTAGTTGGAAATCCTTACTTAAAAGAAAAGTTATTAATCACTGTCAAACTAGGAGGATGTATAAAATGCAGTTCAGATATGTCTTTCTGAGGAATGACACAATTCAATATTTCTAGAATTGTCATGGGTGAGGGATGAAGAGTATTCTTATTAAATTGGCAGATAATACAGATATGAGAAGAAGTACAAATGCACGGCAAGAAAAAAATGAATTTATTGTGATCTTGACAAACCATAATAAATGAGCGTGGGATCTTTTTATCTGAACACAAGTGCTCAGGGTTGGGGGGAGCTTTTCAGATTCTAAAATGAGTATTCTCATTTTTTCCATTTTCACCATTTTTTTTTCCTTTGGGATATACCCACAGGCATGAGGAAGGTACTACTTTTCCCTTTCCCTTGCAATCACTCTGTAATCCTTGCCTTATTCAGACATAAATATGGCTCATCAAATCCATAAATGATCCTTCAGTTCTGATCAGATCTTTCCATTCACATCAGCCAATTATTTCAAAATGTGCAATCCTGTGGCTTTGGATGTTTCTCAAGAAATATGAAGTAAAAAGTGAAATATTATTGCTTTAATCTGTATATGGCATAAACTGACAGCGCTAGGAATACTGTGTCCAATTTCGTTATCCATGTTTTTAAAAGGAAATGCATTACTCATCCACATGATGGATGAGAATCTGAATATTTGTCCCCAGACACATGCAAGGAGGACTAGGGGAGACAGTTAGTCTTGAAATTTAATCAAAACTGGGTTTTGTCACTTCATTGAGAATTAGCAGGTACTGACATCTGGAGAATCAACGTGCAAGAGGAAATCACATCCCAAAGCAGCACATCCCAAACCTAAGCTGACTAAAGAAGAGCCTCAAATTTCTGTAAAACTACAGCTCAGCTGCTTTTTATTTGCTGCCTACCACTATCCTTGGTATTATTTGTACTTCCAAAGTAATAGGAAACATACATTTGTGTGTATTTTCCTGCCTCTGATTCATTAGTGTATTTTCAGCACACACGGATCAGAAGGCTCTCTCCAGTCTTTTCCAAAGCTTAGCATGCAAAGCTTTGTTCTTTCTGGTGCAAATGGATCACCTCAGGTGGCCGTGCACCAGATGGTACTTCCAAAGCATTTCCCGTGCCCTTAACCCCATTACAACTCATTCGGCATCTCTGTTCTACGGATCTCACAGCATAAATGCTGTTCTTCTTACGATCACCAAAATCGCTGGGTTTTAAAAGGAAGGGCACGCAGCAGACATGGCCGCAGTGCTGTTCTGCCCTCCCCTCTTCTCTCCTGCTCAACGGGTGTCTAGCATCAGAATCAGCTGCACACTATGGAAGGCTGCTGCTCACACTCTGTCTTAGAGTCTTCTCATTTATCTGTTAAATGTTCATCTATATCCATCCATCTAGAAACTAAATCCTTAGTTCCTGAAGGAATGAGGATGCACTTGCATCTGTTCAACTAATTTGACACATATACTTGCAAGAAGAAAATATCTTACAAGTTGTTTACCTCTGTATAAGATGAAAACACTTTTTTTTTTTCTCTAGTGAACTCTGCCACTAACTATTCTGGGATTTGCAGTAACTGATATTAACACACTACAGAAGAAAAAAAAAAAAAAAAAGAGAGAGAAAGAATGTAAAAAACGTTTGCTGACATACGAGTAATCTCGTTTGGGGATTACAGAGATAAACCTCACGTCTATCAGTGTAAAAGAAACAATATTTCTTTTAAATTGTTTTCCTACAGTTCATATGGATTACACAGGCACAGCTGTCAACCAGTTATGACTAGTTTTAATCCCGGTGCCTCCAGCTCTATGGAGCTGGATACACAGAGAAAACTCCTACTGCATCTGTCGAAGCCCAAAAAAGCACAGGCTGAGGAGTGAATTTGACCCATCTATTCATTACCTCATTCAGACATGAATTAATGAATAAAAACATATGTTGAAAAGATGATTTTTACACATCTGATATACAAGGCTACAAGCATTGTCCTTGATAGCAACGAGGAGTCTCCAGCTCTTCACGCTTGTCCTTCACTCCTGCCCCAGCACTACGTATCATGAAGTGTTCATGGAGTGGCAGCATAAACTGCATCCTTGACACCATCTAGACTAACTTATAAACATAAACAAAATTGTTGCTTTTCATCTGGCTCTTACTCAGGATGCGGTTTAGAGCGTGGCAGTGAATGGCACGTTGGAGAGGGCAGGTGGCACCCAAATGGAGCAGGGCAGCACATGCCTCCAGTCAGAATTACCATGACACCAGAGACTAATTTTTGCCTTTCTATTATTTATGGCACTGCAGTGAATCACAACGTTCCCCCCTGCACGGGTGAGACAGAAAACTGCTTTTATTTAATTACTCAGGAGGAATACTGACATTTTCAATTCATCTTCATTTGCTTTCCTGTCGATACCTTTCCTTTCTTTACTATTGCTTTTTGGTTCATTCTCAAATATCCCTCTCAGGTACCAGAAAATCACTGCAGAGACTCTTAGTCTTCTCCTGATATCTTTTATTCTTTTCTCCTTTCTTAGTGCTCTTGAATACAAGTATTAGTCCACTTCTTAAAAAAGCGTATCTTGATGCTAACTATGGAAATTAATTACTGTGCAAAGGCCTTCCCCTGGCCATGGTGGAAGTGGAGCCTGACCAAGTGGAGCAGTCGTCATCTCCACAGTTACCTTTATGGGAGAAATTCCCCTCCTCATTCTATCTACCCCTATACCAAAATTCAGAGGAATCAACCTCACCAGCTCCCTGGATTTCCTATTCAAACCTCTTGTGTGGACATCAGTTTCCTCTGTTCTCCTTCGCCATTACCCTCTGTTGGTATTTGCTTGTTTTCTGAGGCAAAACTAAATCTTGCAATCTTTTCCTGTCTTTTTGATCCATCGCACGACAGAGGGAAATCCACCCAGGTGCCTCCTGAAGCTGCCTCTAAACACACTGTACCCACGACGCACACGTAGAAACCTTTACAAGGCCTGCATGTACCACATGGCGTAGCTCTACCTTCCTGGCCTTTCTCACATTTCTTTATGAGGTGCAGCACATTTTCTGCCCCTCTCTAGATGCTGTTTTTGATGCAATGTTCACTTGTGACTTTACTGCCTCCACTTGTCTTGTAAGCACCTATAAATCCTTGCTAATGCCCAGGCCTCCACCCTGCAGTAGGTGCCCTATTGTAGCATCCTGGTGTTCACCTCAGCAGCCGCTTCACTCCTACCTAGTTAGGTAGCTATAACTTCCTTACTGCCAAGTAAGCACTAGTTATACTAGTTATAGGTATAGTTTACATTTCTGATTTAAACTACAGATAGCTATAGTTTTCATTTTTATTTTCTTTCAAATGAAATTGCCAGGTGACCATGACAAGTTACCTCCAAGTCTTGTCACAGTGACCAGATAAGCCCTCCATGCCACATAAACATGAGGAATAACATTACTCTGTTTTTGGGACCAGACAATATCCCTCAGATTTTCTCAATAAACTCCTGGCTGTTCATATAAAATTGATTGTACCAATAAAAGGTCTATAGCATTCACTAAACGTGATCATTTTAAAGCAGACAAATCGGCATGCGCTAATATATTGTCTGCATAAAGTCTCCTGCTGGAAAAGAAAATAAAAGAGGACTTTGCACTTTAATTACACTGGCCTGTTTAAATTTGCTATAAATTAAATGAAAATTTTTGTCACAGGTAAAAGTTCAAACTTCTTAAAATACATTTGATCAATGTAATGTTTGTACTGGGAGAAGAAAGGGAATGACTGCATGATGATATCATTCCCCGCAGAGTTCCCTGGCCAACTGAAAAGCATGAAAACTGTTTTTCATTTTTATTTGCTTATGTTAAATATTTACTTTTTATTTAAGCATTCAGCTGTGTGACACTGTTAATTAGGCATCATAGTATGTATTTGCAATCATGATTACTTGAATGTATAATACCCTAAGGAGAGCACATACTTATTTTGCACATACTCAAGTTAAATGTTTCTGGATATAAATGCAGAAATATGATCATAAGCACATATATTAAAATGCCACTAACCAGAGACTTGACCTAATCCATGGATCCAATTTCTTCTTAGTCAAGAGTGTTAAAAGAGGATATGACATCAGATCAGTAAAGAAAAGAATTTTAATTGACTTTGCTGTCTGAAAATACTAATAAAAAATGCCAGTTAGAAAATGAAAACCAGGCCATTCTTTAAAAAAATTCTAGCAGCTGCCAAGGCAGTTATAGCTTTCATTTTTGATTTATTTTCTTTGCATGTTCAAATGAAATTGCCAGCTTTAGTAAATAATATTGAACATGTCAGCATGAAACAAAAACAGCGATCCACTGTCTCCTGTGCTTCTCACTCACTCCTGGGACTTCATTTTTATATTAAGAAAACTAAAGCCAGGATAGTTAAAAGCTGTCTAACTATAGCTGAGATTGCTGAAAACCAATGCCAGGTTGATATAAACACTTTCAGTTTTTAGAATATCCTACACTATTCTTATTTGAGTGTGCACAGGCAATAAAAGGAGAATTTGAGTTTAAAAGCATCCACACAGCTCTTAAAAAGATACTATAATCCACAGAAGAATATGCATTTTTAGAGCAGTCAAGAGCAAAGCAAAAGTCAGGCTAGTAGGAAAGAGGTAAATTTATTTTGGGGCCCTGCTTCGTCTGATCATGAATTAACAATATTCACCTTTCATTTTTACATAATATTCCAAAACCAATGGTTAACTGCAAATGAGAAAACATTAAACAAAACATAACCCAATCATGAACACACCGGTGTCTGCATGCAAATGCACTGCTGGCTTCAGTCTCAGTTCTGCAATAGCTTTTGCTGTTAAGCAACCAAAAATGTACACTAACTTGTTAGCCTTTCCCTCTAATACACTTTCCTCTGTAACATCACATCCCCACCAAACGGCAAATATTTCATATATTCTTCATTATACCTAGGAAAAGATAATATATACTTCAATACATTTCTTACTCAAATAAAACAATGACTTTAAAGTATTTGCATCTTATAAAAACTTTTAAAGCAGATTTAATATTATATATCTACAATTGCCTAGCTTAAAACTCTTCCAATGTGTGCTACAACACAAAACTAAAGAGATATTTTTAGAAAAATTACCATGCATATATCAGAACATATGTATTCATTTTTTTATTATTAAAAAGATAATTCAGGTGTAACTTGTTATTTTCAACTTAACACATGCCTTAGGAAAAAGTTAGGGCAAGTTTACCTCATTAAAAAGTTATAGAATAAATACACTGAAATGGTGTATAGTGGAGTGATTAATATTAATATGTATTCATACATTTATAAATTCATTTATTCTTAAGAATCCTGAGACATATATCTGTTCCATAACAGACAGATTTGTAGTTAAATCATATTGTATTTTTTTCAGTATCGCATACAGTACCTTTTAGTGCATTTTTTGACCTGCACTATATCTGCAAGTCTCTGCACTGATCTTAATTTTCAACAGAAACGATTTCACTGCCTCTGACAGTGTGTCTTAAGATGTAAAATACAGCATTTAGAAAGACTTTTCTCAAAATGCAATGGTTCTGAAGTCTTTAAAATGAGCATGCCAATAGCCATTCTCTGAGATGAGAAGGATGACATTTAGATTCATGCTAGAAATATGGAACAATTACTGGGAAGAAAATTCACCTAGAGTAAATCTTTCAAATCAAGCATTAACTTTAATAAGAGTTGCCAAGATTGTAATAATATTTGTGTTACTAGGGAAATAGAACGATTTATTGCAAGACTTGTATTATGTTTTAAGTGTCCATGAAAGCTATTTTCCCTGTAAACGTAGCATGTTCTAGTGTCACAAAACAACTGTACAAACCAGTTGATGGATTAGCTACTGTGCAATTAATTCATAAATACTTCAAAGGCAACACCTATCGGGACAAAAAGCATTTTTCATTTTTGTGGTGCTGCATATTTTATTTCCCTTCCTCTAATTGTCTAACTCACACACCGGTTAAAGTAACGAGCACTTGCAAATCACACTGCTGTCTTAGCACTCTGCAGTGAGCATAAATTGCAGAGTTTACTGCATTCAGCCATAAGTATCCAGACAGGTCATGCCTGATTGCCCAATTAATTTACTTACAACGTATGCCTGTGTTATTTTCAAAGTACTTTTGTCAAGTTGTAAGTGTGTAAAAAACTTTAAAATGCATTAAATGCAAAGGGACAAAAAGAACCCAATTTTTGAGAAAACATCCATTTAAAACGTCAGTGGACAAGCTTTACATCATACAAATATAATGGCATTAGTAGCACCTTTTAATTATTCAGGATATCAGATACAGTTTAAACTTTTGCATAAATATTTCAGTGAAATAAGACAGCTATGTATAGTAGCCACATGCAAACAGCTCTAAGTATAGCAGAGATCAGGAGGGCAGTGCTGTTCTAGTAATGGGGCTTTATTTTCCATCCCTAGCTTTATAACAGAATAAAGGGGATATATTTGTCAACAACAGAGATTTCTTACACTTATGTTTTAAGTTAATTCATAAAGTATATTAGAAACAAATTTTGTCCCTTTGACTATCTGCATTTCTACCAAAGTTAAAATGCCTCTTTTTATAAAAGGACCACAATTCATGGCTGCAATTTACATTTAGCATACAATTATTTTAATGGGTAAAAAAAAAAAGTCTATGAAGTTGCTCTTTGCTGATTAAGAGGGTATTTTTGGATTTTTCCTTTCATCTTATTAATATCTATACACATGTCAATGATTTTAATTAGAAGAGTAATAATTGTACATAGTCTTTCTTAAATGTCCTGCTCTCATATCCTCCTGAGATTATCTGATTAGAACTTTTGAGAAAATGAGCAAGAATTGGTATGACTATAATATGTAGGTCAAAACTAAAAGATTTATGACACTAAAAAGAAAAAAAAACTCTTTAGAATTCACAGCAGAGACTTCAATCTCAGCTTAGAATATGTGTACATTAATGTAGCCAAAGATCAAATTAAAAATCCATTATTACCGTTTTAATTCTGATCCCAATCCAAAATATATGTGTAAGACCCAATTCCTGAGAATCTGATTAACTCAAGCCCATTCTGAACTCTGCCCTCGTAGGAGGTTCGCGGAGGCATCGACTTTATCCAGCTGCAAAGTGCAGACAGGGCACAGCGACACCAGCCCGGCTCTGCAGCGCATCATCACACTTGGCATATCGCAGGTTGTTAAGGCTGTCTACTATCAAAGCAGAAATACTCCGAAAAGCTCTGTTGCCGAGCTTCAATCCTGTGGAAAGTGAGATTTGGAGGATGCTAATACCGCTGACAATTGAGTGCCTGCATTTTAAAGCGGTCTGTTTAACACAGACCACAGAGACAGGAATGACATTCGCTGAGCTTTGCTTTAATCAACCTTATGACAGTAAGACACGTATCTGTTTAAGAACAAGGACCATAACCAAACACTTCAAAGCTTTTGCTTTTTTTCTCTCTCTCTGTGAAAACTAATCCAACTTAAAATATAGCTCACAAACACGGACCTGTTTTGTAACCTATCCAGATTAAAGGAGATCCTTTGTTCTTCTCTCAGAATCTCTCTTTCCCCTGAGCATAATTACTACAGGTACCACCAGCCACATGAAAAAATACCCGACCTATAATCAAAAAAATCCAAGAGAAATGCAAGCTGTGAATTCCGGGAGTTTGAAACAGTGACCTGGGCTTTATTTCAGTTGTTTTGTTGATGTTAATATAACTCAGTAACCAAAAACATTTCTGTGCTAATCATTTCCCAGTGAACAAAGCAATCTTAGTATATGAATAAAGCAAGTAGAGAATATATATATACATAAAACAAGTATATATAAAAATAATTCCTAAGTATGCAGTGTTTCTTTGAAATGCAATGGGCTAAACATTTCATTAGAAAATGAAAGATTAAAGACAGTGGTGAGTTCAATGTTTGATCCATTTTCACAAGATGACAAATCCAATGAAATAAAAGCTACTCTTGCGTCTGCTTCATCCATTCATGTGTGTAGGGTGTAATAACAACTACAGGCTGTGGTATGACCAAACCATAAATACCATAAAGGAAATCCTTCTTCACATGTAAATGATAATTCTATCACTTATCAACTCTATTAAGGGTTACATCAAGTGATGGTCTGAAATCCTGTTAGAATAATCTAACAATAAATCTGCCAGATAAAAGCCACTTCTGCATATTTCTTATTCACCACTGTTGTGGCATCTTCAGCTTTGTCAAGGAGAAAAGAGTGTTTTCTGCAATGATACGCACCATGCATGGTGCTGTACGTCTCGAAACCTAGGGGAAAGTGCTGCTCTTTGTCTAGAGCATTCAAGAGTGCTGACCTGAAACACAGGAACTCTTTGCGGGTTCATTTTTTTAGGAGACATTGCTGTTAAAGAAGAAATTCCAGTAAGTGCAGAAAAAAATAAGAGGGGCCTCGGGGTGGCCCTCCAGGGCCCTTGTGCGCTCTAAGCGTTGGAAAGTGTATGGAAGTCTGAAATAATTAATTGTTTTTCATTAGGAGCCTCCACTGAGTGCTCACAGCAATGCAGACTGGCTGTTTGGAGATACCCAAGCCCCAGCCTCCAAAAGGAGGGAAGACAGAGAAGTTTCCTGCCTGATGTAGAATCTGTTTCCTCTGCAATCAGAAGAGAAAGGGAACTGAGAATCCCCTGCAAGAGGACAGAGACAGGCATTCATACAGTATGAGCACAGATCAAAAATCCAGAGCAGAAAATGCACAGCAAAGCTCCAGGGGCTTCTCAGCAGCTAGACTGGTGAGAAAAGCAGGGAGCGAAGGGAATAGCAGGAAGGAAGCTCAAGCCACCACCTAAGGAGTAACTTGAGGCCAGTGTTTTTACCCAGGAGGACAGACGACATACCAACATTTGCCAATAGTGACATTAGTCAAGGGAAAATCAAGAGAATCTGGACAGAATAGCTGGTTTATCAATTTAAAGAATTCTGCATTAGATGTTACTGAATTCATAGATTTTTTTTTCTTTCCTCTCAATAAAATACTGCTAGTTAAAACCACCGATTCATGTATGCAACTGGGGAAACTCATTTCTGAGGACCAGAGGGTTTAGCTGAAGTTATCCAGTCCCAGGTTTTTGGATAGCAATATTTGTTCTAATAAACATAGATATTTGTTCTAATAACAAATAAGATAGATATTTGTTCTAATAAACATAACATAGAAAAAAACCTTCAATTTCTTACATAGTTTTGATAGAATAACAGGACAAATTCACATCACAAGTCCAATGAAGCACTGATGTAAGGACACATAATCAAATCTACCCCCCACTCATCTGTTTGATGGGAACTCACTTGTCTCTCCCCATATGTGTAATAGATCTTTCTCCTGCTCCCTTTTAAGGTTAATTGACAAGATAAGGAGGGACCATACTAGCAGCTATCACTAACATTATTTACTATACACACTAACTACGTTGCTGTCAACCTCTCTGATCCATCAGCTTGTGTTCACATCTAAACATTAAATGGCAAGAAGACTGCCATGTAACTATACATCACTGCCAATAACGTATAACTATACATCATTACTTCATAAGGTAGGAGGAGCTATTCACTATGAAGTTATAATAAAGGGTAATTATTATCCTGGCTTACAAGACACCTATAACTGTCCAAGCAATATGCAAGCCCTCCAGAATCTATTCAGAGATGGAAAAAAATTGATGGGTCAAACAAATGCAATCTTATGGGTAACAACTGTCATTCATTTAGAGAAAAAAAAAAGCTTACTATGAACACATACATGCAACACGGGAACTACCACTTCTCTGAAAAACCTCAGGCCCTGTATCTAACAAAGCTGAGAAACTAAAGGGAAGCCAACAGAAGAACCTGAGGAAAAGACCATGCATCTCCCTCCTCCAGAGGAGCTGAATTCATTCAGGAATCCTGGCGGGGAAAGCTGTAAAAGCCCCAAACTGTCTTGCTCGCCCAGGCGTTAGACTCAGTCAGCCCCCTTCACCCCGAGCTGGTTCAACTTAGGATTTATTTAAAGATGTGGAGTGTTCTGTAATCACTTCTGCCCCAGAAACAGTCTCCTGTCTCAATTAGGAGAATTGCTCTCTCAAATCCCTATCACTATATATACACCTTTGATTTCAGAGAGCTGTTAGCTGATTTAAACAACTCTAAAAGCGCATGCAGTATATGTCAAATTAAGCTATGTGTGTCACTAATTACAGTCACTGCAACTTGAGTGGGCCTTAAGGGCAAAAATCTGTTCTCTTTAAAAGAAACATAAATACTCTGGGAACACTTAAGTATAATTATTATAGCCTTCAAGAAGATTCTGGCCTAAAAACACTGGAGAATGGCTGCAATCCTTATAGCAATGTTTATTAGCACTGTTGATTTTTGTTTTCATGCGGTTACTATACATAAGCCTGGAAGTGATGCTACAATTGAAGATCTCTTAATATTTCCCATATA
The DNA here is from genome assembly GCF_003342845.1 of Nothoprocta perdicaria. Taxonomy (NCBI): domain Eukaryota; kingdom Metazoa; phylum Chordata; class Aves; order Tinamiformes; family Tinamidae; genus Nothoprocta; species Nothoprocta perdicaria. Next base: position 1,456,273 of record NW_020454871.1, read on the forward strand.
AGCCCTAGGATTATTTTTGTTCATTTTATTTATTTCAAGACAGTTTTAATGACTGAAAAAACTGACAGCCTAGAAAATTAATATTCTCTGGCCACAGAACATATGATACTGTGAATTGCAGTACGTTGTTCTTATACAGGAAGGAACTGAGCCCAAGTGTTATGTGTAGGCAAAGACCAACTGCACGTCAGAAGACTGTGAAAAAGGAGTGGGAAACAACTTGTACTCTTTTCACCTTTTCCCTATCATGGTCCTTCTGCAAATTTGTTTGCCCTTTCTTGTTACAAGATGGGCAAGTACCCAAACCCAAGCCTAGAAAAAAATAACCCCCAAAACACATGGGAAATTTGCCATAACACATGAGCTCACCGGTCTGAACTAGAGAAAGACACAATTAGCACAGTTCCTGTATTGGAGGCTCTGTGTAAAACAGACCTAATTTGACAGTAATGAAAAATTATTAGGGCAAGTAACAAGAATATATTGATTGCTTGCTTGTAGCAGCAAATAATATTTGTACATGGTGCTGTAATTTTGATAAAATACCAATGATATTGATGTCACTAACAGACACTAACAGAAGCAGTTACTAAGCATTTTATGTATGTACAGTTAAATGTTTCCTTTAAGTCACTGTGAACTATCCTATCTCCTTGCGGATGTATGTGGTGACTACTGTTGCACTAAAATATTATGTTATCGGGAAGTCGGTTCTTAAAGGTTGTTGAATAAAACCAAGAGATGTTGCAGAGGTCTCCAAAAGTTCAAGTACAAGATGACAGCAGAGGACTTGAAAGTACAAGCATAGGGCAACACAAGAAGCCCCAAGAATATGAACACAAATCACAAATGATAACTATATAAAGACCATTTAAGAGTTTTTTCCCCACAAATTAGACTTTTTCTCCTAAGATTTAGTCTCTTCCATATGACATTATCATATGTTGATAATATTACATTAATTAATGGTTAACCTTATTTACATGTAACTTGTTTACTAACTTAGACCACAATGGAGCCATCTTAAGAGGCATCTTAATCTTAGTTCTTCAGACACAACTTTTGCAAGATTTCAACTACTTTAAAGTGGAAGAGATGAAGAATCCATTTTATTTCATGTCCCTTCCTTCACATTAAGAATGCCCTCAAATCATGAGTTTTTGTTCTGACATCTCTAAATACTTTCTAAATTTGGGTTTTCACATAAAAGCACACGTTGCTCACAACCTCAAAGCAGAATAAAACATAGACCAGTGTTTGCATAAGGGACGGACTTAATGGACTTAATATTTTTCAAATCTGACAGCCAAAGTAAACTGACTTCTTTCATCAGCTTCACAGACACCAAAAATGTCTAGAAGAAAAATCTATGTCTTTTCTCAGTTAAATCAGCGTACAGTAAGCGTTCCTCCTCTTGATTTTACTTGACCAGCTGCTAGCTACAATTAAAGAAAATATTAGCCAGACATGTAGACGGTGACCTTTAAATGAATTTTAAAGCTGATTGAAAAATCTGGAATTTCCGCACCTAAATAAAAAATGCGACAAATATAATCTTTTTTTTTTTTTCCCTTACTAGATACTCTCAGAAAGCCATAGGTCTCAATTTTGTTAATGATATCTTACAGATCATTTAGTGTTTTTTTCTTTACCATCATTTTTCTATTATGCATTTAATCTGTAAATGCTTCAGTGTAAATATCTACAGGACAAGGCAAAGCAAAGACTGAATCTGAAAGCATCTTTTAAATTCCACTGTAAAATACCTCAAAACCCATAATAAAATCAGTGACAATCAGACAAGAGCTGGCTTGGTGGACTGGGGACTGCACGAATGTCCCATGTGAGCAGAGAACACTGTTGGCAAGAGGCAATGAGGTTGGGATATCAGTGATTTGGAAGATTAGCAAAGGTTAGGTCCATATGCCAACTGAATTGGGCTCTGTTTGGACTATGGAAGCAAGGGTTGTTGTGATGAGTATCTACACGCAAAAGATGAAAGCTGCCATTGCCTCATTGGGTTGCTGTTCTCCTGGGGGAGGAAGGTTCTCCCCATTCCAGAGCTGGGCATCTCAGGGGCGCCAGCATGGCATCTGCCACCCTTCTGCTCATCTTTACTAACTACATTTTCCCCACAAACCTTAAAAAAAAAATACTTCTTTTACTTCAGCAGTATAAATTAGACGCCTGATGTGAAATTCTCTGTAATGAACATTTGCTCGCCTTGGACATCTGCCTGTTTACATATGATCTTTAAATCCACGGAGTACCATTACTGCAGGCTCCCTTGTCTCACAGTCATCTCATATTTAATCTGTATGTTCTTTAAATGCAAAGCATGTTATATTTAGTGTTCAAACTGCGGCATTAGTAAACTGAGTCCTCATTTGTGTGTGCATGTGGGTGAATTGGGTGTCTCACAAAGGATTCAAACAGATGCTTTAGCTTTAATGATATTTCTAATCATCTCACTTATGCCCCGAGGATATTTTCTTATGCTTTATTCTCCTGTCATGATTTCTACTCATTACAGCAAAGTGTTATTTTAAATCTACTTTTTATATTGGAACTTATTTCAGCACCAACCCTAAGCAGCTTCATTTTTTTTTAGAAAAAAACCACTCACTTTCCTTGTATTGTCTACTCAGAAGCAATGTCTTCAAAGACAGAGCCAGAGCAGATGAAAACAATCACCGCCTTTAGAGATGACTTTCCTCTTGTGTACAAGGGCCAAAAGCACAATATGACTTTCTAACAATTATGGCTAGGAAACTTGACTCCAAATTTCCTTCCACATTTTTTAAAGAAACCTAGTAATACTCTGATGCTCAAGTAAACATACAAACATGCACACAGAGAAATATATACCATATGTATTATACAATATTTTTTGGAAACTTGGGGCCTTCTTATCCCATCAATTAAACAGTTATTTTCTGAAGCCAGTAATTAGGTTTTTATAAATCCTAACTAAAAACATTAGTAACTACACTAGGAAGTATAGTTGCAATTATCTGACTTTTTATTTCATACAAATAAGATGTTGTCCAAATCATTTTCTCTCATATGCATATGAGATGTGTATACTTATAATATATACAGTCATGTCTATACCAAGGAGAGACTATTTTTGGTTTGAAAGGAAGCAAGCAAAAAGACTAACATTTTCACATCCATGGTGGAAACTCTGATGTCACGAAATCGGTAGGGAATACCAGGATTCCTTCCCTGTGAAAGCTTATCTTAAATTCATTAAAAAAAAAAAAAAAAAAAGGCTCACTGAATATTTGGGAGATACAAGATGAAGAAAAAGCAGGGAAGGGAGAGATCTGTAAGTAGGACAAGAGACCATGTACAACATAAAGCATCTGTGCTGGTTGCATATTAATGCACAGAACAGGGCAAACCACAGCTAGTTGTTAAGGAAAAAGAAAAACTACTGCCAAAGCAGAAACTCATTTCTTTTACAGGAACATAAAAAAATACTAAAAGGATTTTCCAAACTACTATGAGTTACATGGGTAACTCATATGACAAGTAACATCACAGCTTTAGCAATTTCACTTTTAAACTCTTTTCAAAAGTACAATGCAAACTGCTGGCCTAATCACTGGCAAAACTTATTTACAAGTTAAAATGTAATTAGAACTAGTGAAAGTTTTGACTGAGTAAGCACAATTTTTTTTTTTTTTTTTGGCAGGGACTTTGCTTTTGAATAAGCAAAAGGCCAAGGAAACTTTAAATTATAATACTCCCCTAAAAGTTCCAGCTGATATACAGCACAAGTGACTGGCAAAATAAATTAGAAGAAGAAATGGATAGTTTCATTATTTAGAACAATTACTAGTAGATATTGATTATCTAGAGATAATCACACAAACACAAAAAAGAAAAGTCATGTCTACTGATTTGCAATCTAAAATTAATCGTCCATAGTCATATGTATTTGCTTTCTATGAACACAAGACAGATTAAGCTTGTTAGACATAATGAATAGAGAGTATGCTTTCTAAATCATATTTGCAGGCATTGTATTTGAAAGTCATCTTTTTGTATCCCATCAATAAACATAACAATGGCAAAGGACAAAATTATAACCAATTCATCTGAAATAATAATAAAAAAAAATCCTGGCTTTGAATAGCTGTAGTAAATTATTCTCACTATATTCATATACTTTTTTAAAATTATGAAGTGACCACAACAAATGCTACTTCTAAATATTCTGCCAATATAAATACAGAATCCTTCAAAAATACTTATTTACTCACAAGATTTTCCATCCACATAGTAGTTTAAGCAGCTGTAAAATTTTCATTTGGCTACCGGTGTGCTAGTGCATACAGATGGTTTTCATATCACCTTTTCTGCTATTGCTAGAAGCTGATCAAGAAATGCTTTGCAATTAGGAAGGGCAGATTTATTTTCCCTCCTTCCCCTCATCTTTTCCCATTCCCTACTCTTCCAAAGTTTTTGGCTCCCCTTACCAAGCACGCATTTCAATTACATTATGCCTTTTATTATGTCTTAACAATTCATTTGTATAAGCAATATTTTCGTTTTGGCTTAAGAGCATAAACATACGGGTTTTATATTTCCTACTTTTACAGCCATATTGCGCCAAGACATGATTATGTTCATGCAGATTTATGTTAAATAAAAGCAAACATTTTAGTTGGCAACAACGGATTACGTTCCAACCAAATACACTTAATATTGCATCTACAGAGAATTTAATTGTATTTAGTTAAGATTAGCTTGCAATCTGTCTAAATCTTGGTCTTGGATCTAGCACAAATACCTTATATCAGGAACTTGGCAAATCCAGTGTTCTGATTCTCAGTTTTGGCGATGGAAAAAAAAACTATAGAGACTACTAACCAAATTTGCCTTTGGAAGAGGCCTTGGAAGTGACTTGCTTTATGAAATCTAGCTATTTGGCTAGGAAAATCATACCCCCACATCAGCACTAAATACCACTATCCCTCTAAATACTACCCTTACTCTGAAAGCTTCATACAAATATTTCAACCTCCAGTTGCATACTGGCTATAAAATCTGTTTTGAATCAAGTACTTCTCTCATATTAAGCCTCTCTGATATAGAAAGGCTATTGACTTCATAATTAAAGTTGGACTAATTTTTGGGGGGAAAAAAAATAAAGGATAACCCTGTAATTTTTCTGTACTAAACTTCTATGAAGACTAGCAGGAAGCATTCATATTTACAGGGGACTTCATGATCTACACTGATAAGTATTTTTCCCTGCACAGCTCTATGCATCTTGCCTATGCTACCTCCAGAAGATTTTCATAATTTTTCAACGTTCTTTAAAAAGTTATTTATTTGGCTGCTTGGTTCCTTGTTCATTTGCTTGATGTCCTACAATAAAAAACCAGACAAAGCTGCTCTCCTCAGAGGGATCCCTTGGCTGAAGAACAATCATTTATGCCACATATTTCACTGCTCAACATTACCATGGTATCAGTTGGAAGCAGTAGATCATGGTAGTGTAACTACATAATTCAAAGGAGTCAAAGTGCTATGTCTAGTAAAGGTACAAATACATTGAGCACAAATGCATTCGGTATCTTGGGGTGGCCGTGTACTCAATCCGTCACTTCTTTGTGCGTATCAGCTTTTGAAATACTTCAGAGGCAAGTGTTATAGGTCTTTTGGTCTCCCACATATCACCAAGTATTTAGATCCTTCCTTTAATGTTTGTTTTAAAAGTCTATGTGAGTCTTTTGCAATCAGAACTCCCGAAAGAAATAAAACAAAGTGTATGACACCTTTAAAAAAGGGGAAAAAAAGCAATATCCTTCCATCTGTTTATATTATTGACCTGATCAAAGATTTAGGTAAGAAAGTAGCATTTTAGATGCAATTGCAGCTTATATAAGCTAATATTCAATCAGATGAAATACAATATACAACATGGGGATTTACTTTAAGATTTCATATTAACCTTAAGAAGTGCAAATCCAAATAAGCAAACCTAGTTCTTAAGAGCATACAGACTTTTGTTTTGTTTTTCACAAAAAACAAGCACAAGCTTTCTTTTTTTAGTGGTATAAACTTCTCAACACGGTATTTCAGTAACAAAACTCATCAAATTAAAAAGAGAAAAACAAAGGGTTTTTTTTTTGATCTTCAAGACCAGAACAAATTCACTGTGAAGAACTATGTGAACCATAAGGTTTTCCAGAATGTAGCCTGAATGGACTAGCACTTTGATTTCAGAAGTCCAAGTCAATTGAAAATAAGTCCAAGTACCCTGAAGCTTACTCAGCTACATTAATCATTCCATGTAATGGATATGTTTTCATTATTCACCATCAAAAACCCTAAAGAAAAATGCTCTATAATGCTTCGTACACTGAAAGCCTCCTATCTTCCCAGAGATAACTATACTCATGCAAAATCTTGAACTTTGAACATGCACACCACATGGAGGATTACTGGGTGACTTTTTGTGAGAAATAGCACTATCAGTGTGTATCACTTCCAATGGCACTTACATTTTTGGAGGTCTTGGCCTACATCTAGTAAGGGCAAATCAAAATATTAATAAATAAATTGTGCATAAAAATAAATTTGCTACTCCAAAAGATTTTGTGATTAAGACTCTCTACTTCTAATATCTCAAAGTTCTAATTAGCTACTTGGGTAATTGAATTCTAAAGAATAAAATTTGCCATCTGCTAGAAATAGAAGCCGAATTAGAAAAGCTAAAAATGTGCATTCTCTAATAATGCTGTGCCATGAAAATTCTACCGGGCATATCTTTTATCTTCCTTTATACTCACTTTTCCCAGTGTGGTAGCCCATTATGCACATGAGCAAGTATCACAGCATTTGTTAAAAAATCATTAAAATTTATACTATTTATCCCTTTCTAAGGGTGTAACAATATCCCTGTGGAGCACTATGAGTTGTTTATTATAGTAGTGCTGAATATTTGCAAATACTAAGCAATGAAAACTGTTAAGAGGAGAGAGATTAAAGAAGTATCATAACATTTTAAAGGTTACTCCTAAAGCTGAAGTTCTGCACCGTGCTTAGATCGGATTCCTCTGAACTGGGGAGACCTTCTACTGACAATGACCTGCTGCTTTGGAAAAGAAAGAGGAGCTCTGCAAGAAAAATAAATATGCATGAGGAAGAATGGACACCAACATCTTGGCAAAGTCTGTTTCAAAAGTTGAGTTGAGTTTATATGGGTTAAAAAAGATAAGTCTATTTTGACTAAACTTAGAATGAGCTCTTCTTTTTTTCCTCAAGACCTTCTAAGCCTTTTTCCTGTAAAATACAATACTAATAAGCTAGCTCACCTAACAAGCAGACTAGAAGAAAAATGTAACATTCCCCAGCCTTATCGCAGCAAACTTCTTCTCTTTTACACAGGCATATATCGCTAAAATTAAACCTATTTCATAATTCTAGACAATTGGGCTGTAATCTCATTACAGCCCTTGTTTTTAGAGCAAGGAGCAGCATTAGTTCTGGCATTTAGCTGACATTCAGTGTGACCCAAATGCTGACTCCACAGACAGAGCAGACCAGCTGGCTCCGTTCTTTTTATCTTGTTAACATATACAAAACATTTTATGTATAAATCACATCAGTCATGATAAGAAATAAAGCTAATCCTTAATCCAGAAATGATCTCATCCTAAATGTTTCCTCTTTTCCATGACGATCAGTTATTTTTTTGACAAACTCAATTTAAAGCTATTCACTTGTGATATTCTTGTCATCTATATGCTCTAGACAATACTAATAGTTAAGCTTAGTGCCATGAGCTTGGTGCTCATATATAGCTTGGTGCTATCATTTTGCACTTCAGCATTTACCAAGTAAGTCTTCACGCTAATTAGTTTATTAGATTCTCATTTCTTTAAAGATATAAGTTGAAAATTCCATTTTCCATGCTATTTTATGTACATTCACAGCAAGAATAAGGTAAATTAATGATCTTGAGATCTCACACTAAACATACTGTAAAGATACAAATTATTATTACTCTGTAGAAAAGTGATCAAAAGTTAATGGACAAAATATCCTGTTGTCCTGTAACAGTACCGAAAAGAAAAAAACAAAGTTATCAATTATCAAATACTTTTGGAGTAATACTCAGAAGTTTGAAATAGGAATATTAATTATATTTATTTGAAAGATAGGTTAGTTTATTACATTCCCTCATAAATATCTTATTCAGAAAGAAAGCATCACAAAATTTTGGTGAAATTTTAATTTAACTTTCCCAAAACAAGTAATGCCAAATTTGTAAAGCAGGTTTTACTGTGATTATATATGCGGATATTGAGAGCGCTTTGAACCAGCAACTCTGTTTTATTATATCGTAAAAATTCATATTAAATTCTTACGGCTAATGGATACGTGCACAAACCGCAACTTGCTCATCTAATGTACTAAGTTTTTAGCTTATTAATTATGAAAGTCTCAGACTGATGATTCTGCCTTTGTCTACAGTGCCTTTTTAAATTCTAATATATCCTTTCACATTCTATGTGAGATTAGCAACAAAGATCATTGATTACTTTCGTGCTCAGATATGGGAAGAGCAGGTTAAAAAACAGAGTTCAGACCAAAATGTTAATCTCTTCTCAAAACAAGATATGACCTGAACCATGATCCATAGGTCAAAATCTCTATTCCTTGTATATTGCACAGATTCAGTCAGTTTTGATCTTAAATACACCTCAATACTTTCCAAATTCCTTAAGAACTGCACAACACAATGTCTTAAGGCTAAATCAACTGATGTTAGACAGAATATTATCACTGTAATGTGACAAAATCCCTATGGTTTATTTTGCATAGAGACAGGACCATCTTCAGTCGCTTCCATTATAGCTATTGTTATAATCTAGATATGCTGTCTGCAAAAGATAAACAGGAAGTCTTAAGTAAGCATTTAACCACCCAACTGATACAATTGTTAGATAATTAAGACCAATTCATTGGCAACAATCAACTTATTATGTTTTAATACGGTGAAGAGTGAAAAATAACAATATTATTCCTACTGAACAAATCACATGGATTTCCAAAGCAAAAAAAAAAAAAAAAAGAAAAAAAAGAAAATTCTCCCACTTCACAGAAAACCCCAAATTTTCTTATTTTTGTAATCTAAATCCCCAAACTGTCTACTACAAAGCACTGATCTTAATCTTTCTGGAAAATAACACTGTTCACAATCCCTTATATTTCCAGAATTTCTTATAAGTAGCGGAATTATTGGTGGAAGGAGCTAGAGGCTGCTGTAGTTCCCACTTTTGGGCTTTCAAGTGTGGAGCATGACTTGAGGATGAAACATGAAGACACATTTGAGGTGCCCTGCTCCTTCACGCTGACCTACCTCCAGCTAGCTCTGTCCTACCTCCAGCTAGCTCTGTTTTACAGGAAGACACAACACATTCCTGCCAACCATTAAGAACAAAATAAATTAACAACAACAACAAAAAAACACCCCAAACATTTATTTCATTTACTCCTATGGCAGATTTGCTGTTACAGCTCTCAGGGTCTTACCTTGCATGAAGCTCCAACACCTGCTCTCTGATCTGCTTGAAACCTGCATGTTGACCTGAAGATCATCCTGCAACCCTCGCTGTCCTCTGAGCCTCTCAAAGGCCATGAGATGAAATGACTGGACATGTGGAAGAAGCTGCAGCAGTTGAGGTGTGAAAATGGAGAGGGTGGTCAGGTATAGGAGAATTTGCCTTCCCAAATGGAGGCTTTGAGCTCCTAAGTTCTAGAGAAATTCGGGTGGTGATAGGTCTGCTGTGGGGCTTCAGAGAAATACTCACTGAGTTACTCACACGGAAAGGAAGTACAATAAAAGCTAAAAGAAAGGTTTGCTTCACTATGGCACATTGTTTGAGACTCTCTCTAAGCTATACGATACAACTAAATCTGTTCAGAATTTGATAAGATTTCTAAAAGTGTCTGTCTGACAAAGTCTAGGTGAAAAGACGATACCCACTCATTTTGAGAAGATACAGCTAGAAGGAGCTGCTAAAGCTCTGTCGGAACAGTCCACAGAATTCCCACTCTTAAAAATCTTAAAAATTTTAAGAGTTTCCCTCTTAAAAAAGAAGGAAACTCTTAAAAATCTTAGCATTGTCTTTTCACCCTGGGTGTTTTTCCGATCCCTGATACTCCCAGTAAAAAGGGAAACAATTTGGTTATGCTTTTATTCATTTTTCAGTCAGAAAGCTGGCAAAAATCACAAAAATAAGGAGGTGCAATAATTGCAAGGGACACCCAAACACACCTTAGGCCTTGTCTTCCAAGGCAAAGAAAAACAGTGAGCCACAGAAGAGCTCAGAAGAGTCAACACAAAGCGGAAACTGATGCACAGAGGAAACGCATAAACCCGTAAAAGCAGAAAAAATAAGAAGGCTAATATGGAAAAAAATGTCCTAAAAGCAGTGTCTTGACAGCAGCAAGGATAAATTGCATGCATTTCTTTGTTGTGATTTTAGAAATACTGCTAGAAGCATCAAGGCACATTCTGCCATGTCCACAGCACCGTGAGCCTGCATGGAACCTGCTGGGATGGTTTCTGCTACATGTGCAGACCTCTGGTCCACGGCCCCAAACACCAGGTCTAGCCTAGGAGGGCTGCAAGCACAGCCTATGCTTCAGCATTCAGCACCAGGCAAATATACACGGGCTACATCATGTATAAAACAACATACATCCAACAGTGTCTTCTCAGCATGTAGCCTGAAGTGGTTACATGCAAAAAAAGGGAATGGAAATTATCTGTAAAACAGAAGGTAAAAGCAAAGGTTTTGACAGAGAAATATTTAACATCTTTAATCATTCATTTTTATTTTGTAAGACAAACCAGATGTAATTGGAAATGGCTCAGTGAGCTATAAAAAATTGACAGCAGATACACGTGAGAAGACTTTGAAAAAGCAATTATCTGAAACTAATTTGAGAGTTTATCAAGCAGAAATTGGATTTTTATGGGTAAAGTTGTGAGAGTTTTGCATTAAAACAATAGACTAAGTATATAAGATATCAAGGGTGACATAAACTTCCTGGAAAATAACTGTACATTCTATCTGATTTTGTGGCCCTACATCTAAAACATTCTCAATAACATTTATGCAGTCTAAAATAACAAGTATCAAAAATGCCATAATACATATCAAAGGGAAAAAACTCTCCTAGGCTTTCTGAAAATTTCCTGACTTCTCCAAAATTAGAGATACCAAAATAACAGCAGCTTCTGCAAAGCATGGACAGAGTCCACATCAAATACGCTGCACCCGCAAGATAACAGCTTTAGAAAAGCTGTGTGAGGGTGAATGTGGGTAAATCTTTCACCAAGCTGTAGGAAAATTTTGATAAGTTATTTGGAGTGTTTTGAAAAAAAAAGTGAGTAGAGGCTATATAAGGGTAAAATCTAATTATAGTGTGCAGTTATATCTAAGCTTAAATTCCTACATGCTAAAACCAACGATGAAGTTGTATTTTACAGCTCAAACACTTAAGACCTGTCCTGTTGATCTCAGAAGAAACCACTGCTACAAACATCCCATACAGAAAGCACTGATTAGTGAGAATACTGCTGTTTAGGTAGTTAAATTATTCTCATAGAACAAGTGAGTGGGTACATTCACATCTAGCATTAAATAATATCACTTTTAGGTTGAATAAGCCTGAAGAGGATATAATAAAATTCAACTGATGATTGAGTCTATGGATTTATATATATGTATATATATATACATATTGATATTATATATAGGATAACTGCTTTTATCACTGTGTATAGCATTAAAATAGATGTATAACACACTCATAAAGTCTGTATTGAATACATTTGTGCTAATTCTAGCACTTCCTCAGTTCTCTGCCATTGGACTTACAGTCCTTTTTAACTGCTTTTACATGTAAGATACATGCATAAGGCCTTCCGTAATACTTTACCTAAAATAATTTTGAATGTTTCACTAACCAGTTTCTCTTTCAGGAGGTAAGAAACAGAATACTTACGTGGAATCATCAAGAAATCTTTTATCTTACTATATCTTTGCTTTTTTCAATGACCAGTCTCCTTCTGCAAATGCAAACAAAACAACGTTGAGTTTAGGAGAGCACAGTCCTGTTTTGTGCCCTGCCAGAAGCCAAACGCACGCCAGTGAAAACTAGAAAATACAGGCTTAAATCTGACAGTAGCCAAGAGGAATTAGCTACAAGTCTAGCTCCAGTCCGTGTGTTACTGTTGATCCTACCCTTTGGCAGAGTGATGAACTAAATAACTCAAAGCCCCTTTTACGGCTCACTGTGTAAGCACAGATGTCCTGAGTGGTGAAAGCATCAGTGATGCACCAAAGATTTTAACACGAGGTGCTCTGAGTTAGCACGAGCCAGAGAAATCAGGATGAACCTGCTGTGTGGACTCCAGAGAGAACCTCCAAACTTGGAAAACACTTTACACCTCATTTCAGCACTGTATTATATAGGTACAGTTGTATATTGCATAGATTTATCAGTAGAGAAGCACAGATCTCTGCTGGCCATTAGAATGATCTGTCAAATGATGGATAAGTGAGAGTATAATGCAATACTGAACTATGTAATGAAAGCAAAGAGGTTGCAAAAGTTCACATTTATCATTCTTGCTATGGATTAGAGTGTTTGTCTGAAACGATGGCATGTGTTATGAGGAGGTACTCCTTAAGTCAGCTCAAAGTTAATGGACTGGGGGAAGGTGATAGAGGGATGATTCTTGTAAAAATTAATGTCTGTGTGTATAAACATTGTAATAACCTATCTGTTGCGATCATACAAATGATGTCAAGTGATTCTTAAGTATTCTTAATTCTTCAGGCAATTGTCTTAAATGAGAATGGAGATTATCTTCAATAACCATTTTAATTCTAGTGTACATTGCTGAAAATAGGCTAAGGACGTCTTTCCAAAACCTGTCCTTGAACATTCCCCAATTTCTCTCTATAGGACAGTTCCCATTTTTTTTTAGCCAGGCTTTCTTTCTTTTTTTAAATTAAAATGATAATGGTCCGTCAATATTCTTTTGCGAGGAAGGACATAGTCTGCACACTACCATTCTGTGCTATCTTACATGTCACTACATGATACTGCTTTTGCAATCACACAGCAACTGCTATAGGAAACACGAGAAGATTATCTCCTCCTCAACCTTTCCCTTTGTAATACTATATCATTAGATATACAACATTTCTCCTTCCCTCACATGCACATCACGACCAGCTCTTTCCCATCATTACAGATTTGCTTAATCTGTTAGACTTAGTATAGGTAATTTTCCTTGCTATCTGTAAATCAAGGCTATTGTGTTGTAGCCAGGGGCTTCCAGAAAATCACTAGCCTCTTATATGGCAGACTCAGCTTTATTTTCAATACAGCTCTAAAACCAACAAAATCTACTGTTGGCTACGACTACAAATAAAAATATGTATTTTTGGATATGCCTAAGCGATGAAACCACACATTTCATATGCAATAACTATGAGCACTGAACTCCCATAGTTTCTTTCTATTATTGCTGAATTTCTGTATTAAAGAAAACATTACTTTTTTTTTTTAATTTAGGTTTTACAATACATTTTAATGAGGCTTGCTAAATCTTACACATGGTATCCAGATATCATAGCGATAGACACATTAGAAATACCAAAATAGATATATTAGACAGACAGAATTAGCGCTATACTTGCTAGGGTTGATTGATTACTTGATGAGTACTATATTCCCCTTACTGTTCTCTAAACCCCAGCTTTATTAACTTTAACCAATTTTCTCCAACTCTTCAATTTGTAGAACTAATTGTGGCTCATTTCTGCTTCCTCCATTTCGCTGATGAAGGACTTAAGACACAGAAGACATACATAGAAGTTCTACAAATACAGAGAGTTTAATCTTACTCTTTAATTTAAAAATATGAAATCTGTTTGAACTTGCATATATAAACTAATTAAAACACTTATTTGCAGGCAAATGGATGCATTTAAACCTTTGTTTTAATTCTTGGTATTATCTTTTTCTGCCAGGAAAATCTCAATCTCGATTGAGTTCAGGTTATTCTATAAAACTTCAACAATTTTTCTTCACTAACAAAAATGGCAAAGTGATATTTGTTTTGTTTTCATTGTTTCTGTATTAAATTTATAGCACTAACATCTATTCTTTTGATTTATAGCGGAGCATGGCTTTTCTCCTACTCAGAGCATTGATTTTCTATAGCAATTTAAGGGAGACACCGCATCTATAGAACAGGTAATGAATAACATCTTCATAGTCTGGGAGGCGATCTAAATAAACATTTGCAAGAATTGATCTTGCCTTTGTCCTCTGTCTTGGGAAAAGTTTTGTTTACTTTGTTATTAATATTAATCAATTTTTCCTGGCAACAACTTTCTTTTCTAACTGAATAAAGCTGTAAACATACATATTAAAAGAGAATTTTGGTAATAGCCGTACATTTACAATCATGCATAAATTCATTTTTTTAACCTGCTGCTGTCCACTTAACACTGCAATCAAAAGTTCTGTTTAGAAACACTGGATGCATAAATAGTTTAGAGCAGTAGCTTGCCCTTCAGAAACCAATCATGTTATTAGAGTAGCATAAATCTGTTAACCAGCACTGTAGTATCATGCTAGTAAAAGCAGCTTTCACAATTTAAAAATTCATTTGCTGTGGGAATTCAGAGACAACTGTTATTTACTGGAGTGTTTCAGTCACAAGAAGACAGAGTTAAATCAGGCTGATTGCAAATCCAGCATCTACTGTGTGTTTCTAGTTTAACCTTAGATGATAATTGATGGTGCTTTGTTTCTTTCCTTTCATTTTCTGGCAAAAAAAAAAAAAAAAAAATACACTGTCATAATTTCATTCTATTCTGTCATTGTAACTGAGCTTCCACGGAACCTGCTCCACTGTTAAACAATCCTCTCAAGCAGCAATGGCAATATAATTAGGTCTCTGCAGACTTATTCCGAAACCATTTAGTGTAAAGACATAATCTCCTATCATGACATAATGATGTGGTCTCTGTGGACTGGCTTAGAGATGGCTTTGACACAGTAATGGCAGTATAATAACTTCATACTAGACTCCGCACCGATTCCTGCTACACTAAGAGCTGCACTGCAATGCCCACTTACTGCATTATTCGGACTCGCTGCATCCTCATTACGAGGCTTATATCTGTAAGTGCTCTCTGATAAAACCAGAGCCCAACAAGCACAGAACTCGGCCCCTGACAAGCCCTGGCAGGAGAGGCGTGCGGGAACAACTGAAGGAGGACACGCACGAGCAGCCTCAATGCACTCCAAACTCTCACAACTACAAAGCACTAACCCTGCAAAGACAGGTCTAAACAATGTAATATGTTATTATCTCAGGAGGAATTATAGAACTGAGGTAACAGTGCTGCTAGCATGGTATCCCGGGACATCAGCATGCCTGATATCTTTGTTCATCATCATCATCATCATCCCGTTCCGCAAGCAGGTACCTCTCTTGCCCTCTTCTTCCATTCTCCCTCCACCTCGGAGGGATAAAAATGAAGCCTGGAAAAGTTCCATCTAGCACTGGTTAGTAGTGTTACAGTGAGAACTCTCATTCATACTAGAAACTTACCTTTTCTCTCCTTAGTATTTAAACATTTTAATGGTTACTTATTCAAGATGCTTAGGAAACTCAACAGTTAGCAAACTCCAGCATCTGCTCCTAGTTCATCAAAAATTCCTGAGCACGGAGTTCACCAAAATAACATTTTGGACCAGTCTTTCTGACGAGCAAGAATAAGCTGTAACCACTCTCTAGCCCCTCAGTTGCACTCTCTTCCCCCCGCCTCCAAAAAATAGAATAAAATAAAATAAAATGAACAGTAATTGTGGTAGCAGAGGGGAAAGTGGTATGTGAACTAGTTTTGAACTCTTCTCCCAGCAAATCAAATGCTTATGGTGGAGATCTACCAGAAATTCCCAAAGGTCACAGATAAATACTAAATAAATACCCCAAAGCTACGAGATATAAGGGCACCATCAACAACTCTACACACAAAAGTTTGTCTTAGATATTTTTCCCTTTGTGGGACATGTATAAGGGAAATAAGGAAATGAAAGAGGATTATGCTTTATATACCCTTGCAGAGAGATGCCTTGAATACAGCAAACCATATACAAAAGTTTACAAAAAACACTGGATATATCTAGGAAATCCTAAATAAATTTAAATAAACATTTTGGGGGTGAAAATACAGCTCCCCAGTAACAGTAAATTCACAGGAGGAAAGAGCTTGAACGCTCTAGATTTCATAGATATTAAAAGAATTCTTGAATTTCAAGAAAATTTAGATGTGCAATAGAATATCACCAGAAAGACATGCTTCTCATTGACCTCAATGTATCCGTATGTGGATATTAAGTATATAATTCACAATCTGTTTATGGAAGTTAAAAAAAAATATATATTATCATAAATGTCAAACATCTTGGAGAGACAAGACTTACTTCAGCCTCTGCAATAAAGCAATAAATACAACTAAGTACCTAGTTTAAATACTTTTTTTTTTTGCATACACAGCAATTACTCTTTCCTCCTTAGCCAGAAGCATTGTTTATGCATGACCATCCATCTTTATAAAGTCAAAGGTGACTTTTATGCTGTGCAGCTTTCTAATCTACAAAAATCCCTGTTTTACACTGTAATAATTTTGGTTGTCTTTTTGTCACAAAAAGTCTGTTAGATATTGTTAACATACTTACTGTCATATACTTGCGCCATACTATTAACTTCTAAATGAACAAATATTCAAGCTTCTAAACGCCAGGAAAATCTTGAAAAATACTATAAACCTATTTTTGCTGGCTTTTTTTTTTCGGCAGAAAAGAAGCCTTTCTGCATGTCTCTAAATGCCATTATTTTCAGAAATATATATTGCCACAAAAATATGTCAAACATTACCTGTATGTGGAAAACTTATACAAAATGCTTAAAACAGGGAGACAGGAATGAAGAGTTATTTCTTTGAAATAACTGATGGCTAATGACTTAACTATGACCTGTTTGTATTTCATATCTTATTAAAAGCGGTAATTTACGAATTACCACCTGAATTCTTTATATCCAGAATAACTGTTTGTCAAAGCTGAGCTGCTTAGTTGAAAATGTATAATACAGATGCAAAATAGCAGTAAGCATCCTGCATTTCCAAATACAGAGGCAAGATCCATCAAAATACAAGCAGCAAAACTTCTGAATTTCTACGTGTCCCATTAACATTGGTATCCTATAAGGAAGATTCATATTATTTGTATCTTCCTGGAGAAGGCTGAGGGCAGAAAGACACAGAAAAGGGAGAAAGAAGGTTTTTAACTGTGCAAAGAAAGGCAGCCAAAGGTATTAGATGATAAAAAATCTAACTCAGAGAGACCAGATGTCATGAGCTTTGCTTTTCACAGAACTGCTTATTTCTACACAGGGCATTTCTGTAGAATTTCCTCTCAAAATAATAAGTCTCAAAAATAATAAGACTAAGCCCCCAAAGTCTATAAATTCATACTATTTGAAGGTAAATATTAAAAATGAAATAATTCAAGTTTTATCCTGTATGTATTTATTTTTGAACTAAAAAGTTTGTTAGAAATACTACCAGCTATAACAGTCATTAAACTAATAATTACCTCAGCCATGCTGGAAGCAGCCTTTGGATTATATCCCACATTTAATTTTTCAAGACTTCAGAAAGTATTTAGTGTAAATGTTTTAATTGCGTATCACAGATGTAGGAGGCAGGCTTGTTTCAAGTCAGCAAAACGAAATGCTGAAAAACTTTATGGAAAATTGAAACAAATTAATTTTACAACAGTAAACTGAGCGAAAAAAAGCCTTCTGCAACATAAACACCCTGCTGAAGGAGAACTTTATTATCCAAAATATGTAACAGCTCATTTTGATTTACCTTAAACTTTTATTGCTTTAATTGAAATGCAGTTAAAAACATAAAAACTATGCAAATATTCAACTAGCATCAGAAAAGACATAGAGGAAATACTGGATTAAAATTCATTCTAAATGATTTCCTGTGATGCAATGATAAAAAGTATCTTTTGAGGATTACCAAGTCATTACCATCAAGAGGAAGAAACAAAATACAGATTTCAGGATTGTTTTTAACATAAAATGTAGAAAAATATTAAGGGTTAACTGAAACTGGGTTTTTTTCTGATTACTTGAAATGACAATAAAAAGAATTGAAGGAGATGATATTCATAATAGGGATATATATTCTGAGCCTTAGCAGTACAAGCTTTGACAGGACTAACTAAAGGAGACAAATGATACTGGAATCATGGAAATGGATGAGCACTTACTGCTTGCTTGCTTTACTGCTGTCCACAGTCATCTCCTGGAAAAGCAAAGAGAAGAGGGATTTTGAGGAACACAGTGACATGCCAAAGGCAACGGACACATGCTGGAATACACGGAATTCTCCCTGGGTGGTAAAATTTTTCTTGCCCCACCATAAGTGTGGTCAAACACTCAGACATGGTCCGCTGATGCTGAGAAATCTCCATTCTGCAGAAATTCGAAATTTAACTAAAGAGGCCTGGAGTTACTTGACTTTGTTTGCCCTGCTTTAAGAAGGTCAGGCTGGACTGGACTAGATGAGCTCCAAACCTTAATTAAAATCATATTCTGCTGCTGCTAAAACTGAAATCAAAGTGGTACCTTAAATGCTTACCTTAAAAACAGTTGAAAAACAAACAGAAGCTCAGAAAATCCCTCATAAGATATATATTATTTGATACATCAGTTTTATTTTCACATACGTACTGCTTATTTACATGTTAAAACTACAAGTCACACACTGCTGAGGCAGAGTTGACTTTTCATAATAATTTTTTCTTCCGGATCATCAATTTCCTTGCACACAAAATGCAAGCAAATGCTTTTACAGGTTTAGAGTAAAGGAATTATTCCATATATAGTATAATAAAACATATCTACTATGTGTCATTTTCTTTGAATCATTTTAATGTAAAGAAATGGTATTTACATGATGCAAACCAAGAAGATATTTCTGAGACACAGTTGGAACAGTAGCCAGAAGTCATCCATTTTTATGTGCCTTTAAAAGTTTTTTATATCAGCACTTTTTTTTTCATTCTGACCATCTCTGACAGGTTTCAATTTATAATGTTCATTTTTATATTCTCAACACAGCAATCAAATCTTTAGACCTTGAGGAGAAAGAGGAAATTAAGGCCATTAATGTGTTAGAGAATTGTTTGATTTACTCATTATAAATTATTCTGAATCTGAGCAGCTCATAAGACATGCCCAAAGGGAAGACAAATTTTGACTGGCAGTGTCAAAAGAGTCAAGGACATAGAGAGGTTTTCTCAATAATCGCTAGGTGACAGTAAGAAACATGTTTGCGAGCTGGCCAGAATCAGAGTGAAATTCTGATCCCCAACTTCCCAGCTTGGCAAGATTTTTGGTTAAATTATAGTTTAAATATAGATTAAGAAGAAAATTGCACGATATCAAACAGCCTCTCAAGACTTGAGAAATACCCAAACTCCACCCTCAGTGTACAAACTGTACTTAATCCATATTTACGTTAAATCAGTAATATTAATCATTCTGATAAATGAAGGTTTTATTAAAAACTACTATCAAAAGACAGCAGACCCATTCTAACTGTACAACCATGACTCTCTGTAGCTGGGGGGAACTCATCAGCTGATATACAGGAGGGACCAACAACTTGACACAGAAGTGAGATTAGACAGGGCTTAAGTGCACAACCACAGAAATACTACCCAGAGGAAATAACTACGTTTATCTTCCTTATGCTAATTCCTGTGGCCTGGATATAGATTCCTACTCAAGCAATATCTCTGTAATTAGTATGGAGGAGAGAAATATAATCCATGCAGATATTGCCCAACATCCTAAGACTATCCCTTGGCCTCCTCAGAGCTGCCAGCTCCCCACCTTCACCCACCTTAGACCCCACAAGGAAGGCATTCTGCCACTGAAAAAAATGGGTCTATTATCACAGATTAAAGGTGAGAAATACTGCAAGGCATTAAATACAACTTTGCACCAATTAACAAAAAAGCTCGTGACAAGCACAGTTCTACATCAGCCAGTTTGACCTGATCATCAGAGCTGCACCTTTACCCTGCAACTTCTTGCAATTAGCTGATTAACAGCATAAAGCCACCATAACCACGCAGTGTCAAGGATGGCAGGTTCATAGTCTGGGTGCCAATTAAACGGTCGAGCTTCCAGAAAACGCACACTGAGACATGTGAATTCCACAAAATCGAGTCGTGAGGAAGAGGGAACGCTCTAGGTCAGGAGGAGAGCAGAGTCCCACCACCCTGCAACTCTCCACCACGCGTGCAGGCACATAAATGTGCCTATTTCTGTAGCATTTCTGTATTATCTTTTAAAGCTCTACCAGCAGAGCCAGATAAAGGTCAGGCATGACCCTCTTAGGGATTTTTAAAGTACTGCCTCCACACTCCCCCTTCCTTTCCATGTCCATCTCTAAGCAGTTAATCCCTGCTTATTTTCTGAAGTCTTGAACTCTGCCTGTGATTCCTAAAGAAATAAGGCCGTACAATAATACCCTTGGGTATGGCATATTGTCTCACTCCCATTCTGTGTACAGTTTAGGGCAAACACATGACTTTTTCCTAGTTTCGTGAAGCAGCAGTTTAATGCTCAGTGTTTAGGATTGAATGCTCATTTTTAGGGCATTTACTATGCACAGAAATTTTTAAACGCAGCAGTAAGCTGAAAATTTTCATTTGACAGTAATTTTTTTCATTTATATTAAAAATGTGGCATTCTTTTCTCCAGCTGTAGCTTTATTATTGAACACCACTAAAATTACAAAGCAGCTGCACCCACTGCATCAACATTTTTTGTTTCATTTTTACAAGATCACAGATAATTAACATTTTATTTTGAGAGCATTTTTTCTTTAAAAAACAATCCAGTAATCATCCATTTTTAATGCTCTGAGCCAAGATTTTGTCTTTGATATCATTATTACAGACATCACACATCTGTAAATTTGAACCAGTAGGACAGGAAATACCTTCAGAAGAACTGCCATTGCCTTTGAAGTCAGGATATATGTGGTGTAACATAAAGGTAATTTCACAGCAAACTGCCTTTTATTGTTCATTGTTGCTTTGTCTTGACAGTCAGTGTCTTGTAAAAATATTCTGAAATTAGATATAACTAAATCAGTGTTCTAATACTTTCCTTAACACCCTTTTGAAAGTATGCTAAGTGCAGACAGGTAATTTGGATAATGAACATGTTCACCTGTTCACAGACCTGCATGACATTCAGTGGGCAATTCGTACCCTGAATTGTCAAGTCTGTATCTGATGACCAGATCCAAAACCTACACAAAGCAATGGATCAGATTTCCAGCTATTTTAAAGACTCTAGTGCAACGCATCAAATTTTCTTTATCTTGTCAGTCAAAACCCGATTTACCATCAGTAAAAACATCTATAACGTTGGTTTGGAGCTTTCTGAGGAGTTGCTTTTGTTTGCAAAATATCTGTAATAATCTACCAAACAATAGAGCAACAAAGACATTGTAGCGTTAAGCACTTAAAACCAAGTTTAACTGTATTTTATAAGACAGACAGAGGCAAACCTCCCTCCAGACGTCTTTAAGGCTGCGAATCAAAAAGAGGAGCCCACAGTCACAAAACAGAGAAGCCTCTGCTAGCAAAAATTTGCAAAGATTCCTCTTCCCTGAGGCTACAGTGAGTCTTCTGCCAGCAAATAAAACATATACAGCACCATGTAACTGACCTAAGATTGCTAGCTCATTCTAAATACTAAAAGCACTGAGTATTTATGATAAGATGCTCACTATACTGCAAAAGTATAAGCAATATAAACAATTTAAATGAGGTAACTGTTAAGGTCTATATCATTTATACAGCAGCCATGCTTATAAAACTGGTATCTGGGAGAACACTGTCAGTGTGTGACATTTCAGGAAAGAAAAATAGAAATAGCATGAACATGCCCTTGAAGGAGCTCTGAATTTGAACGAAAAATAGACCTACAGCTGTGATGATTACCCCTGGAATGGAAAGGAAGTAACGCTGGGTGTACAAGGAGGAAAAGATAAGAGTATTAAATGGGAAGTATGTCAGAGTCTAAAGAAGAGCTCAGTCTGTGCAGAGGGTGCAACAGGACTTGTCTTTCAATTTTGGGCTCAGAAATGCAGGAAAGGGTTTTTTTTTCTCCAGAAAAAACATATCATGCAGGGATGTTTCTCAAACCCAGCGAACTTTAAGCTTCCCCCATCAGCAGAGCCAGAGGGCAGGTAATTTCTGAAGGAGAACAAGCAGCAAGACGTTCTCCATGGCCCATCACAGAAGTGCAGTTTAAATGGTAGAAAGAAGTTCGGGGCCCCTCAGCCTGGCCTCAATGGGGAGCTGAGAAATGAACCTCTTCCAACTCCATCCATGAGCCTCCACAGCGAGGGCTGCTCCCGAATGGACACAGCAAAACCATCATGATGACAACGCTGAACGCCCTTCCCACCACAAAACGTTAACCCAAGCTCCCACCGAGGCTCTTCCTCCCGTTAGTTTTGTGCTGCTGCAACAGCTTTGACTTCAGGACAGCGCTGCCTGATTTATCTTACGCCAAAGACCTGGCAATGGGGGCCAGCACTTCATGCAACTGATGAATCATGACAACTGTAAAAAATTAAATGAGAGAAAATAGTTCCTTTGATTGGGTAACTGCGATCAGCTTGACATCATGTTCATGGTCTAAATTTCTGGCAAACTTGAGGATAGTAAATGTTGATAAGTCAGGAAGATTTCCAAGGCTTTGAAAAAGTAATAGTTCCATTCCAACACATTTCACTGATAAAACAACCAGTAACAAGACACTGTTTCTAAAACTATTTCCCACTTACATGTGTCACAGCTTATCTTATCCCATAAATCTTCTAGTTATCAAATAAGACCAAGACATAGATGCGTATTTTTCACTATAAAAGATCAATAAAAAAGTATTTTATATTTTTGTAATGTGTTATGTGTTACATTTTGTAATGTTTGCTAAGTATTTTCACAGCAGACGCAAACACAAAGCTTCATTCCTCTAGCCCAAAGCGAATCATAAAAATCACAATGCAAGGAATACTGCAGAACCATTCTGCTAAATGGCACTGGAACTTAAAAATATTCTTCTGTTATCCATTACATATGACATAATGATATAAATTGCCTAGTATTACACCAAATCTTATGAATATTCCTTTAAAATTACAAAAATATCTTTTTGTTCTCTTCTCTGCATTAATAAACAGCCTGTATGTTCCACTCGAAGTTTCATTCTCAAATATGTTGGATAAAGGATAAAGCAGACAACATGGAAGGTAGGAGTTTCACTTTTTAAAGATATCTAAATCCACAGTAATTATTTTTAAAGATATCTAAATCCACAGTAATTATTGTGTTTCTGAAGAAACTTTGTGGCGGCGAAGGAAAAAGACCAAAGAGCAAAAATTATGTCTCTAGCCAGTATTACTATGCCTTGGAAGACCACGGAAATTCATTTGTCTCATCATCCTCCTTCTCAGAAACAGCAGACAGACCAACATTTACTGTTGGATCCATGAGTAAAGTATAGGAACTACTCACCCAGATTCTTTTAATAATTAAAAATAATGACTCAAGAGCAAAGCAAAAGCATTCCACAGTCAATTGACATAAGGTCCAAATTCTTACGTGAGTACCCATGATGAAATACTGAACTACAACACATGGCGTGGTTGTAGTTCCTGATGGGAATTTCACTGAAGAATGAATTCTCATTAAAATGGAATTCTATAACAAGGCACAGAGTAATATATGAATAGACCACTGTTATTACTAACCAGAATGGAAATTATGAAAGAAATAATCATCCTGGTGATTGGTGCTTTCTTTTAAACTTTAACATGTCCAAACTGTAATAGCCATTTAATAATATATGGAGTTATCACACAGAGATGGTATTATCACTGCATGCACCTCAATTTTTCACCTTTTTACAAATAAATATATTTTGCACATCTAGGCTCATGGAACGATGTTCTTTGTGGGAAACAGGACACCATATACACAGCCAATAATTAAAGGCATTTCAGGTACGCCTTTTTTGCAGGACAACTAAAATACAGGCGCAGTGCAATGAAGTACATCAGCATGAAGCAGTTTTAATATAAAGTCATGTAACCACGGTAACAATGAATTAAAGCATCTCAACACCAATATGCTGACATTCTCTTTTATGTGAATATTGCACTTATTACACTAACTTCAAGAGCAAAACTTTACAAGGATATTTCAGTCAACAAGGATTTATGAAAGATTTTTTCCTCTTATGCCATTAATCATTTATATTTAAGAGATTTTGTTAAAAGCGTAGATAGGTATTTAACCTACTTCTAGGCATCTCTTTTCAAGCATCCTTGTTAAAGATAATATAAATGAGGACAATAATATTAGTCTCTTCTGCAATTACAAACAACCTTAGTTAGCCAGAAGTTCTAAGAGGCAGGTCACCTTTTATATTATTATGTGAGATAAATTTCAGAAGAGTAAGATGGAGATAATTGTAAGACAGAGAATTATCACCTCATTATCTTACTCGGTTATGTATATTTAATTGTATTTTTTAAACAGAAGTCAGTAATCATACACCTGATAAAGGCTGATTACAAAGGGTTTGGTAAAAAATCTCCTCCTCAACTTTTTTTTTTTTTTTTTGAGCATATTCTGTTTTTAAAATCCATGTTGAGTAAAAGCTATGAACAGAAATAGGAGCAAGAAGCTGTAAAAAACAGAATTTTACCACTTTTACTGCTTTGAACTGAAGGCTAAAACAAAGCATCTGCCATGGGTTTAAGCTGGCACTGCCTTTGATCAGTGATGATCAACAAATATCAGCAACTTCTGCTTCCTGTCTCACAATACTGGGTTTCTCCTCCCAATTATGCCATTCCACTAACACCAGCTCTTGCTGTAAACACATAACATCGTTAAGTATATTTGTATATTGAAGCTTTCCTGCAGAGCTTGGCTTTCATGGAAGTTGGTATTCAAAGTACCCAGCTCATGTCTTGTACTGTAGCTCCAGAGATCCAAGAAATTTCTTGGCAGAGTTTTATTTCTGTGGGAATACTGTCTATTTTCCCTTTATTTAGGTAAACAATCATAGGTTTAAAAGACAAGATTGATTTTTTAAGTGTTAAAATGCTCATCTGAAAGGGGAGTACTGTTTGCAGACGTCACTGCCAGACATAAACCTGTTTTCAGACATAACATTTGTATATGCTTGTGAATGTACGCTTGTAAATGATGTAGCTTCTTTCAGTAAGTGTCAGAACACTATAATTTTAAATATAGGTTTCAATATAATGAATTATACACTCTATAATTTATATAAGAAACAGATGTAAAATGTTCAAATGTTCTTTGAAAATTATCATGGTAAAGTATGGAAATAATATCAAAGAAATGAATTCACAAGGTTTACTTCAATATTGAACCCTCTAAAAATACACTGTACTAAGACACAGAAAGCCAGAGATTTTATGTGCAAATGGTAGAGTTGCACATGATATACAGAGGAGTCTTTCATCAATATTGTAAGTTACGGTACAGATTCTTTCTAAAACATATTTGATGTTGATTTTCTTTCAATAATAATACTATTCTGATCCATCGAATTATGCATACTGCTTCCATACATACAAAATTAAAAAAAAAAAAAAAAAAAAAAAAAAGAATTCTATACATCTGAAAACTCCTTTTAATATCAAGCAACCAATCTATTAATAAGACAGAGCAGGGCATGAGACTATACAGAAATAAGCAAATACAACAGAAGCCTGAAATGTTATTGAGTTACAGAGATAAAACACGGGGAACAAAACTTATCGTTTTACATAAAAATCTGGTGGTAATTTTAAAGAGCAGTATCACAGCAATAAGCCTAAGAGCTATGTTCCCAAAATGGAACCAAGATTTAGTCCACACTACACGCCCATAGTACCATAGTCCTGGTTTACAGGCAATATCCCTGTTCCTTTCAAGATAATCAAATATATAGTCAAAATGTTCATTTCTACAATGAGAAAATTACGCAGCCCTAAGATTACCCACAAATATCAACAACTTATTACATCTGTAAAAGCAACCTATCAGTTAACATTACGATAAGCTACCAAAGTAAACAAAAAATATTTCTCATTTTTCTAATTAATATTAAATATTGTGGACATTCATTTTTATGTGACTATTTTCCAACTTATTGAGCAACCCAACCATACAATATGAATAAATGTTGCACACATTAGAAGAATCTTTAAACCAAGCAAAAAAGGGATGGGGATCTGCTTAAATCACTACCACTTCTCCTAAGTTTTCAAGAAAAAAGAAGCCAAACCATTAAAAGACAATATCATGACAAGAGCAGTGCATCTGTAGTGTATATGCAAGACACCTGATGTTCTAAAACCTCAGAATTGGTGTAGAACTGAGAAAAAGAGCACGCTTGCTCTGTAGCTTGCATATAGCTTAGGAAGCTGCACGACCCAACAAAGATGAGGAGGGCAGAACAGCCAAGGATCCAGGGAGAAAAATGTGGATTTCGTTTCAGAGCAAATACCCACCAGCGGAGTGCATTAGGTCTGCTCCTCCAGAGCACTGTCCTAGCTGGAAAAATAAAAATCAAAACCACCAAAAAACCACAATTTACACACTCCATCAAAATGCAATAGCTGAAACCCACGACAGTTCTGATCCAGCAACTTTGAAACTGTGTGTTCCATTTGTTCTTTTAATATTAAGCGTAGTGTTGTCCAATTCACGCTTTTTCTTTAAGGTGTCTCTAGACGTATTCTAGAGGCTAAATGCGTAAGAGGTTACTATACATTTCAAAGCACATGGACACTTTGGAAGAACACATTATTTCTGATGATGGTGTTACAGAAACAGACAGTTGGAATGAGGTATTTCCAAATATGTAATGGATTTACTGCATCATAAAACATCTCCACACCTTGGATGAAAGGTATAATAATGCATGTTGAGCTCTTCCAAAGAAAGAATGATTACAGTGCAAAAAATCTTAATCACTGCAATATTATTTTCATTTTTATTAACCAAAACCTAGATCAATTGTATGCAACTTGAGACTGTTCAGGATACTAACAGATTTTTTTTTTGAAAATTTTGTTGCTTCTGCAAATTACATTGTAGTGTTTAATGGGCAACTACTGTCTAATGTTTTGTAACCTCGTATACTTCTCTGCAAACTTTATGCTGACCTTCGAAACTAAAGATGGATCAATACCATTTTATAAAAGACTATAAGACTATATGAAACACTAAGTCAATACTGTATTTTTATCACACTTGTAATGTAATGCAATTCTGTACATCAAATAACTCTGAAAACGTGAGTGAAGGCTTCATTTAGACATTTGTTTAGGACCATTAATTCAGCCGAGCGCTGGCCAACACCAAAGTCACTGAATGCCAAAAGTCTTCATCAGCCCAGAGACAGCTTAGTGTCCCTATAATAACCAAACCTGCGAACTCAGACAACAAAGTATTAAGTTAATGCAAAAATAAACTGCCCAAACAAGGAAATTAAAGTTTAGGAGCAGCAGATCTTGAGGTGCAGTGTGAATTCAGCTTCACAATTCATGAGAGAAGATAATAGCACTAATATCCTTTTGTAAAAGACAAAATCCATCCTACCCTACACATCAGGGAGAACTTTCAGAAACCTGGATACTGGCTATCTGAGCAAGTTGCCTTTGAAATATCTTCAGTCCACACATGTCATACAGCATGGAAGAAATAAACACAGGAATAATACAAATTACCACATTTTACCACCATAAATTACAGGTATTTTAAAATGCAACTGATTAGTAAGTGCTATTCATATTGACTATTCCTAGGAGGCAACCATCTAAAATCAAGAATCAAAAATCAAGAATGAGTAATCACAGCAAATTAAGTGGCATATTGGGTGTTTGCTTTAGTGCTTGTGTTAGTCGGTATCTGGTTAAATATTTGCATGAGCAGCAAATACATTGAGTATTTTATTAACACAATAAATTCCCTGTAGCTACTGTTTCTCTACCATCGTGTCACAGACAGGTTCCAGTTCTCACAATCCCACAATTTCTGGTGCAAACACAAACTTGGGATACAATCATCTAGCTGGCTTAAGTACTGTGCATTTCGGTCAGCTCATACAACCTGTCAAATAAAATCTCTCTCCATCTGCATGACAGGATCAGTTGAGTTTGAGCCTAGGATCCAGGCTTGGTACTTCTTTCCAACATCAGCTTTACAACAAGCAATATGATACAGATACAGAGTAGCTTAGTTGGTGTATCTTTACTCAGAACAGTTTTCTTCTGGTATTCTAGGCATTCTTCTTGCCAATTGTGAGCTACTCACCATTCTTTTTGTAATTAACGCATTTATAAGCACTGCAGCTTGGAGGCACAGTACTTTGCTTCAAGGGCAAAACCACGTTATTGCCCTCAGCATGAGAAATCCATATACATGAAATGTGTCCCCTGTAAGTGAAATCTCCACACACCCTATCTCTAAAGAGAAAAGTATTTCTTCTGTTCAAATAAAGCTGCAAAGGCAATCTCCAAACAGGCATTCAGTTGGAATCAATAGCTAGAAATTGAATAGAACAATGTCTCATGCTGCTTTATAGAATTTTCAAAAGATCTGAACCACACAAACACAATTTTTTAAGTTGTACCACTGGGATTTATGGTCTTGTTTTCTGTCTCTAGGAAAAAAATAAAGAAAAAAAAAAAAAGGGAAAAAAAAGAAAAAAAAATGAACAAAGATTATATTCACAGACTAAAAATAAGAAGTAGTACTGTAGATTCAAATAATATCAGGGGTCTAGCTTACACCTAGAAAAGCAAGGGTAAAGTTAGGCTCAAGTGTTTAGATATACTATAGGGATCTTTCGAGATTAAGAGATTTCATATACCTATCTTCTTTAATGCCCAAGTGCAACAGATACATTCTACAGTTATTAAGAGTTGACAACATATCTTTCAAAAAGAAAATTAAGTAGGAGGTACATGTGAAAACAGTATCTCCCTGAATTTTCAGAGGAATATTGATAATGTATTTGATTTTCTTTCCAGCTTTCCCTTAATTATGCGACAAGCCATTATGATCTTTCTTGATATGCGCGGAATCAATTACTTCTTTTATAAAGCACAAAGAACCAATCATGTCACATACTGATCTACATTATGTAATACAATTTTCACAGTAAATACTGTCTTTGACCTTTCTTATCTTCCATAAAAAAAAGTTATTTTATTTTAGAACCCAGAGAATACTTTTTATCTGATCTACTCTTCCTTTCCTCTCCCATATGAGACTTACATGTGACCACTACACTCACCCATTCCTCTGATTCCCTGCCTCTGGGAAGGAAGACATGTGCATTTCATAGTGAACACAGTTTCCAGACCATCCATACTCTCAGAATTTTTGCTAATACTGCCAAGTCATTAATTTGGTAACAGCATCACCTTTAATAGATATTATGAAATACAAAGTACCATTCTGTACCAAGTCCAAGAAACAGGTATTGTGAATATTAAGGCTGCAAGATGCATCCCACTGGCTTTGCCATTTATGGACAAAAGTAAAAAATCTCCTTAACAAGGAAATGGGCACCAGAAAAAAAAAAAATTTAAAGTGATCTTTTTGTTTGTTTTGTTAGTTAAATTTGGTTCAGTTGAATATACCCATGGCAGGTAACTTGAAGTTTAAGGTTTTTTTCTGGATGCGATTTGTTTTGGTGAGGAGTGCAAGAGTCATGTGACCTGGGGTTGTTCCTTAACTTTGAAGACAAGATGACAAAAGAAGTAGAAAGGGCAATTTCACACATACTCAGGAGTCCACAGTTCCTCCCAGGTCTGATTCCTTTTTGGTGTAATATGTCTGGTTATGCAAAATATCATGCTGTTTTCCATAGCAAACCCAGATGTTCTGGAGAGTACGTAATTCCCACAACATATAATTTGTGCTGGAAACAGATATTCAAAAGAATAGGTAAGATTATCTGACTAGGAGACTCAGATCTAACAACATATAGGATTGCACACCTGACCAGCATTCTGCTTTACATTTATCTTCTAAACTACTTTAAAGTCATCCAGCCTTGCCTTCAAAAAACTCCAAGTCTACATGTTACTCCATGCAAAAAGAGTGTAAAAAA
Source organism: Nothoprocta perdicaria (assembly GCF_003342845.1). Classification (NCBI taxonomy): domain Eukaryota; kingdom Metazoa; phylum Chordata; class Aves; order Tinamiformes; family Tinamidae; genus Nothoprocta; species Nothoprocta perdicaria. The sequence continues at coordinate 1,486,658 of NW_020454871.1, forward strand.
TACAGCAATGTTCTTTAAGAAAGTGCTATTTCTCTATCAGAAGTGTATGGTGGTAACCCCAGAGAACATGAAAACATGCAGCAGGCAAGATGCAGTTCAAACATTTAAAAATAAAGGACTGACTTAAAGGAATCAGTAATACAGAAGATAATATTATGAAAAATAAAGAGAAAAACTTGACAAGTGACAGGCTGGGATATTTAATAACTTTCAAGAAGAATGCAGTTTCCTGCTCTCTTTCACATATGAACCTTACAATTTTATGGAGTACTTGAAGCTAAATTCAAAAAGTAAATCACTCTTATCAGTAATAATACAGGTTTGTGTTCTAGGTTACCTCTTAGTTTAAGTTATATTGTATTTGTAGCGATTGCAGAGGGGCTCAGAAATACCAACTCATTAGCTTCTGGTCATCTTCTTTGCTTTGCATGTCCTAGAGGAAACTTTATAGACGGTTTGAACAAACAAGTCAAACTTGAAAGTTCCAGGCTCCAACAACACAAACTAGTACAATCTGGTCTTAGAATATAGTTCTTATCACATCCCATGTTTCCTTTTATCCACAAGGATGCACAGATAAGAAAATGGGAGGGCAAAATAAACCAAAGAAAGTGTCTTAGCATAAATAAAATCTTAGGAGCCATGAATATCACTATTATGACACAATGTACTTGAAAGAACTTGCCTCCAGCTTGTTTATTTATCTGTTTTACCTGGATCTGTGGTTAGTGCAGGCATTTCTAGCATGCTGGAGGCCACGATGGGCCTGCCCTGCCACAGGCCGTGAGCGCCCATGGGTGGTTCCTCTCGGCACAAATCTGTGGGGTCAGCAGAGGAGGGACCTGGCTGGCCACAGAGCTCCAGGCAGGAGGCTCCATCGCTGCGGATCTCTTTGGGAGCCGCCTCTCTCCTGTTGTGTTCACTGTGGACAGGCCGGTCAAACACATGCGAGCAGCCGCCTCGGCTGTGAGGAGGCCATCAAAGGGCCTGGTCACACAGGACCCACGAGCAGATCTGTATTCAGGAGGCAGCAGATGGAAGACCCGGGAGCCAAGATGTGCCATATTTGAGTGTTAAAAATTACTATTACATAAAAATTACTGTTGTCCAACCATCCATCTCCTCCTTCTGTCTTTCCTTGCCCAGTGCCTGCAATGCTAGAATGGGAAGCATCCCTCACGCCTCCCTCTCTTTCCAGTCCTTATTTGAAGGAATAACTCTCGGTTTCTTGATAGATGGACTACACATTATTTTCCTAAGAGATGTTGCAGATCTGCTTTCCTGAAGATAAGTAGCAACAATCTTCTCTGCAGGAAGCCTTGCTTTACATTTTAAAGAAGGTGCCCTGTGAAAGTGATAACCCAAAGCTCTTGCAGAACTTTCAGACTTCAGTGAGCGATTCCAACTGAAACTCAAGAGTATAAGACTGGCACAACTGGAGAATTATCATAAATCAGTAAGATAGAATTTTCACGAGATCTAATAATTATTAGGGAATGATATAATTTAACAGGAATCTGGCAGGAAATAAAATGCTGTTATACAAAAATATACTTACTTCACAGTCTAAAGAGTAATTCTTTCCTTTTTATTATTTTCAGCTTCATTCAAGGACAAATATTAATTATTCTTACACATATATGTCAATTTTAGTAAATATTTTTCTAATAGATTTTTGCCTCAAAAAGTTATGCCTCAAAAAAATCACAAAGTTATTTAAACAGTCATCTAGATCTTCTTCCTAATGCTCATTTAAAATTAAACACAATATACACCCAACTTCTGACTTCTAACTGCACACCAGAAAGATTTGTGAATTGAATCAGAGACGGCTAGAACTGAATTGACTTCTACAACCAGAATTCTTCTCCTTTGGTAGGAGAATATATATATGAAAATATATATATATGAAAACGGAATGCACTTAGGAATATCAAAGTCTGCTTTCTACCATAAGTACAATAGCTTTTTCCTGGAAATGAAATCAGTATCTATGCAAAGGACATTATTGTAACAGTAAGACACTACTTGCTTAAAGTTGTAATGAAATTATTTGAAAATATTTTGTAAGTTTTCAATTCTGGACTAAAGATATCAGTTTCTTGATGCTATAATTTTTAATGCCTCTTCCAGCATATTGAAGATTAGAGCTATACTAGTTTTGGTGTACGATCACTGAAATGATAAAGATAACACATGTCCAATTCCACCTTTCTCCAACAAACTCTCTTACCAATTAGTCTCGAAAATGGAGGAGCATCTATGATATGATTGATACCACACCTAAAATCGGCATTGCACAGCATCAGTGCTGATCTATACAACAGTTCATATATACTCTCAACTCACGGCAGCACAAGATAGTTTTATAAATCCTGTTTCTTGTAGTTTTCATTTCACTCATTTTGTGCATTTCAGTACAGAATTGACAGAAATTTTGATAGTACAAACAGGACAGCACTGGGTTAGAAAATAGGACAAATATAATATTTCTATTTTCTTAGTAACGCTACAAGACATATGAAGCTGATAGACCTGTCTACTGTTCAAATGAGGTATGAATTACCTCTGTCCAAATATTTGACAGAAATACACCTCTGAAATGTTTCTGCAACATCTTTTCAACAATCTGAGGCACAATTACAGTTGAATGAAATTCTCTGTTTTAAGAAATTGGTCAGTAAGTGGCTTCTGAGGACTCACTGCCAATGTCTTCTGTTAGGATACATGAGATTGCACTTGCATTTATTTCCCCTAGAATTTCTATTTTCTGTTTTCTTGAGCAAAAACATCCTTCTCTGTGACAGGAACCAATGTTGGGGATTAAAAACACTTTTCAAGGTTACTGCAGAAATTACTGCTTGTCAGAAGATGGTGCTGTTAGGCCATTTATATTTGAGAAAATTACTTTTAATTACAAAAATAAGTTAAAACTCTGAAAAACCCCAAATGTTGATGAGTTTTAAATACACTAATTTTTAATAAATAAATTCTTCTGCATTGCGTTAAAGCAGAACATTGACCTTGAACTGCTTATAGAAGTGGTACTGAACTACTTTTCAAAATCTAGTCTCATCAACTTGTGATTGTCTTTCTGACAAACTAAGTAAAGCTAAAACCTGCAAAAGTTTTCTGTCTAAGCATAGGATCATGTTCATCATACCTTATTACATTCCTAGATTAAACATTTATTTCCCAAGATATACTCTTGTATTATAGATACACTCTTATAGATAAGAAGTCAAAGTAAGCATATAAAGAGCTAAGCATCGTAGATTGTATAGTGGAGGAAAATACGGGAATATTTCTATTAACATATATATCTAAGCATTAAAAAATGTTTTCACGTAAGAAATTTAAATTTGACCTTATGCTCAAATTATAGCTTTAATGTATCCCCAGCTATTCTCACCTTTAAATGCTTATGAAAAAAAGTATAATTTGATCTTCAATAATTTTTGGTTTGCTGTCACTTTTTTTCATAGCAAATTTCAACAGCGAATGAGCAAACGATCAAGAAGCCAGGACTGTAGGAAGAATATATCTACAGTTTTCCCTTTTAGCCAAACACTCAAAACATTTTCAGTTTCCTTACTGGTCTAAGACAATAGCTTTAAGCTCAATCTCAACCACCTACAGTTCAAATAAACTGATCTTTTTCAGTAACTGTCTGATACAGTCTGATCAAGAGTGGATGTCAGCAAAGCTAAATTTAAGAGCAGATCAGAAAGAAGATCTATTAACACAGTGTCTTGCCTCTGAGAGAAGGAAGTGGGCACTTAGGGAAGGAAATGTAAGACTCGAGTCCAACTCTTTCCGTGGCTCCCTGCAGTCTGCAGTTTATGGGCTAACCTGAACACTTGGCTTGCTCATCCTCTTGGCTCAGCAGCTTGGAAAGTTTTTGTAGTATTGAAAAAGAAATAAAATGACAAAGAAGATGACTCATAGAGCTAAGCATTGTCTTCTTTCCTTCCCATTGGAACAGAAGAGCCTCTGAAAATTAAATTTAAGACATTACAGAACACTGGTAGGTAGCAAGGCAGAATCACACTATCATAAGATGGTTTTTCTTTTTTAAAATTGTACTCTGTTCTATATCATTTTGGAATAATCTCCGAGAAATCTGATCTTATAAAAAAGGTAACTGAGTAAGCAATGAAATATGGACCCTGCTATGAGCGGCCAGCACCTTTTTCTGTGAACCTTTGGTTCCTTGTCATATTCTCAACACATTACCAGCAATACCTTTATTTCTGGGAAGGAAAAAAAAAAGAAAAAAAAAAAATAAAAGGAGGAGAATGCCTGTGAATCTGAAGCCAAAAGACAGATAAAGCAAGAAAAGTACAAGGGACCAATGTCCACAGTATCCACATTTCCATAAGGACAGACTGTGAGAGGACAAGGGAGGCAGTCAGAGCTTTGCCCCGAGGCTTTGCTCTCAGCATCCCTCTACAGCTGCCTCTTGAGAGATGCTCTTCTCTCTCCCTCTGTCCTTCCCTTAATAAAATGGCATTTGCCGCAGTCATTTGTTTTGCTTGCTCACTTAGACTCTAAACTATTTAAACTGAGCAAGTTCCTGGTCACTAATCTGTAGAGAGCCCAGGAAAATGGCACTGACCTTGGCTGCTCCTTAAGAAATGCTGTAAAGAATACAATTAATAATACCTCCTCCAGGGGGTTTCTTCACTTGGAAATCACACCAAGCTAAACCACAACCTTGAGAAGTCAGTTAGGGGGTATTTTCTAATTGAACGTAATTGTCAAGTGAAACCAAATCCTATGAGAGATTTCAACATTAACAGAGCACCTTGGACTGCTTAGTCACTCTGACAAAGTGTTGATCTTCTTTCCCACGGACTTAGGAAACCACAAAATATAACAGTATAACAGCAGGATATTATTTCTGTTTCTGTCATTTATTTATCACTTATTATCGAGAAAAATAATGTGTGTTTTCCTAAGCTTCCTCACTTGTTTTAAGGAAAATAACAACAGTGACCTACCGCATAGGAACTCAAGGACATAATTCAGGTTTTAAAAAATGCTGAGGTAGGAGATGCTAAAGACGTTCAAGTATTTACTACAAGAATTTGCAGCAAATGCATTTTTTCAGAATTCTGGGAATTCCTGAGTTAGCATGTGGTTGGTAAAAAGCTATAAATGATATTTTCTATAAATTTAGTGTATATACAGCCAACACTTTATCTCTGTTCTTTTGTTGGCGTGGTTTTCTTATCATGCTACTAGCCTAATATTCAGGGTTTGAAGATACTCAGTGGTATCTGGTATCAGTGGTATCAGCTGAATGTCAGAGAATAATGTTAGAGGCTTCTCCTTTCTGTATTAACAGATATAAATGGTAGTACCAAAAAGAATGTCCAAAAATTACATTTTGCAGACTTTCCAGTCTGGTTGCATTGCAAACCATGTTCTTGATCTACTGAAAGCTGATGACAGAGAACTTAATACTCCAGCAATCATACAATGATCTGTAAGACTGAAAGGATGAACACTCATATTAAGGGGGGGGGAAAAAAAAAAAAAAAAGAGGAAGGAAATGAAAAAGCTGATAACATTCACAGGTCGATATATTAACTTTGGCCAAACACAAAAACGAAAGCAAGCTAAGACTAAAACCAGTGGCCCGGAGCACAGGGAATTTAAGTAACTCGAAAGAAGTTAAGGTTCTTTGCACTTAATGAAAAAGCCGCTGACCTTGAAGACCGATACAAGGCACCTAATTTTGAACCACTGGAAAAACAGAAAGGTTATGAGGCAAGTAACCGATTCCTTCCATAACAGGACCTCTGAATGATGCCCTGCCTGAGTGTAGCAATTCATAACATGAAAAAGAACAAAAAGATAAAAGAGGTAAGGACTTAAAATGAAGAAAAAAATGAAGAAAAAAATGAAGAAAAAAATGAAGAAAAAAATGAAACAATCCTGCATTCTGTGATTTACATCAAGCTAAATCTACTAACAGTTCCTATTATTTTACTGCAGGATGATCATCCTAATCATGTGCTGTGGAACTACAAATTTAAAAGAGAGCTAAAATAGTGGCTGGAACAGTTGCATTTGAACTGGTTTTATTCTGTGTACATGGGAAATACTCTTCCTGAAGGAGTAGAATATTTGGCCTATGAAACGCATTCCTCCAAATGATAAGAACTCCTCTGGTTGATCTCTCACTTCACTGTTATTCTGCTCGATATACCAAAGTCTATCAGGTACTTAACAGAAAGATAACAGAGATTGCCAACATTACATTTAATATACAAGTGAAAATTATAGACATCTTGTAAAGTTTTATTAGTTTCTTCTAACTTTTTTTAAATATTGAAAACTATCATAATATATTTTTATTGGTGAGCAAGAACAATTTGCTTTTGCTAGTTGAAACCGGTGAATTCATTCATTCATTTAGCACATGTGTTTGAGCCCACATGTGATATAGCATAGGTTGGCTTCGTGTCAAGGAATTTCAGTAGCAGTAATTCAGCTCAATTATTATATCATGTTTTTAAGATGCTCCATCTGGCATTAGTGAAGAGAAGAAAATTTATGCTTATATATGTGCGTGCGTGTGTGTGTGTGTGTGTGTGTATCTATATGTATATATATAAGTAACCTTTCTCTTACTCTTTCCCATTTCTTTTTCTCTACGCATTTGGAAATATTAGGACTACACAGAATTAAGCTGTGGCACAGTTGTAATGATGGAGAAAATACACAGAAGCCACGTATTATATATTTATTTCTTTGAGGGAAGGCCTTCTAATGAACATTGCCTGCAATGTTGAAGTCAGGATGGATCCTTTGCCTTGCTGCTTGTTTTCCATCATTATTTCTTCTAATTCTTCAGACTAATGAAGCACATCTTCCTGGCTGAGTTCTGAAGTGGAAAGACTAATGCATACTGTCTCTAACCTGTTTTTAAGCACAGTCACCTTGACTATAAGGTCTGGTAAAAGAAGAAGGTTTCCTGTTCTGCATGAGAGCAGAGCACTATGCTCTAAGGAAGAGCCATTGCTAGCCTTTCACTTGCATATTGCATCTTTGTTCCTGTGCTTCATCTTAGCTGCAGCTTAGTATTTTTCAACGGGCTCTTCTTTTGTGCTGAAATTACATTCTGGGTCAGATAATTTACTGTAGAAACCTGGATACTGCAAAGTACCTTTGTATTAGTGTCAGTTGTAAGAAAAGTGATTTCATTTATAGCATGGAAACTTTCTTCAAAACCAGACCTGTTACTTAAATGTTCCTTCACTGTTTCCCCCTCCCCTAAACCTCTCCTGCTCAAAAATCTCTTGAGGAAACTCACACTAAAGCTTTTATTCTGAGAGAATGAGAAGCAATATTTCAATATGGCAGGTCCAAATAGTCCATTTATTAAAACATGTCTACATACAGTGGTACTCTGTAAGGAGTTTTTTTTATTTTATTGATTTAAGTTATTTCACTGAGTTTCTCCTTAGCTTGTTCCTAAGAAGGACCCATGCCTTTAAAACACAGAGATGATAGTGAATGATCAGGCCATGACACCAGCAAAAGACCGCAGGTCACCTCCAGTCTGGACGTGAGAAACAATATGGCCTTTATTCTGAACACAAGACTCAAACTCTATAAACTCTGCTAATGTTCTGCATAATTTGGATAAAAATATCATGGGAACAATAACCTGTTGTATTACAAATACCATATCCCCAGCCTGAATTGTTCATGTCTACTGATTAAAGTAGTCCAGGCTGAGTTTAGATAGAGGTTACTTCAAAGATTTAGTACAGTCCCTGGACTGAATATCTCCACTCTGTTACACAGAGTAAAAGATATTCAGACACCGCCTGAACCACCATTGCTTTCAGCTTTGAACTTTATGGCTCTCTGAATCTTCACTGTTATGAGTCAAAATAAGGTGCAAAAAAAAGCAAGTGGGAGATCGGATACGATACTGCACTACCATAGTGAGCATGCAGTGAAACGCCCATGCATTTGCAGGCAAATTTTTGGAGACATTCACTGATTTCAATCCATCAGAAATGGCAAAGGAATAACCACCTTGAACTTAATATAATCCTTGTTTGAAGCTGCATAGTAATATTCCTGCAGCAGGAATCTCCACTCTGTGCAGAATTTGCTGCAGGCAGCCTGAAGTACAACCAGCCTTTGACCTGACATGGTAGTTCAACAGTGAATAGGTTGAAAGACCAACCTCACCCTGATCAGAGGAAAATAGTTAACTCTTTCCTCCAAGAAAGGCATCTGCCTTTCTGAAGGAATTAAGTGGTATACAATACAAAATTTGGCTTTGCTTGTCCTGTAATATTTATTTTCATTACGGGCAAGCAACTTGTTTTATTACATTTTTTTTTTCCTGATAGAACATAGTATATTGAGTGCCAACACATTCTGTACTTTCAGAGCAAAAATACCCAACAAATCTGATACACAGTTTGTGAACAGACTGCCAGGAAAATAATCTGCCAGAAAATATAGAGTACAAAGAAAACTGAGTATTATCACGTTCTTGCGTTTTATGTCCTCATTTTGAGCTGCGGCTGACATCTATGCTAAGTACAAAATAATCAGGTAGAGCACAGGGAAAACAATCATTTTACCTTAGATAGAGATTTCTGTGTGTTATGAGCCCCCATTTACTTCCCAATTTGGTGAATTCATTAAAAAATACTTGGACAGCCATCTTCCAACAGTATTTGGGACACTGGGGGGAATATGACAATTCTGAAGAAAATTAATTGAAGTTGAAGCTATTAACACACACACACATTTGGATTGACTTTTCTTATCTCAGACCACAGCTACTTGAGCACATTAATTACATAGTTGATCTTTTTGAGTACAGGAGGGAAAACTGAGTTGCTCATTCTTCACTATATACTCATACACCGTCCACTCAGGAATGTACCTTTGAATGTTAATTATAACTAAAGAAAAAGCCAACGCTGACTGCTCAAGAGAGGTCATGTTTTCAAATACAATACATGTTCAGCTTTAGTCAAGCACAAGAAATTATTTCAGAAATACTAAGGCAACCAAATGCAAGACTGACGAAGATTAGCAAACGTAACAACAATTAATAATTGCATTACACTGGAACTACAATAAATCCGGCTATAAAATATAGAGCCAATTACAAGACACACAAATCATTAGTAGGCTACCATAGATTTATGAGGAAAATTGCATCATACTAACAAAAAGCAAGCAACCTGCAAATCAGCCTGTAATGTAAACTCCCAAACACTGTTCTTGAGAGAGTTTAGGAACATTGACTTTGAAAAAAACCATCACAAATCTTGGAGTTCACAGTGGATGTCATCTCTTTCAGGACCAGTTGTTTATATGCAGCCAGCTTGAACACTGTTTCATGTTTCTGTCTATAAATTAGAACTACACACAAGCTTGAAGGTCACCTTGAGAAAAAGACTAAAAAAACCCCCAAACATCCAAAGTTGGGTGCTGTAGAACAGAGTAACAGCAGGGAGTGTCAGTACAGAAACAGAATAGAGCAATAGTGATAACAGTGTGAAAAGGTTTGATCATGATTTACCTGTTTTTTTTTTCTTTTTACAACAATATCATGAATAGTCTGCTACCTCTTTACTTTTGTTTGCAAGGGCTGTAAGAGTGAATTTGATATATGTTGGCATATACGAACATTGTTCTCTGTATGATTGGTAACATCTCCAAATAATCATCACTATTATAGAAAAATGAAAAATCCCATTTAGCATATATAAAATCTTACAGATCTTATGTATTTTTTGTGGCTGAGTTTTTAATTTAAGGAGAAAGCTGATCACCTCCAGATAAAAACAGTCTGGCCTCTGAACGACTGTTTGTGAATAAGAGAGATTATAGTAATTCTGCATAGATGGAAAACAACCCTAAGACGAAGCATTAAACTGGTATTCAGCTTTCCAAAGCCTAACTGAAAGATTAACTTCAAAGGGAACAATTATCATAAGTGAATAGTCTGTCCAATTATTCTGTAGAAAACCTGTAGAAAAACCTAACAAATTTGTAGAAAATTTAACAACAGGCTCTACTACTACCTGTAGTGAGCACCTCCCATCGGGGTGATTAAGCATCTCCCATACTTCTTCACAAGCAGTGTGACACTTCTAGGACAAGGAGACAAAATTCCCATCTATAAAGACAACATAAGTTTAAGTCAGAACTACTGGCTAAAGTGAGACTTGAATACTTGCAGCAATATTTTCTACAAGTGCTTTCTATTTTGTGGTAGAAGCAAAACTTTCAGCTTTAGGTGGAAAAATAACTCCATTTCCATATTTCATTAATCTACAATTCCTTTTTTTTTTTTTTTTAAGAGAAGATAACGGGAACAAACAAACAACAACAACAAAAAATGTGGACTAGTACATATCTAACTCCTCCAGAACTTTAAATGTTCTGTGTAAATACTAATCCTAATGCTGACATAAATTACTTCCCTCCTACTTCCCTTCCCAACAGTTTCTGAGCAACTGTTATTTCTGCATTAGCCTTCATTGCAAATGGGTAGTCCCCAAATGTGTACACTCAGTTGTGTTGTAGATATCCTCATGTACCTGCAGCTACCTCTCTCACCTGCACCACAAGAACCATCTTTATCAATACTTTTATTCATATGTTCCATAAATGGCACTATAGATTAACGAGCCATAAAATAAAAATTTATAGAAAGAATTTATCATGACAGCAGCTCTCTTTAGCTAAAGAGGAGGTAAAAAAAAAGTTTTTTAAAAGAAGTTTTAATTTTTTTCATCAAAAACACCTGAATTAGGTGCAGAATAGCATATATAGTCTTAGTCTTTACAAACTCACGGAACACATTATAATAGCCCAGCTATTTATCCTTTTTGGCCTCAAAAACATCTAACATTTAATGGAAAGTGTTAGATATAAGATATAAGGTAGATTGGTTGCAAGAGGTTTTACAAGATTCTGAATTCAGTCACACAAACAATTCACAGAGCTGGAGAGAAGCATCTTCCCTAGAAGCATTTGTTGGTTATATTCCATAAAAAATCAAACAAACTAGAGAGTTTGAATCAGGTACAAAACCTAGTTAATACATATAAACCACTGAACGAAGCCTGTCATATGCCACCAAAGAATACTTTTTTTCCCCTCCCTTTCATTTCCAGCAGAATAAACCCTTTCTTTGTGTGTGATATTGCAGGAGGGAAATCTGGGCCATACATTCAGGCCCATTCATCAAGCGTTTTTTTCCCCCAATTTATAAAAAAAGTTTTATATGCTGCAAAAGGCGAAATACAGCAAACCTCCAATGCACACAAGCCCACTGATTATTTAACACGGAGAACAAAAGCACAGCATTCAGTGGTAGCAGCAGTAGCTTTCCACTATATAAAAGGCATATTTGATCAGAAATACCGAACAGAAACACTGGGAGCTGTAAGAATGAGGAGAAAATTCTTTTCAAATCAATTGCAGCTGTTGAATAAATTGGTAAAAAACGACAAATATGGACATGACAAGAGTCTATTCAGCAACCAAACGACTACCAACGTTCTGCAGAGTTAGAAAGAAAGAGGCATGCCACAGTCTGAATGACGACTGTATTTTTACTTCCCATCTTCAGACTGCTGCTCTATAGCAGACTAACTTGAGCAAAATGCATAAATAATATACTAGCTACTGGTCTCAAAGTACCTACTTGTGCCTAGATTATTTTTGAAGCACCATCATGATGACTATTCACACAGGTGCATACAAGAACAAGAAAAGGGGTATGTAGGAACAAATAGGTATTTGTCAGTTTAGACTATTGTTCTCTTATGTTTTGAAAGCCAGAGTGCAAATTATAACAAAATCAAATGCAATAGCAGCAGTCTCCCGCGAAAGGCCAGAGGAGAGGCAAGAGGAATTAACTCGCTGAAATAACTAATTACTGAACATTCCAACGACTTTGGGCGCAAAGGGTTTAGCAAAGAGAAAAACAATTAGTGCAGCAAGGAAACGGGAAACTTGAAAATAGAGAGGCGGTTTGACAAGCACGATTCAGATAGCTGAAGTTTATAAAATAATACATGTGCACGGCATGTCTTCCCAGGGATCCCGGGTGTGAAACGCTGCAGTTGGAGTCTTCACAGCGTGGGCCAAGGGTTTTAACTAGGTATATCCGAAGAGGCAGAGTCCTGAGCTGATCTTGGTACGACAGCATATTAGCAGAAAAGGGCAGGAATATACCCAGATATATTAGTACTGCACAAAGTGAAGTTAGTGACCAAGAGGAAATAAGAAAAAAAGGCAGAGAAACTCAGTGAAAAATCTGTAGAAATACTTTTGTTCTGATACTGCACTGAACATAAGTTCTGTGAAAATCAGTTTGCCATTGAGATTCAAAAAGAATAAAAATGGCTGAACTTTCATTTTTGTTGAAAGGCCTGTATTCCATTGTGCATTTATTATGTATATCTCAACAGCAGACAATTGAATTTAATTTCATTTGGCCTGCGTTTGCTTGGAACACTTACAGATTCTGCAGCTCTAGCACTTGAAAACTGCTCTATTCTTAATTCAAGTCTAATTCCTTATTATATAAGTGCTGTTAGATCACAATATTCAAATACCTGTTCAATTTAATAAATAAAATGCCTGGAATAGAAATCAGAGTGCTTGGACCATTCAAATGCATAAAAGGCAGGACCTTTGCCCTGAGAATTTGAAGTAAAATTCATTTTAGCTTGGAACTCAAGCCAGGCAAAGACAATTCTGGGTTGCGACAGTATGTAGATGGTCAAAAGCAAGAGAAAAAAGTTTTAAATTGGGATTAAAGATTACAACAATTATTAGTATTTAAATATGCCCTTTATCTGCTCCTACTTTCCAAAAGGTGCCATTTTTTTAAATTCATTTCAGTATACTCCCAAATATATTTTTCCTGCCGTAAGAAAAATATCTCACAATAATGAGACCTTTTCACAGCTCCTGCAAAGTTAATTGAAGCAAGGTAAGTACTAAAGTTAATTGAAGCAAAGAAAGCTCAGTACCAAGGTGAAGTCATCTTCACTTAGGGTTCATATTTAGTGGGCAGTCAACCTAGCAGTACAACTAAAGGGAATAAAATTTGGTGTGTCAGACTTAATGATACAGAAAGTATAGAGATAGTATTAAAATGCAGCACAGGTACAGAGCCTGAAAGAGTTTATGAGCCCTAAGTTTTATTGCTCACATTCCCCTATATGATTGGATGCTGTATATTATAATGCAATATTCAGATCCTCAGAGCAAGGTTGTGACACTGCTGTATAAACCTTGTAATGCAAAAGGATTTAGTCTCCACAAGGCAAGACTTAATACACATCATTTTACGCTTTTAAAGATTATTTGAAACATAACCTTTTGCACTGTATGAAACTTAAAAAAACAAGATCATGACTGGCTTTACAAATTGATTTGCCTTTATTCTTTTTATGCTTTAAATTTGCCTGAAAATGTAAACCAGACAGTCAGCTCAGTCATGTGTGTGTTATTTTTCCTATTTATTTATTTATTTTTAATTACACAGCTTTCTTATTTCTCTACTTCCAGTATGGTATATTTGGTCCTCTCTCCTCTCTGTATTACAAATGAAGGTTTATAAATAGATTTGATTTCTATAGATCCCTACATTTTTTTTTCAAACCAAGTTCTTTGCACTTCCTTTGGCTTAACATACTACATTTAATTAAGGAATAATTAATGTGGACCATCTTGAAATTGCTGCCTTTTCAGAGACTATTAAATGCCCTTAATTTATTCTAGTTTTAATATCTTTAGATACTTGATTAAATAGTAAAGAAAGAAATGACTCTTCTAATATACTGAAATGATAGACTGCAGATTAGCAAAAGCAAAGGGTGCCAAATTTCATTCTGCTTGTATTACAGTATTTAGAACTGTGCACTTTCCTTTAATAATGAATTCATTCATCTGCCTCTATATTTTGGGGAATTCTGCACTGCAGTAAATATTATATAGGACAGATTGAGTCTCTCAATGTCAGAAATGACCAAATAAACGTATTCTAGTACATAAACTAGATTTACCATAATAGAGTAATGAGCAAATGTGCTAACGTACCCCCATTTTTCCTGCTTTGCTTTTCAGAATGACCCGTTTTTCCTGAAAAACTTTCAAGAAACACCAAAGCAAAAGATCCTAAACCATTATCGTCTTATGGTATTAAAGCGTGAAAAGTAGTTGGAGAGCCGGGCAATGGGAGCTGAGCCAAGGCAGAGGAACTCTGCTGAGACCCACAGCAGCAGCCGCTCCGTTCCCCAGTAATTACAGGCACAGAGGCTGCGCTCGGAGCTAACAGTGCCTTGAGTGGAAGCGTGAGAGCCCTCACACTCTCCTCGAACAACTTTCACATTGGGGAATTTTTGATAGGCTTGTTCGAATACGAGAAATTATTCTTTCTTTCTTTTCAGTCTTTTTCAAACACGCACTGCGACACAATTCCTGAAACCTGGGAGCTGACGTAATATTAACCGGTAATTTTCAAAAGTGATATTCAAAATCGCACATTGGGTTTTAATTCACAAGAAGAAAAGGATTAAATGAAATAAAGTCCCTACAATATGTTCAATATGCATTTCCAGGTTTGCATTTAACCTTTGGAAGAATGAATCATTTAGATATAATACACTAAACTACACTGCATTGTACTAAAAACAACACTATAAAATTATTAGCAGGCATGTCTGTCATGTAACTGTTATTTACTGTGAATTAGGCTCTTTGAAAATTCAGTATCATTCCTGATCAACATGGTTTCATAACTTTTATTAGTAATTTAGGACAACCTGTATGAGACTGAAATGTCCTGAAACATAAGCCAAAACAAGACTGCAAGGAGTATGCAATAATTAATTAATAATTATTCACTAATTACTAAAACATTAGTTTTAACTGCAGCAAAGAAACAGAGATGTAGATCTACTTACAAAAAAACCAAAATATGCAAGAGTGAGGTAGTCTACCTTCCTTCCTTTCCATATATGCCCTACTTTTAGGGAGATACTGTAAACTTCAATACATTCAAAATACCCTCACTTCCCTTTCTATTTTCTTGTTCTGTCATCCATATAGAAATCTCAGAGGGAGAATCAGTTGATGATCTGTATCTCCAAGCTAGCATTCAATTACTCGCTTCCCTCTAGACCACTTGTCAAGAGCTGCACGCTGGTAGCAGCACTCCTGCAGCGCGTATCTGAACCAGTGCTTCAAACACTGATCAAAACACACAGTTTACAGGCAGCTTTTCACATTCCCACTAGTACAATCCCAAGCAAGCATGCAGATGCATGGACTGGTTTCACCCATGTTTTCCATTCCTTATAATTACAGCTTTTTTTTCCTTGTGTTCTTACTATGACTACTCAGCTACAAACCCTTTGGAGATGAAGTGGTTTTACTTCCCCAAATATATCGCCTTGCATTCAATTCTCAAGGCTGACCTTACAAAAAAAGACTGAAGACCCTAAGGCTGCTGAAATGAAATAAAAGCAAGTTGCTCTAAAATAATAACAACATTTATGTGCTTGATTTCTGGCAATTCTGTTTAGGAACCACCCTGCACTCACTCAGTGGAAATAAAGGCTTTGAGATGACAAACAGTAGAGCTGGGGAAGAGAGGAAAAAACCTGGACTCAACTGGGCAAGACCAGATGGAATGAGCAAAGGCAGTGAGTGTGAAAAGAGGAGATTACTGAGGGGGCTAGTGCTTATTTAGCTACCTGGATCACAGTGTGATGTGGATACTAGGGAGGTTTCAATGGGTCTCTCATGGCTGGTAAGTCCTCAGCTCACCTGACTCATGCTCATGTGGTAGATGGGTGAAACCAACACAGCAGCCTCATGCCTGCTGTGCACATCTGCAGAGTTAACCCCAAATAAATTAACCTCAAAGTGGTTTGGACTCCAGGATCAGCAGTGCTTTCCCTTGCAACAGGTCCGAGCACAGGCCCCATGCAAGTCCAGCAGTGCAGAGATGCACCACCAGAAACCTTGGCCTCTACCCCAGCATCTACGGCAGCAGGCCTGGTACAAAGGTACAAATGCTGTACAGCATTAAAGAGAATTTTGCTTTTATCAGGCTCTTCTGTTTTCTTGTGCTAACACAAAGTACTTTTTCTATTCTGTCAAACCTGCACTTCTGCCAGCAACAGAATGTTGTATTTTTTCCTTTGAGTAGTTTCTTTTCTGGTATTCACCAAAAGCAAATATAAACTGAAAAAAAAAAAAAAAAAACCAAACTGGCAGCAAGATGACAGAATTAGTGGCAAGAAGAAAAATTTCTGTAAAACAACCTACCACGCTCCCACCGTCTATGAATTTGTGGAGCTAAACACAAGGTAATTGCCAGTCCTCTAAGCTGTTTGTCCCTGTATTCTGGTAAGAGCAGGGCTTTGTCTGGAAACTTATGTGAGACCTGTTCTAAGCTGCCTGGAGCCTAGCTAAAATCATTTTCTTAAATCACCGCTGTTCTTTGGACACCCACTGCTTAATAAAAGTTACCGTTCTGACAGAAACGCAAGAGGAGCGCTGACTCTTTAAGTAGGTATAGGCTTCAAAAATTGGAAAAGTACTAAAATATTCAAATTATTCATGTTAGAATTAAAATGTTCAGTCTTTCACGTCCTATCAAGTATTTTTCTTCACAATTATAGTAAACCTAATAGAAAGGAGGATGAAGAAGGACAGAATCGGGCACTTTTCATTATCAACTGTGTGCCACAGAGCCATCAGCAAAGCTCACCTGCAAAGACCAAGTTCTACAACTGCTATTTTTTCCTTAGTAATTAGTGTGACACGATATAGCTCTAAACTAGTGTGATTTGTAGGAAACAAGCACTAAGACAGGCTACCTGCAAGCACCAGTGCAGGTCTATGCTGTCCAGCACAGTTTGGGGGCAGTGGGGTTGCCTCCTCTTCACCAGATGCAGAGATGTCCTTCCTTGTAGGGAGCCTTCTCAGGGAGCATCTGTCAGAACAGAAAAACAAGGGAGTTATTCAACAACATCTACATTTATAAGATATTTAATACCCAGTAGGAAATAATTATTTATGCAGCACAACAGCTGAGCAGGGGATTTTAAGAGAGGCTGCATAATTGACCAACAGCAATATTGGAAATAACACTGCTTAGGAGAAGATTAATTTAGCAACAGGGCATAACTCAGCCCTACAGGCCCGCTTACCTTGCACCCAGCACCGTGGATCAGACTTAGGGGTGTTATGGAATATTTCTCGTTTTTCTCCAAAGCATGCAGTATTAGCCACCGCCAGCAGCAGCAGATCAAACATTTATCTGCACCTACTTCCTTTGTAATGAGGGACTAATTCAGCTGTATGACAATAGGACAAGCGGGAAATGTGTGGGAGATAAAGTTGAGGAGCATCCACATATTTGGTGCTTGTTGTGCAAGGGAAGCAGCAGTCGGGCTTGGCGGCTCCCTTAGTGGGGGATTAGAGCTCTGCCTTTGGCCAATGCCCTGTCAGATTTTGAATGATATCTTATATATTTATTTAAGCTAAAATTTCAAATGCAGGGCTCCATTTAAGAGGGCTAAGAAAGTACAGTGACTTAGTGATGTAGCAGCAGATGAAGGTTGTGCTCGCCATTTCCCTAATACCCTTATGCTTTGAAGCTACATCTGCTGCCTCTTCTATTTAAATCTCAACATATGACTAGTTTAGATAAGCAAAGTTTACTGCTTTCTATCAGAATGATAACAGTGCTACACAACCCCAAGACTTAAGCTACAAAACACTGCTTCTTGGTCTAGCAAGGGACCGGAGCAAGATTTCATTACTCGAAGATGATGAAACTTGACTAAGAGGGAATGTTTCAGTTGCTGAAGTAAATTAAGCTTCACGTAAGCTCCAGTGTATTAAAAAAAAAGTTGTATTCAATATATTTCCTATTTGAAAATGAATATCAAGAATATAAAGACTGAAAAACATGAACCATTACTCACAAAGTCCTCTAACTTGTAGACTAACTTTGGAAACAAGTTCATGCCTTTCATCATCTAACTCTCACCTCAAGGCCATGACCTAACATTAAGTTCATTAGAAGCCATAAGTATAACAGACTATAGTTGCAATGAAGCTGAACATGAAAGTGGAAGCAAAAAATTACAATTCACTTTAAAGATGTATTTTTAATATTTTATAAGCTTTTAGGAAATATTAAATGACATGAGGATTGCAATTTTGTATTCTTGCATTTTAATTTTATATCAAATCATTTAAAATTTCATGTTACACTTTATAACAAAAACAATAAATGCACTTACGAGTGTAATGAAAACTATTAATCCACTTCAGATTTTGTCAAAGCAGGCAGCCGTGCAGTTCAGTATATGTTATTTTAATAACAGTATTATCATTAAAGCATAAGACCTCTTGACCAGTAAACGTGAACTTTTAGGAGAGTGAATTCTGAAGAACTAGTGTAATGTGCTTCAAAATCACATTCTCCAAAAAAGCACATCAAATTCTACTTTCAATTCATTTGCCCATCTTGAAAATCAAAGAAAAAAACAAATGAAAAAAGAGGCCTCACCAGTTGCTTTGCTTTAAAAAAGAGGAGAAAGCATTTTGCTGGATTATTTATCTGTGAATGATCTCCACTGATCTTCAACTTCTTTGATGTTTTCTTAGAAGTCCCTGCCCACTGATGTACTGCACTAGACACTGCTATAGAGCAATAACATTATATAGACTTCCCTTGGTGTTTCTATACATGCATAGTCAAATATATGTTTCAAAAAGACATTCAAAACATGTTTCTCTTCTTACACAGGGCTGTACATGCAGCCTCTTTTGTTCATAAACTCAGTACTATTTTACATGAATGCATTTAAATAAATAAAGTTCAGGGAAATCTTTCAAAATGGGGAAAAAAAGATCATTAATGAATCAAAAAGAAATCACAAGCTTGTTCTTCAGGAATTCTTATTGCAAATGACTCTCTGTCTGCATAGGCAGGGCCCTGCAGCGAGTGCAGCTGAGGCTGGGAGCCTTGGCAGGCCACTCGACTTGTGCTCGTCCTCTCCATCGCTCTAGGGATATATTAAGAGATATATAGAACATATATTAAAATAATATACTGAACTGCACAGCTGCCTGCTTTGACAAAATCTTGAGTGAATTAATAGTTTTCATGTCTAGAGAGATGGAGTGGATCCTGATGCCCCGTGCTCACAACCCAGGGGATTCAAAAGGAGAAGAGACCGGCTTATTTGCTCCTTACACATCAACAGTGCTCTTGAACACATTTTTAAAGTGCAAATTTAAAGTAAATTCTAAAGTATAGAACTTGCAGGCCCCTACAAGCACAGCCCAGCCTTATGAGAGTTCAACTATCGACAAGAAGTTCCTCCACGTTTATAGAAAGCATTTCGATGTATGTGTGTGCCACAACAGGTTAGCATAATCTCAATACTTCTGCTCAGTCAAGAACTTAGAAAACTCACCCTGTCTTTCTAAAGCCTCTGAAAATGCCCAGGAGCTCTTGTTAATCTTCAATATGAAAAGAAAAAAAATGCACCATGAAACTCGGTTAACATTTCCCCATCTCTTGTATTATTACATAAACATGCAGTACACATACCTTTAAAGAAAACAATTTTTTTCCTCCTCTTTTGGGAATGGTATCTTGTCATATCAGCTTGTTTTATATAAGTGAAATTCGAGGGTTTGTCCTGTAAATTCTGTGAATCCTAAGATTACAGAAAAATATATTACAAAGGTCCCGTTTTTTTTTTTTTTTTTTCTGTTTGTTATTCTCAGCTTGCTGGAGATCGAGTCAATAATTTCTGGAAACAAAGATAAGAAATGTATTGAAGATTGCATTTTTCATATTCCTGTTATTTGCTGTAACATAGGGAAACATGACCAAAAAGAAAAAGGTTTTATTAAGGAAAGAAAGAGAATTCTGAAGAAGAGACATTGTACTTCATTGTTGCTGTTAATTAAAGAGAAAGAAGACATTAATTGCTCAGACTGTTAATTAATAATGAGACTGCTTGTTCTGTTATTGTCCTGTAAAGAAAAATGTAAATGCATTTATTTATTTTTAATAAATAAATGAGAGGTTTTTTTTTTTAAACTATGCAGTGTACTTCTGCCAGGAGTAATTTTTTCTTCACCAGTAGTCTCACTCTACCAAATAACCTCTTGAGGAATATATTTTTTTCACAACAGGCTTGGCAATAATTGAGCTCTGAAAAAGAAGGTGTCTGTTGAGGCATTTTAAAAGATGCCATACATGTATACATATGATCAAATAGCTGCATATCCATACTTTGTCAGGGTATTACATTGCTCCTTTGAAAATGAACTAGGATTCATTGAAAATATTTTTTCAACATGGAAGTTGTTGGATTTTAAAAACGGGAGTATTTCTGAGTAATGCAAATGTTCTTGCCATTTTGTTTTTTGTATATTTTTTTTTGTATATATATATACATGTTTTGTATATATATATTTCTTACTTTTGAGGTGCTTACTTTTAAGCATCAGTTTGCAAAAGAGAAATCTGGAAATGTCTAGCTGAGGAACTTTCAGCATCGTACTGTTTTTTGTTGCTGGATATATGCTTTGTATCTTTGCACATTAATGGATATTCTAAAAGTTATCTGGATTAAGTATCATCAAAGTTAACAGCCCCTTTTTATTTTATTTTTTTCATTTTAAGATGCTATTAGAATAATAAAATTGATGCCTAGTGGGCTAAAAGCAGACTGCCATTTAGCATATTTAATGACCATCTGGAGATTTTATTCAAAGTTTTATTTCTATTTTCTTCTAGGCATTTCTTACTTTTTTAAAGAAGAAAGAATCTCACTTTGCCTTTCCAAATCTGGAAGCATTATGAGCTACAAATGCCAAAGACTCCACTCTATTTCCTTATCTCTTTTTTTCTTTTGTCTTGTGATATAAACTTGGTTATTATCAATCTGCTGTAACTACCATAATCCAGTATGCTGAAGTATATTGTCTGATCTAATTAAAACTTCTCTCTTAAGATACCTAACCTAAATTTCCAGGAGAACTTAGTCAACATTCAGAATTTTTGTGTGTGAATATTTAACCTTGATAAACATACTTTTTCTATTACACATCGAGATTGTCTAAGCAGAATACAGTAAATTTCTAAATATCTGCATTCATACTGCAGCAAATATTATGTTAGACTGAGTCATGAATAGAGAAGGTTTGATGAATGTTTGTTCATGATATGTATGGTGGACTGTTTGTCATTTGGCAACTCATTTTTATAGTAAATGCTGCTGTTGATGCCATTTGAATTGGTTTCTAATCATTAAGATAATATTCTTTGGTCTTGATTCTTTGATTTTTATATTTTTTAAAAATTTCTCCTGAACATCAAATATAAAGAACCTTTCACATATTGATCTTTGTTAACAGCTTGTCCTCACCAAGAAATTTATTGCTTAATAACATGATTAATTCTGTTTTGAAGACAAACACAAAGGGAGGGAAAGACCAATTTGGTCATTATTAGGCTCTTGGCACTTTCTTCAGAAAAAATTTCTCTCTCCCAGTCATTGTCAGTTTTAATATTATACTCATTAATAAAAGACAATAGATGTCATCACATACATTATTTTGAAATCTATAGATAGTAATCTTAATTAGTGCTAATTTATTAATATTCTTGCATAATTGTGTGCTGCGCAACCATAATTGTGTTCTGTATGAATCTCTGATCAACTATCCTGCAAAAATTTCAAAACAGAAAAGCAACATAATCAGAGGCAGTTCAATAATGATTCATTATACACATTTTTAAAAAGAGTGAATAAAACTACCATGAATGTTTTCACTCATCCAGTTATTGAAGGAACCTTTCTCACATTCGGTATTGTGTATGCCTGGCATATGATATATGACACTATGATACTTGTTGCTCTCAAATGCATACAATCAATACAATCTAAAGCAGAGTAATTCACAAATTCAAAGGGAAGAATCCAAAAATACTTTTCTCCCGTAACAGTTGTAGATTTTGTCTTTCCCCCTGACACTGAGCTGTGCTTTTGGTGCTGCAAACCTCCAAACCCTCTTCCTTTGCTGTGATGGCAGAAGCTGGAGGCAGCATCTGGCCATCTTTGACTCCACACAGGGTCCTTCAGAGGGACATCCCTGGAAAGTCATTCCCTTGCAAACACAGCTGTGGCTCTTGGTTAAAGTGTTATTCCCTCTGGGGTCCAGCATAAGACCTAAAGCTCTTGAGAGTCAGAAAAGGTCATTATGGAAAGCAGAGAGAATCACCTAGACAACCAAGAAAATCTACTAAAAGCTTTTACCATCTAGTAATCATTTATCCCCCCGTCAAGGGATTAGCTCTGTGAGTGTACAAACCACTGCAACATCTGCCAGTATGCTCAGTTCCAAACATGAAGACAAAGCTCATTAATCCAGAGACACTGTTAGATTATGGGAAGACTTCTCAGTAGGCCTATAAAGCAAACACAATATCCTCATAAATAAGGACATTCTAAATTACAATGGGAAAAACAGAAAACCATATATTAAGAAGAAAAGAACATCAAAAGATGAGAATTGGGTTGGGAGAGGCATCGAGAGTTGGTACGAGGCATCTTAGGTCTCTATAAAGTGACTGATGAATCCCTCATATCAAGTTTTTTAATAGTAGCTTCATTAAAAAGTCTTGGGTCACAGTAGATCACAGGAAAAGCTTGAGTGTAGATTTAGGAGAGATTCTGAACGTGGCCACAGCATTGCACAACTGAGTTCATTGAACCAGCTCAATATGATGCCCAAACACTGAAACACCTCCTAACTAAAGATCAGATCTACTTATAATGATCACATCACACACATTTGTGCATGGATGCCTGAAAGACCCATTTTGGTTACCCTGAATAATGCATTTTACTCTGATTTCTATATTTAAAAATGTTTTGCCATGGCTTCTTGATAGTATGTCTAAAATAAACCCAAATCTCAAACATAAGGAGAATCAACAGAAAAGTTTTTTTCTCCTGTCAGGCAGCCTTTGCTTTATGTATACAGTTTTATTCTGTACTTCCCTTTTATTAACTATTTCCATGAGAGCAAATTGAAACTACGAGTGACGTTACAAGAAAACAACAGGTGATAACTTAGTACCTGCAATTTCAAATGAATTTAGAGCATATGCATGTTCAGAAAAAGTCAGAAACACTGAAAAGCCCAGGAAAAATATGACTAGATATACAGGATAAAATTGCAAAAGTGCTGTAATGTCTTATCATAACAAAACAGAGATAACATACAGATAAGCAGAAAGGCAGCAAAAGCTTAGACAAACTACATTTGTCTTAATTTGATTCATTGGGTTATGCATAACACTTGACATACGTATAGTCATAAATATAACTTCTGTGGCTTGCTTATGACTTCATTACACATTTTCTTGGTTAGAGAGAGGGATTATTTAATGGATTTTTTAGAATTAACTTGATTTCAGCTGATCCTCTTAACTGAACAATAACTGACACAAAACTATACACAGAACTCTCATTTTTTGTCTAAGAACTGTATGCATGTAGGTTCTTCCATTGTATTCTGCATTGGAAAATAAATAATTATAGAACTCTATAAATGGCAGTTGTTGAATACCTACTTGAAGACAAAAAACTATCACCATCTAAACACATAGGGTATTTATGCTAAACTAAGGTGAAATTTCAGGGTAAAAATGGAATTTACGTTTTGTCATTGGATAAGAAGTTGGAAACAAAGTCAAATATAACCTGGCATCCTGCATCAGAAAGCACACAGATTGACGTGTGGTAGGTTGTGTTGCTGGCAGTTAAGTGGACACAATTTCAAGCATATTAAGATTTTCTGCACAGTTTGGACTGCCTTGGAGAATGGAAAACTGAGGCTGCCATTCTTCCAAACCTGGGAATCACATACAGCCAGGAAACACTCAGCTACAAACTGATGCGAGCTGTGTGTGCTCAGAAGGAAGCCCTTGGATTCTTAAGTATCTCACTGTAGTTGGAGGACTAAAGGCTGCCTGCGGAAGGAAAAATAATTAGTGTAATTTATTTCACATTTACATTTTTCTCACGCTTCAGCTTTCATCTCCATATCATTTACTTGTTAAAAATCATGTCATCTCTCAAGATAAATGTAAGCTGTATTTCAAATACTATGTGGTACCGAGCATAACTTCTCTCTCAGGATTTACGCTATTCCAAACTTTTATTACTTGTTTGCTAAGCTCACAGCAACACCAAAAATTCTCTTTGCTCCTCTTTAAGAGTTCCATCCCTTCGTAATTCAGGCTTTTTGAATTCCCATTTCCCTCAGTCTGCCACACGCTCTACTTCAAGTTCCTTCTAGCTGAGCACTCTCCCATATCCTTCAGGAAAGGGTCATCTCTCACCACCATCCTTCTTTTCACTTCTTCCACCACCACCATTTAGCAAAGCACGTTTTAAGAACAAATTAAGTGTATAATCAGTTTTGGAAATTATTTCTACAGCAAAGAGCTGACGTCTTTGTTATTCCCTAAAAACCCAGGAAAACAACATGTGGGGTTGAAAGTGTTCCGAGGCCTATGCTACATCTTTCACACTCTCAGAAAAACCTGTAATATTAGAAATTCCAGAGCTTGAACTGAAACAGATACTCAGTGCTTCAGCCTGCCCCCAGTAATGACAATAACAACACATTTAATGATGAGAACTGCAATGACTGCCTTTGCAGTTGAGGCTGTGTGCTGGAGAGGGAGAAGATGCTGCCTAGCAAGGTTAAAGCAAAGACAAAACTGACAAGACAACAGGCAATCAAACCCCGGCACTCCATAAAACGGCCTTGTTACCATCACAAGAGATGACTGTCAAACATTTACCAGGGTCATAGCCATTAATCATTTTATTTAGCTGATAAGCAGGCAGCTTGCTGACTTAATCGTATATAACAGCACCCTTAAAATTCTTGTACTTGCATAAATGTTGACAACACTACAGATTTGTGTTTGGGCATTCTTGTTACTCAAGTGACTTCAGAGTCTAACCGTTAATTACACTTACATAATTATTGTGCTGACAATTAATCTGAAATTCTGTGCTGAACATGGAATGTTTACTTTTTTTTATCCAAATTGACATATTTGGTTTATTCCCTCAGTCACAGATGTACAGCCACCCCTTCGTCAATCTGGACTAACTACATTATGTTAATTAGGAAAGAAAGTTTAATATTTTTCCCCCGTGTACCCAAAGGAATCAAGGGGACATGGTTGCTAAGACACATTCCCGGAAAAGAGAAGAGTTTCTATGTATTCAGACACAGCGACTGCTGATTATGCACCGAAAACAACACTTCTCTTAACTGAAACAACGAACTAAATTTTAATGATTAAAGATTATTGTGTAAAACTGGAAGAACTTTAATAACTCAGAATTTAATTTGTGATCACAAGCAGTGCGCTTGGCCATTAAGTTTGGCAGCCAAAGCTGAATTGTGAGTTGCCGAAAAAGGAGTTACAGACAAATACTCAAAAGTGGTTATTATTTTCCTAATTTTTTTTCCACCTCCTACTCTTCTTTACATTTAATAGAAACCTGTAAAATGTAGAGACCTTAATTGTCCTATTCCTATTCATAAACTACACGAGAAGTAAATATTTTCTTCTCATTTCTCTGTAAATACCTTAAATTTTGAAAAAATATATGTTTAGCTCCCCTTTTTTATTTCCTTAGCAAATAACATATGAAACGTCCTTTAAAAAAATATCTGTAAATTGAAAATATTCCCCAAAGCACACCTCTGCAAATCCTCACAGCTACTACTTTATCAGCCTGGTGATATAATTGGAATTTTTGCTACAAAATCGTACACAGCTCAAAGAAAGCTTGAGATTAAGTTCACATAGGTTACTCAGGATGCAAATTATGAGCCATGTGTGCATATTACTTATGGAGACTTAGACAAAAACTTGTCCCTTAAAAAAAAATCACCCTCATAAGCAACAATCAATATCTCAGTATAGAAAAAGAACATTTCTGATTTTTCAGTTTTCCATTTGCAGCTATGTTTTGGAAATGAACTGGAACTATTAACCTTACATTAACCCACGTTTTGATAACTCGCAAAGTTTGCCTAAAGCATGTTCTAACAACAGAACATTTCTGTAGGGCTAGCTGCTGAGGTGTGAAATACCACAAGAAAGGTCAGCCCCAGAACATTTTAAAGACAAGAAATGATGGGGCTGTGATTATGGGGTTTGCTTTCCACAGGCGTCACCCCAAGGTTGATCTGTAGGGGATGTTGGTGCCTACAGGCCTTCAACTAGACTGTCCATCACTGATCAGAACCCTCTGTCTTTCAGTCACTTCTCAATCCACCTTGCTGTCTGCTCCTCCAGCCCACACTTCTGAAGCTCTTCCATGAGGATGCTGTGGGAGCCAGTATCAAAAGCCCTGATGGGTACCTGCATGGCCTGCTCTATCTCTGCTATTGCTCATGTGTGTTGCCCGACGTTTTCTGATTCAAAGTTATGTACCTGACTCTTGCAGAGTCTCTTTGTAACAGCCAAAAGAAGCATGACCCAAAGTCACACAGGTGATGACATCGTGTTGGGCAGTGCCCAGGCTGCTGTGTGCAACTATTCAGCCTGCTGTGGGAGGGCGCGGTCTTGTAGGCACCATCTAGGTTCAAAAAACACATAAACAATTGAGTGTTACTCAATAACTTAGAGAACATGTCATGCTTGGCAAAAATCAACAAGAACAAAAAAAACCCCAATGTTCAGTCTAATGAGATTCTCTGAAATGTATCTGATATTTCTCAATTAGAGCTTTAAGCATTCACCTTGGATCATCCTCACCTGTCTTTACATTTTTTTTCCTTTATAAAGTTTGAAAGTAATTATATTTTAATGGGAGAGAGCTTCCCAACTTCCTATGGCTCTTCTGAGGACCTAAACTTAAAAGCGTTTTGAATAAATTCATTTTCTTTCCACATGCTGAATACTAAGACAAGGAGAACTATGATTACAACTAATTATCTGTAGAATATTTTACAGATTCTTAATTTTTTTCTTTTCATTCTTCATCGCCTTTGTCCAGAAAAAAAATCAAGTTAGTCTCTCTAGGCATTAAAATAGTCCAGTGTACTTTATACAGGAATAGTTGAACTAACTTCCAGAAATTCTACATAATTCTTTCAGTTTTAATTCATGAAAGCCTATATTATCCCTTCATGTTATATCAATGTACATTAGTGCTATATTGGTTAAAAGGGATACCACTTCACAATTTATGCCTTGTCAACTTCAAATACACCCACACTGTTTGACAAGACTAAACTGTACATTTACTTGTCATTTCAATACTGTTGTTGTTTGAAAATATTATGGCTCTGAGCAGCAAACACAAATCACATTCTTTTGTTACCAAATCCTATTCATGCATCAATCTAAAGAACGCAAGGCTTAAGCAGTACAGATACACTGTCAAAAGACTAAAACTGTTCTTTTATTTAAATGCTTGTTCACATATTAGTGAGGAAAATAAATTAAAAAAGGGAAAGAAACAGCTATCTTCAAAAAATTCTGTATAATCCTAAAGTACTATAATGCAGTCCTTCCAATTTGTTTAAATTAAAAGAGACATTTATTTTTCTAAAATAAAAAAAAATATGTCTTAGGAGAGTTATTTCCTAGAAAGGAAGGTAAGCAATACATATTTCTGAAGGCTCTTTACATCTTCAATTATGCTTTTTGCAAGAACGTAATAATGGATAAAGGGATGGATATTAACACAGAGCTATTTGTTTACAGAAAAAAACAGTAAAATCATATTATAGCATCACATCAAAGTCACTGAAGAGCAGTCCCCTTCAGGCTGTAATGCAGTAGCCTTTTTGCAGCAATAAGCTTAGCAGAAGAGAAGAAATGGCGCAGACCATTCAGAATGCCCCGTGCTTCAAATATTTCAGGAAACAAGGAAAAATCCACTTAGCAAACTTGAACACAAAATTCTCATTTACTTCCATCAATATTATTGCTACCTTATTCCCTGATATATGTCTGCACGGTCTACAAGCACTGTTTTTGAACATTGTGCTAACAATAAAGGGCAAAGAGGTGCCAAGCCTAAACCACTGAGAAGAGCTAAATGGCAGGCTTAGACCAGTATTGGTACCAGGTCACCTTTTTTTTTTTTTTTTTTTTTTTTTTTTTTGTTTTCAACCTGCAGAAAGAATTGCCAAGCATCCTGAAGACAGGACAAACGCTTGCAATTGCCATCACAGAATATCTTAATACGGGTATAGTAGAGTCGAACTGAATTGAGTGTGCAGGGGTTTGGACTAGATGACCTCTAGAGGTCCCTTCCAACCTTAACGATTCTACGATTCTATGAATTTCAGTCAGGAAAGCTTAAGGAACTCTGTGATCATGAAATTTTCTGTGAATTACCCTCAACTCATTGAAGCAGAGCAGTGAAGCCTGCTATAAAAGGATGGCCTTTTATAAAAAGATGTGGCTATTACTCCTTCATGTCATTAGACCTTGTGCAAGAATATTTTTGTTACTCACTTTCCATAAGCAACTAATGTGCACTGCTGTTTGCTAAAACACTTCCAAAAACACATGCACATTTTTTTAAGAATTACATTCACTGCATTTGTACTGCAAATTAACTTTAAACATGCTTAAAAATAAGCAGTGCCTTAGAATTCGGTTGTTTTCTATTTCATTACTGACCTGAAATTGTCATTTCAATCTCAGCAGATTCTATTCCTTTCCCCCTACTCCATTAAATTTACAAAAAGGGCAATTTCAGATTCATTTCTCTTTGCCATCATTGCTTCTTGCACTTTGAGACAACTTCATAACTTTACTAGTTACTATCGCATTACATTACATAAATTACAGATTTATGCATTATTTTAACTTAGCAAATGTGACCACATCGAACACTCTGGTATGATTAATATGACACTTGCAGGTTCTGTGCCAAATCTGTGGCTTGGTTTATAAAACAAGTTATCTGAGGTTAAGCTTCATTGAACTGCAGTCCTTCTAAATGCAAGGCAACTGTGCTAAATAGCACAGCTAGTCCTATTTAAGACTACAAGCTTAAGCCACATTGTTATTACTTTTTATTTCTATTTTTTTTTATCTAAAGATTACAAGAAAAGAGAGCTTCAGTTAATGAACTGAGTCTGAATTTTAAAACACAAAGATGGCCTGAGAGATGACTGAGAAATTTGGAATTACTTTCCAAATAAGTTTAAATGGAGGATCTGCAGATCGACACACGAATTTAAAAAATGAAAAAATCTGCCTCATGTAAAAATAAACAAGCATTATTAACAAAGGAGAGAACTAAACACAAAAACACAAGCAGCACAGGCTGGCAATAGCAATGACAATAAATTGCACAAATTGGTGAGCTAAAAGCTTAAATCACGGTTCATAATTGCCTCGGGGCAACCAGAACAGTCCAAAAAGGATGCTTAATTTTAATATCAACAGGAAAGACGTAGTAGTACAAATGTTACATAGGACCCTGCATTTTCAAGAGAAAACTAAAGATTAAGTATTACACTTTCTAATGTACCTGTTTTAACAAATGGTTTTTGCAATAAGTCATGGAAATCCTGGCTGAAACCTCACCGAGGTAGCAGAGTTATTAACAGTGATAATTCTGGAGCCAACTGCCGACAGTAAAGGGCCATTTTGACCCGGGCTGTCTCACATTTTTTGTAACGCAGCCTCTTTCCCAACCCTTCTGCAGTGGGCCCGGAGGCCGCCGCGCCAGCCAGTTGCTGTGGGCACAGCCCAGGAACGTGTTGGTGGTGACATGCACGACACTGACAGCCTGACACTCTGGATTAATTTACAATTAAGGCTTTTCTGATACCCTGGCCACCAAGCAAGACCAGCTGCAGCGCCCTGTTCCTCAAGGCACTGGGAAGGCCCTGTGGCCACTTCCCCACCAAGGGCAAGGACCAGCTTCGCTCTGGAAACCAAACTATCAGAAGGCCATCAAAGGAATAACATTGGCAGATCTTTCTTTCAAATTCAGTTGGTTGTTTCCTTTTATAGTTCTTTTTTTTGTGTGTCTGTGTTATTCTTGTGAAGTACATCCATTCTACATGAAAAGCAGAAGCTGGGGCTGCTTCAAAAACTTCCACAACTCCGAGCAAACATAATTTTCTACCTTATACAGGAAGGCTACAATTCATAAGCTTTTGCTAATGGGCAGAGGAATGCGAGTAAAGGATAGAAAGACCGTTCTGGTTTGAAAGGCATAGCTGTATACATATTGAAGAAAACATACGGATTTACTGGAGCTTGACAGAAATTCATCAAATCCACAACAGTTTGTAGAATTTAAATAGAATTAATTGCTCTGAAAGCACAGTTCAAATAGCAGTTCTATTAGGATGCTCTCTTGGAGTTACCACATTGTGCTGTGGCAGCCTGGAATACATACTAGAGGTTTTACAAAAGTCTGATTTAATGGTTACACTCCAGCTTTTGAGTCTAAAATCTCACCTTGAGCATGGAGGCAAATACAGCTGTTGCTTAACTAAATGCTGTATTTATTTTATGTTTGTTCCCTGTTTCTCATGACTCAGTTTATCCCGGTTTTGCTGTCATCTGCATATATGCACTTGCACATTTTCAGGGAATGGGAAAGAGCAGGTGAAAATCACACAGGACACCCTACCAGCTATAAAGCAGGCACAAGGCAGCCCTACCTCCGACAGCGGGAGACAAAGGCAGAGATTTACAAGCTAAAACTGGAGTTTTCAGCACTCCAAGAGACTAGGGCCAAGCAAGTATAAATTTAGTTATGAAATAAGTAAATTGTCAAAATAAAAAACTTAATTTGTTGGCACGTATTGCAAGTCACTAATGCCCTTGGGCTAAGGGAATTTATAGGAACTCTATCGATTTTGCTCCCTCTTCTGACGCAGTGCGTATTTTAGGTAGCGTATTTTTGGCTGCTAAGGCTCTCTTATAGCGTTGTTCGTTTTCCAGGATAAACACTGAGAAGCAATCTCACTTTTGCATGTGAAAAGAAAAGGCTTCAGTGCTCTGAATTTCAGAGTTAATTAACAGTGAGTAAATCTGTGAAAGTTATAATGAGCTTCAAGATGACAAATCCATGGAAAGCAGCAATATCCAGGCATGGGTCATATACCCCACTTGCAACTGGCTGGATATTAACTTCTAAATAATACAAAAGTGACTGTGCTGATGTTCAGTGAAAACGAAACATAGGAAGTGAGATAACACTGAAAACAAAATAAGTATCTTTCAACTGGCATTTAACAGCTCATAGATCATCTATTTAACTCTCAGAATGCAGAGGTGAAACACACAAACAAAAACAAAACTGAAACAAAACTGAATTAATATAACAAACAAAAGTGAATTAATATAAAATGACAACATTTTCTTCTATTTCAAAATAGAAAAAAGGAAATGCTGCTTTCAGAAACTTTACTATATTGACTGTCCAGAAGACTGCCCAAACTCTTTACTGAGGCCACTGTGTTTTAAGGAACACTTTCTTTTACAATTTTTTTTTCCTCTTTGGTCTGTTTAGTGGAAATTGATAGTATTTTAAAAAAGAAGAGAAAAAAATCCTGATCCTTTCGGGCAAATAATGAAGATTTTGCCCTTTTGAAACTGTTTAGAAACTTGACAAAAACTTTCCCAAGACAAAAATTATTCTGAATACAGATCTGTACTTAATATAAAATAAACCAATAAGTATGTATTTTTAAGTAGCTTAGTCTTTAAAAAAGTGGTCTTTTTATAAATATATTAGGCAAGGAAATATTTCCAGGTTTCTAAGTTGCAGTTCATCTACATTATTTTAAAATGAAAAAAAAAAAAATTAACAATCAAAACTTCTCTTATCTCCAGTTTTTGCTGCATCATGATTAAATTACAGCACTTCCCTGTCTTCAACATTTAAGTATTTATAGGTCTCCTACAGCATCATTTCACCAACTCTATTGCAAAACTATCAAGCGTTTCCAAAATAGATATAGGCTTAATTTTAAATGTGAATTTCAGTTTCAACTTTCAATGGTTTTCAAGTACTATTTTCTGTATTTGCAATCCCTTCAAATAGCTTATTAAACATGGAAAAAATAAAAATAATTTTAACGGATCACTACAGCAAGCTGTATTACTACTGCTTTTGACTATTTTTAAACAAGCTGTATTTACACATATAAAAAAGGGGAAAATATATCTGCTTTCATTCAAAAGCAAGTTTACATTCAAAGTAAATAGAAGTCTTATTTAATTCTTCCAGACTTGATAGGAGCGTATAACATTGGAGAAAAATCATAAAATCTTTAAGACTGAGATGAACTGGATTTGAAGAAAATCATTTTATACAGAACTGGAGAGATAAACCATACAAATTTTCTTTTGAAGTAATGAAAATTCAAAGGTAAATTGATTTGTTCCAAATACACAATCAGATTTAAAGCAGTTATCTCTTTGCAGGCAGAGATAATATGATCAGGAAAATATATTTCTTTTCTTGACAACTATTCATGATTTATTAACTCTACAGTATTACCTGCAGTTCTCTCTGTGTTTGTTATACAAGTTTCCAACTTGCTGAAACACATACTTAGAAAGACACTGTTGAGGCAAGTTTAAATACATTAATCATTTTTCCTTAGGATTTCACATTTCAGTATTCTTTAAGTTTGAAACTAACTACTACTTAATCCCCACGTGAGCCAAGGAAAAGCACTAATTTTAATAAAGCTATTAGAGATTGCGAGAGCAATTCTAAATAGAGCAGAAGACACTCGATTAATGATCTGTCCTTTGACTGAGAAAGCAGCATGCAGAGAAGTGACTTTTTTTTTTTTTTTTTTTTTGCATAAAAGACTAACAGGTTTTTTTTTTTTCCCCATCCTCAAATCTTTGCTTTCTAAGGCAATAAATATGTTTCTTTTTTTTCAGTAAGGAAAGTTCTGGAATCCCAAGATAACTATGTTGCTTCTTTCATTCTTTCTAGCTGTGTTCAATTAGAGTTTTATCTTCTTAAGCAGAACCATCGTGGTGAAACTCATCATATCTAAGTGACCTGTATACCACGGCCACAGAAGCAGCGATGGTGACTAAAAGCAACTTGATGTAACAGCACCCAGGTCCATCCTTTTCCTTTCAGACTCAGGTATTTTTGTATTAATGTTGATAGCAACAAAGATCTGCAATGCATTCATTTTTCTCTTGAGTATAGGAAACAGAGCTGAAAGTCCCGTTTACCCTGCAACCTGCACTCCTTTGAAATAACATCAGGACTAAACACCATCCTCTCATCCTCATCTCTTGACAGTTATTTGCTTGTTTACTTAAATGAATGCACACGGATGGGATGCGATGTGACAGGGAGAAGGTTTTGTAATTATTCCTCATAAAGGGTCATCCTGAACTTGGAGAGGGGAAATTCTCCTTAAGGCTATATACAATTTCATTCTATATCATTACAGTGAAGTCGTGGTTTAAAAACATGTATCGAAAGAACGGTTGTCCTCGCACCACAAGGAGCTTTTGCCCAAGTCATTTTAAGAGCCAGCTATTACTAGCATCTCTCAATTGCAGTTCTAAGCAACTATATCAACACAAGATGAAATTGCTTATAAGAAAATTAAAAGAAGGAGTTATATTTCATAAAATAAACTTTCATAAAATAAACCTGGGAAAGAGGTTTCCCAAAGTTCGACTCCGAATTTGAGATATACTTAATTGCTATCTTGATTCTGTTTTAATACAAATTTATTTTATTTTATTTTTGCATATTAAGAGAACGGAGAATAGAAGTCTCATCACACCCAAGTATTACAAGCTTTAGGTCAAGCCTGTCATATCTACAGAATGTCTTTTTCTATACTATATCTTAATAGATATGAAAGAACGTGTCAATGCGCAGCCTGAAGGAAGGATCAGTTGCACAAAATACACTTATTTGCTGGCAAGAATTTAACAGCAGGTCAACTTCAGCTATCAGTGGAAACACTATTCTTCTACCTAAAGGTGAATTTTGCCTCCCAAATGCTAAGCTGAGATTCTAAACTTGATGACAAAGATAGGTGGTATTTGTATACAGCACCAGGATTTATAGAATCTCAGGGTGAAACACACTCACCCTGTAACACAGAAATTCTGTGGATTTTTATGACACCCTGAAAATTTTGTCTTAGATTTACATTTATACATGACTAGTAGAATCTCTGTTTTCAAAGGAAACAAAAATTAGGTCAAAACAAATGAATGAATGTAAACCAGCAAAAAACAAGAACTAAAATGTACTTGAGACCTTTAAATCAGCTGCGGTTCAACCAACATATAGTAGAACTACCCTGTGCAAGCACAGGAAAGGCTCCTTTGCATTTTGCATAGATGATCAAGGGCTTACAAATAGAGTATTTCCTATTTCCATTGCAAAGGGAATAGAAGGCACAATAGGCTCCCCCTCCCCTCAAAATAATATTAACCTGGCTCCTAACTCAGTGAAATCTCACGCCTATCTCATTGAAACGAGTCACTCCTTGGAGGAACTCTAGATAAACTTTGCTTGCTACCTGGTATAATAAAAAATTCTTATGATTAACTTTCTACATTGCACTAATTACAAGTATTTTAATTCATTCAGAGGTAAGTCCAGCTGCAAGGCACAAGAAGTGCAGAGGAAACCATTCCGCAGGAACTGCTGTAAATTTAACTTACCAAAATCGTTCTGAGACACCAATATCAAGCATTTTAAGCACAGTGTATCACTCGCACCTCTAGCTAATCCTATTTACTCATGTTTACATCTGGCAGCAAATACGATCAAAACTATTGTCTGAAAACAAATAGCATTACGACATTTTAATAATCCCTTTATAAACATTGCTAGAGCAGTGCCAAAAAGTATTAAACTTTTGGTGCATTTGTCTGCTGTGGAAGGGAGTAGTTGTTTATTTAATGATGCAATACAATTTCAGAAAAAAACAATCGCCACTAACTTGTTTACTGCCTGATATACTATATGTTTAAAAAGCTAATTTCTATTCTGTATTTTTAAAGTTCTTCTCACAGCTGATCTTAATGGATGACAGTTCTGTTCATTACAAAATAAAGCATAAAAAATAATTCTTTACATTCAGTATGTCAGACTGAACAGAGCTGAGGCCCAGCGCCAAAGGAGGCCTATTAGGCGATTAAACTCACAACCCATAAGAAACAGTAAAGCAGCAAAGGACTTGACAAAGCCCGTTCAGCACAAAGAATATAATGTACTTTAGGAGAAAAAACCTACCATTTCTCCTATAAGAGAAGCAAATGGCATATAATTCTGAAAGCACAGTAATTTCTGCCACTCAAAAATGATAATTTGAATTAATGGAATTCCCTAGCAGCTACATGAAACAGATTTTCTCACATCACTCTAAATTTAAGACAGCTCCCAGGATATCTTTTTTTTTTACAGGCATTTCAACATGAATCTGTCTCCTAAGTGACAGTCCCACATGCATGCAGGAAAAGGCAGGTCCCCATGCAGTTATGCTTGTAAGCTACTTCATGCTAAACTAAAACCAGCTGCAATCTGGTTTGAACTTGCAAGGCAGTGAACACTGAGTCATACTTTAAAAAGATATTCAGCAGTCACAAGATCCTGACAAATATTTAATCTTAACTAAAATACTTGCAGTTAACTGACAACATCTATAAATTATGTTTATAAATGCAAGTGAAATTTTAGCTTCAAATGCACCATTAATATTTCTAAAACCTATTTCCTTTATACTTCCACATATGTTATGTAAGGGAATATTGTTCAATATCAACCAGCATTTTTACTGAGAAGTCATTTTCCAGTGAAAGTGCACCATAATTTTTAAGAAAGTCTTAATGAACATTTGACATTAGATAAATGTTGTCCAACATCATGTTTCAAGCAGCTTTCAAAGGTCACTACTATTGCTAGATACAGCTCTCAAAGGGACACATGCCCCAGTCTACTTTTACATCAGAACACATAAACTTCTAAAGCTCAAGCATGAGTAATCTTTATGTAATCACAACTGCCAAGATATTTTTCATCACAAAACCCGTATAAAGCATTTTGTATTTGTTTTACCCTGCACACAGTCTCACGCTAACCTGCAGAGTGGAGCGTGCATCATCATTTCTAGTGCTAATCAACATCAGGGATTAGAACTAAGTAGTTCCATTTAACTTCATTATCATTCTCAAACTATAGAGACCATGTGTGTATATGACATAAGATGCATTGAGGAGAGAGGCAAATAGATCATTACAATTTAATGATAATTTTCATTTTCACCAAAATTTTTTCTCAAATACACAAATCTGTGATTATTTACCATAGGAATGATATTCAGCTAAGTCTTGATTTGTCCTTATCAAAATACCCGCCCTCCATCCTGGGAAAAAAAAAGCCCCCCATACCTTAGTAAATGCAAGGAAAGCATAAAGAAGACATGCTGTATTGTATCTCAACTCATTAGCAGCTAATGAAGCAGGGAATAACAAGAGCCCAGAAGGAAACAGTATATGATTCAGTTGAAAAGGGCCAGAAAATGAAGACAGATAATGGGTGTAATGAGCCAACAGAGGAATTTTCAGGTTGCGCATTTGGATTCATAGATAATTCCAGATGCTTTTTCCCATTTCTTCTGTCATGAAATAGGCAGAGAAAAATCACCATTTTTTATGGCTGTTTATATTTTTATTATAGAGCAACAACAGGCTGGATTATGTCTAACTATAATTGTATTTTGTTATAATAAACTTTTGAAATTTTTCTGGACAAGAATGAAGGCCACTGTCTCTTAAAATAATAATTTCTCCAGGGAATGAGCCAACAGATTGATTCCAGGTTCTCTGGAAGCTAACAGGAAGCATGTGCAAGGATAGTATCTGGGCAACAAGACATACAAAAAGATGGAAAAAACTCTTTTATTTATATGAACTTTAAATAATAGCTCACCGTAACCCCTACCAATACTAGTATTAGAGTTGCAAGATGAAATTCACAATTGTACTTTCAGCTCAAATCCTTTAATAAATGTTCTCAATATATCCCTCCATGACTACACAGAAAGGGACAACTGAGATCTAAATAACTGACAGAAGGACTAAGCTCTCTGCATGTGCTAAATTTCATTTTGGCTTAAAAAATGATAAAGTCGGAGACTACTTTGAATAGATTTTTCAGTCCTTGTCCGCTGATACTCGGAAGAAAATAAATTCAAGTCATTCTCACAAGCATTCTTATGCCTAAACACTAAAACAAAACAAAAAACCAAAATGGTTTGTAAGATCAGTTAATTGCTAGTTTGCTATCTGAGATATCATAAAGCTTTAATGTCGCCACTGGCACTTTCAGTTATTGAAAATGACATTTACATCAAAACAATCTTAGGGCTATTCATGTTAATCTACAAGATACTGTGCCTTCAAGCGACCCTTCCTTCAAGATTTGTGGAAGCAATGGAAATAAGCATAAAAGAAGTAGGGGTTTGCTTGCTCTATTTAAGCTGTTGCAAAGGCTTCCTCGACTTTCAGAACCACCACCATTTCTTTCTCCAACATACGAGCTACATACGGCAAACACGGTTTCTTCCTTCTACACCCACTTCTACACAAAATGAGGAACCTGTACTTTCACATATGCTGAGGTAGAGTCACACATTTTGTAAATTATTCCACTATTGGATATATTGTTCTCAGATGTCGCTCATTATATTATTTAAATATCTAACCTCTCTGAAGTTTTTGTTGATGAATCCTGATTTAAGAATTACAACATGCAATTTTCAAAGAAAAAAATTTTGCCTTAAACCTGATTTTTACAGAGGCAGGTTTTGAAGAATTAGGGAAGTTGAGAAAGTGCTACAGCCCTGCAGACTTCTGTAGGGTTTTTCTCCTTCTCACGTATGGCAGAAGGATCCAAGATTTATCTCCAAATTTCTTACAACATGAAATTTTCGGAGAATTTTTGGCATCTCTTTCTTGCATCAATTCTTTATGTTATTTTAAAGAGCACTATTACAAAGAGCATGAAAATCCTAGGGATCTTTAGCTCTATAACAGCCTGAGACTCTGCTACAGACAAAGCAGAGACAGGTAATCACTCACCTACAGACACACTCCTACTCTCCTACTGTGTTTGTGGTAGCAGAAGAAAGGAGATGCCAGCTATCAAGCTTGCCACCTGCCCAGCTTTCTAGCCTTAGCTTTCTGTTGATCATCTCTTCTTGGCTTTTACAAAGGCCATCTCTCCAGCTACAAAAACTGCAGGGAGAACAGAAATTGTGACAGTCCAAAAAGGAATATTTTGAAGTTTGTTTTCTTAAATTGTTCTCCAGTTTATCTGTCTTTTCGGTTTATATATTAGTAATTGCTACATCCCACTTGAATCATTTTATAGAAATTGATTGTGTCACATAAAACTACTTTGGATATTTACCACGGAACACTAAGTTTAATGGATCATGAAAAATTACTCCCAAAGGGCGTATGGGATGGAGGGGAGAATCTAAAGCCCATGGTGATATATCTATATTATGATGAAACTGAGACGATTATTATTTTGCCCACAAGAAGTCTACAGTAGTAAAGATGTAACCAAACACGAGCTGATAGCATTCGATGACTGTTCCCATGCTAGTTTCCTTGCCTCTCTAAGCTGTTATTTGCAAAATTAGAAACACATCTTCCCCACAGGTAGAGGAATCCAGTAGTGCAATAATGCAAACCTACCATTAGCAAGGTTCGTTTCACACTGGATGGCCATTAAGCCTAAAAAGTTTTTCTATTTCGTTATTATCTAGTTGAACATTGCAATAGGGAAATGTGAACCTGACCCCTTCACAGTAACAAAACTGTTAAGACTTTAAAATCCTTTAAGAAAGTCTAAATATTCCAGAGATGACAAACTATATAGGCAAAAAAAAAATCAGTGCTGTTTAAAAAGATGATAAACGGTAGCATAAAAAAAAAAAAAGTGAATTGGTGATGTTACAGAAATAGATATTACCTATAGCAGGCACTTAACTAGTCAGAGGGTGGCTACCTCCTGCCATTCCTGACTACAACAGTAGTTCTTTACACATGATAGTTCTTTATCTCCTATATCAACAGGTTGAAGAGCACATAGGGAAAATATATCTAAATTTCAATAAACATTGCAATGTGTGTACACATTAGAATGGAATTCATAAAATATATACTTGGAGTTCACGGTATGTTATTAGTCATGTCATGTCTTAAATGGAGGAAGGCTTAGCTAGGCATTGTTTTATCCCTGGTCATATTCCTCCCTCCTCCCTTGCACTGAATCTCACATACTATTTTCTTTGGAAAAAAAAAAAATCCTTTTTTTTCTTAACAAAGTAAAGAATGGATAAAAATAAGCATTCCTGATACCTGCTAGCTTTATCTAGAATTTTTCTGTTTTTGATCCAGACAAATTACATGCAACACACTATAGTTGACAAGTAGTAGGACTTTCAGATTAAAAATGTCCATCTGTTCACTACTTTAAGCATACCTCTTAGATAAATTAATTATATACCCCTCTCTCTTTATGTCATAGTTTTTCTCTAATGTTCCTAGGTAGTGGCCTCAAGACCATTCTTTATGTAAAAATCCCAAATTGTGCGCTCAATTGTAAGTGCAACATAAACCTTAAAGGCAGCAATATAATTATTGCCATAAGCTCATCTTTATGTCAGCTTAGCATTTGCTAGAGAACAACTTAAGAGTTATTTTTAGGAATTTAAATAGGGGCACATCTGGCATGGGGTGTTCATTAATGAAGTGTGTTAAAACTGGTAAGACATTGCTGATAGACAGAGGAAAACACTGAGATTCTGGAACATTTGGCCTGGTATTTTTATGTGCTGCTTTGAATGCTAAGTGTTAATAACGATGAATCAAAATCTGGCAAAACATTCTCTTTGTAATACCAGCCACAACATTACAATCTTTCAAGGTGTCAACACAAATTTCTAGTTTCAAATTAAGGAAGTTCAAGCATTTGGACATACTTCTAGAATGATCTCATGCATAAACTACACTTGCTATGAGCATTCTCAGAACTAGCCTGGAAATAATTCATTGCCGAACAATCTAGTTTTAGTACTACTGACTGATTGTATCAGCTATGATATGTTTTTCATAGTAATAATTGTCTAAAATACACAGCATGTTGTAGACAAAATATAGTTTCAGCAAGTGCTTTGTCTTAACTTAGCCAAAAAAAAAAAAATCACACGTACATTGAAATTTGAACACTCTAACCTGGGAAAGGTCTTTTTTTCTTTTTATAATTTACCCACAGAGAAGGTCTTTAAATAGTACTTTCCAGCAAGGTCTGATGGCTTCTATGTCATTTAGAACCTGAATATATGTTGTAGCTTATATCCATTTCAGCAAACTCTCACACATTTTTATTACTTCCAAAATATCTTATTTACTATGACTTTGGAAAAGGCATAATGCACATCATTAAAATCACATGCATAAACCAGCAGAATGTGCCTCAGCCTGAGCTTTCTATGTTAACTTGTTTTCCTGGTATGGCCTTTGTTTCTTAGTAGTACTAGCAAGTATTTTCTGAGAAGCGAGATGAAAAATAGAACTGAAAAGAGAAAATAAATAATTTAAGAAAAAAATCTGTTGCATAAGTAAGGATGATGAGCTTCTAGAAGTACAAATGTAGAGAGAACAACTAAATATTAGGTAAGCAAAAGAGGCCCTCGAAAAGCACTGCATAATTAAGTCTCCACAAGAAACTTAGAGCCTTTTATACAGTGTATAATTACAATTATTCGTATTTTAGATCCAACAATCCACTCTCAAAAATACAACTCTAGAAGGAATATAATACACATTTTTAGGGTAAATATTTTTGTTAGAATATTTTTTATGAATATGCAACAGCTTCATTCAGTTGCATCTTATCTCCAGCTGGTCATGGTGGAAAATGTCCAGTACAAGTAGACTGCAACTATTATTTTTATTGTTTGAACTAATGAGATCATTCTTGTGCATTTGCACTTTTTGAAAACAAAATATTCTAAAAGAAAATGTTTCCTCCCTGTGTCTCCTCTCAGTCTCTTCCGAATCTGGAATTAGTCCTGTGATGGAGACCTGTAAAAACGGATATTTCCCTAGAGTGCTGAAAATTTGCACTCCAGAAAATGGTGGTTTTTTGGTGGTTTTTTTTTTTTTTTTTTTTGAAACTACGCGATGCACAAACAGAAAAGTGTTTAAAGCCACTCCTTAATACGATTTTTTACCTCCTGAACTTGTGAGACTCCAACATTTTTCAGTCATAAACAACAATGTCAAATTCTCTGACAGAGAGGAGATCAAATTAAACAGCAAGTATGTTTTAGATCTTGTAGAAATGATTATCAAAATTACTTAAACAACTATGCAGTCAGCATCGTTCATCCTGTAGGGCCATCCGAATTTTGAACAACAGATGGAAGAAAATCCTAGAAAAGAGAATATAAAGGTCATGCAGTCTAGCATCCTGAAAAAACTGAGATGGAAAACATCTACCTCATTCCAGACAGATGGAAAGGTTATGGACTTTCCATCCATGAAGATGCTAAAGAACAAGTTTAATAGTTTGGACTAAAACAATAAGGAACCTATGGAAGAGATACTGCAATAGCAGAGATTTTCTTTTCAATTGACTAAGGTCCACTGCAGGATATTGCTTGAAATTTCTCAGCAACTGTAACAAAGTTATTTTGGGACTCTGGAGGAAATTGCTTAATTCATTTCCATGACATTTAGCATTATGTTCATGCTGAGGAATACACATTTAGTTGGAAGGGTAAAATTCATTAAAATTAAGACTATGTAAGTAAATCTCTAATTTTTTTTTGTATAGAGCAAAGTCCAAATCCTTACGTTGTCCAGGCAAATTATGTAATAAGAACTCTGTTTTGGATAATGAGAGTGAAGGTATTGGCTGTGTCTGACACTACTGCATCCTGCCTTGAAGTTTCCCAACTGTAACTGTTGCTGACTTATGCTTGGCTTAGTGACCAAGACACTTGAAGCAAGGGGCGATTTGGCACATGTGCCAGGGTATCTAGTTTAAAACTGTGTCTGCAATGATATTGCAGCAGACTTCACAACCATCTAGGTTTCACTGCTGCATAAAAACAAGAACCAAATTGTTAATACTGAGGTTCATAATTCTCTCATTATACAACTGAGGAAGTACTGGATGCAAATGCAGGGATTTACTTCTCTTCCTAAGTCTCAAGAGACCACCAATAAACTTATTTTCATTTCAGAATTAGTCGGTTAGGCTCCAAGAATTCAACAACCTGAAAACCACCGATTGCTCAAATCTAGGTTGAAAAAGTAACTCGGATCTTCAAATGCACATTCATAAGTAACTGAATAAGTTTCCTGTTATCTAATATAGGAAAAAAAAAAAAGAAAATAAAAACACAACAACCAAAAAACCAAACGTTATATTAAACGTTATCTCAGTCTCAGCTTTGTTCTATAGCACATGTAGTTTTGAGATGGTTAATATCTGATCCCTCGACTCCACAACAGTGAAGTCAGTTTGCAAAATATACATCCAATATGCAATCAATATTGTTAACATCTGAGAATCTCTGCTTAGACAGATGGATTCTATTTCTAGACTGCTTATTGGTTAACTGAAGTTACACAACCAGGTTTGTTAAATTGGATTTCCAGGAAAATAATAAGTTATAGAAAATTCCTATAGCTGGTCAAATAAATTGACATTATTATGAGTTCAGATGCTGCTAATAGGAACTTTAACACATATTTTCAATAGAGGATCCATCTATCTTTTGAAAGAA
Source organism: Nothoprocta perdicaria (assembly GCF_003342845.1). NCBI lineage: Eukaryota > Metazoa > Chordata > Aves > Tinamiformes > Tinamidae > Nothoprocta > Nothoprocta perdicaria. Next base: position 1,529,624 of record NW_020454871.1, read on the forward strand.
AGATACTCTCAGAAAAAGACTCAAGAAAAATGACATGAGAGTCTTCCCACTGCATAACAAAAAGATTTTTAGCTATTTCTTTTTTTGCCAGTAGACACAAAGCAGATGTGAGAAACAACTAGACTATAATCTAAAACCATAAACTGGGACTCATTTTCTGGAATTTCTCTCTCTCAAAAATCAAAACCAAGATTGTCTCCTAGTGCACATCTGAGATGAACATTTTTCAAAATTGCATTTATTTTTTCCCCACGGGAAAAGTTTTTCTTTTTCAAATAAGCTTAGACCACTACCACCCTCTCCAAACGTTATATTTTCTTTCAAGAGCTTCTATCCACAAGCTCTAACTAGAGCTGCTTTTGTGTGCAAAACCTTGCAAAACCAATGACAGTAACACCGCATATAATTCCAACAATTAAGCTACTGCAATCAGGGAGTATAATGTCTCTGTGTGTTAAATCATATTTGCTGTTTGGGTACTGTCCTGTGCAACACACTTGAATGGTTCAATGTTTTGTCTGCCATAAATAGCAGCTTTTACTTTCTTTGCAGTTCTCCTATATCAGCCATGCACTAGGATAAACAACACACTATAAAAGAGCAGAAGGCACAGTTAAGATTGAATCATTATGCAAATAGGTTATGGCATGCTTTATATGAGAACAGCTTCCCTAAAGAGACCTAATGGGATGACTGACCTATAAAGCATTTAATTTGTTGTTAGCATTCCATTTAATTGTCTTTCAGTTCCTCTAGGAATAAAACTTTTAATTGTAAAAACTTCTAAATGACATAATGGTTGATTTCTCTTTCTGTAACTAACAGGTTCCTCTCATAGGAAAAATAGCTTGTTGTAATTTCTAACTGTAGTTTTAATATTCCGTTATAATTTGGGGGGAGAAATTAGGACTTTAGACCATTTAGCCGACAAAACTGTATTAAAGGAACATTGTTCTAGAAATGTTAATAAGGGCAAGCTGAAGAAAGACCATATATCTTGATATACAGGTATACAACAGATGATCAATTTTTCTCACTTTTGACCTTTGAGTGGTAGACTCAGGATCCATAGTCCTACTAGGATTGATTATCGTTTGAAGGTTACATACAATAGGGTGCAAATAGCATATACAAATAAATCTTCATTTTCTGTGACCCAAATTGCAATCAGATTTAAATCACTTTAAAAACTCTAATGGAATTTCCTATTAATTACAAAGTCTAAGTAAAGGGCCCATATAAAGGGTTATGAACTATACTGGTGATCCCAGTAAAGCCTTGCAATGAATTTACAAAGGTGCATAGATTTTGCTATTCATAGAGAGACAAATTTTCTGAGTGTTTGCCAAACGCAGGACTGGAAGCTCCTCTTGCACTATGAAGAAGGAAGAGACCACTACAACTGGGATTTTTGCTCCTAAGTTTTGAGGAATTTAGTATGAATAATGTTTGACCAGATAACCAACTGCTTTCATACAGGAGAGAAAAAGACCTTAACGAAATGGAACAAACTTGATGGGATCAACGAGAACTACATGAGGTTTAACAAAGGTAAGCATGAAGTCCTGAACCTGAGATAGAATAATCCCAGCAGTACAGTCAATGGAGCAGCTTTGCTGAAGAGGACCTGCTAAGCATAACCCAGCAGCGTGGCCAGGGAAGTCCACATCGTCTTGGGCTACATCAGCAAAACAGCCAACAAAATAAAGGATGTGATTATTCCACCTACTTGTTCAGGACACACCTGAATACTTGTCTAGTTTTGATTCCTCTGGTTCAAGAGAGAGAATAAAAAAAAAAGAGAGTCCATCAGAGACCTCACAAGAATGCACAACCTCGCAAGGTGACACAAGAGGCAATGGACGCAGGTTGCTGTAAGGGAAATATCGGCCTGGAAATAAGAAAACATTTTTCACTACGAAAACATTTAAACATTGAAATAACTTTCCCAGAAAAGTGGAGGAATCTCCCTCTTTGGAAATATTCAAGACTCAGCTTGACAGGGCCCTGGGTAACCTTTCAACAGAAGGTTGGACCAGATGGTCTCCAGAGATCCCTTCCAACCTAGATTTATCTATGATTCCAAAAAAAGTCTGGTACACTGCTATGACATTTCTTCCTACCCAGATTTTTTAAAGCTTAATATCTTGCCTGAAATATGTTTCATTTCACAACCATTCATCTTGTTAACATTTTTCTTATTGGAAGTGGTCTCCTTTCTACCAACTGGAGAAATAAGAACGTTTCAATCATTATTTAAATAAGTCTATAGGCTAGATGGACTGATAAGCATATTCCAAACAGTGAAGACAGGAATTGCCATTGGGGTCTGAAGATCGGAAGACTGAATTCTAGTTCTTGTTTCAGAGAACATTAATCAAGTAGATAATGCAACATATTTGAAAAGGTCAGAGTAAAAGATTCTGATACTAATCTCAAGGAAAAGAGGGATTAGGATTTTTTATCATTGTAAGTGCTCTACCTGATTCTTAGGTTATGAGTAAAATTGAAAGATGTATATTTAGAGGGGATGGAGAATACATGTTCCTTCCAGACAGAGACTTTTTAGTATTCTATTTGCATTCTTTTCCAAGGCTACAGAACTTATGCATTTTCATTTAAGTTCTTCCATCTTAACCTTTCTTCATGTCATTGCACCCTAAAGCAAAAGCGTATAATATACCTTATTTCATCCATTCACCTCCTATTTTTACTGTTACTAAACCTCAGAATGATTCACTGTGGATTATTTTGAAATATTTTGTTCAGCATATCACACTTAAAAAAGCAGTACAAAGCAAGCAAATAAAAATGAAAAGCCTAAAACTGATATCAGCTACTTAGTTGTTATTTAATCCAGAAACTAATAAGTCTTACTTACTAGATACTTTTCCTATCATTTTTTAAAATAAATACAGCATTTCAGTGTATGGAAAATTATTCATTTGATAGAATTAATTTACATAGCTAAAAGCAAAATAAGAATATATACTTGCTGTTTATAATCAAGTTTGGGAGACAGAAAATAATATGAATAGAACGAAAAATCACTGACCTGAAAATTTAGAGTAATCCAAAATTCCCAGTGGTGAATAAACAGGGCAGTAAAGTCACATGAAGAGGATACAAAAAAGTCAATAAAAGGACTCAAAATATAACTGATGGGTTCTAGGTGAAGTAATTAATCAGAGAAGGGATCAGAGTAAACCGAGGCAACACGCCTAAGAACTGACAGGAAGCAAATTTAAATGCATTTTTTTTTTCTCAAAATGTACTCAAAATGCAACACTTCTGATCATTAATGAAGATAGCTTACTACCTAACCCTTATGCAAGTGAAACCTCATGCACATCAGAGTGGAACGAGTGGAAATCATACTTGTTTAAACATTCTAATGCATAAGTTTTTCTTTGGAAAGTATGAAGTTCAACTTTGCACAGATTAGGGCTCCTTTCCTGATTTATATTCTAGCCCCTTAGTGAAGCATCTGCTAAATTTCTGAATATCATGTGTGCGTTATGCAGACAGCCTTAGGGGTTTTAACTAAAATAAATCTGAAGTTGATTTTTCCAGACCTATTGCTACTAGGATAGCTTTGTACTTCATACCAGTTTGCTGTTAGATTTATGTCCTTTTAAAATGCATTTGCCTCTACTCATCAAGGACACTGGATATCTCTCTCTGTTCACTTTCTGCATGATCATCTCTACTATCCCCTTAGATAACACTGCCTATTCCAACTGTCTCAGGTACCTGTAATATGTTGCAGAAAAAAACCGTTCCAGCTCTACCAGAATAAAACACTGGCACAGTCCTAATGTCAGTTTTACAGTAAGAGGATTTAAATAAGTGATAGTTTTCAAGTTACTAGCACTCTTCCATGAGAAAGGAAAGCACTCTGTACTACAGCTAGGACTGAGCATTGAACTTCTCTCCTCAGCTTGACATTTTAGTCTATGAATTATTCACAAACAATTAACTAAAATGAATATTTTAAAACAGAAATGGACCTGGCACAGTGTATATCAACAAGCAGTGCCCAGACTACATGACATTTTTCTTCGCTTAAAAAAGAACAGATCTCATACAGCAACTGTAAAACTCCCTGCATAGGGCATCTCTCTTAGGGACTCATTCAAGGCCCTGGAATGATTCCCTGGAGAACTATAGATAATCTCAAATCAAGGGTAACTTGCAAATGCAAGGTGCATTTCTTTGTGATTTGTGTTTTAAGATCAACACATGGAAACATTCTCATAAATCATAATACATAGCAAACAATAAAACACTTTCCCTCCTTTTGTTGAAAATAACAATATACACTGACAATTGCCACACATTTTTTTTCTAGTGGATAACTAAGACACGCTCCTAAATACAAATTGTGAAACAAGAACAAAAATAAATTTTATCATGCTTGAATTTCCAAGATTAAAATTCAGATTTTCTTAAGAACATTTGCCCAATATTCACTTGCTGCTGAATTCATTGTTTTAAGCAACTTCCATAACAGTGAACCATAATATTTGTAAATGGAGTTACACTACAATCAAACTACAGACAAGACCTCTTCCTGAAAACACACAGAAACTCTTCTGACCTCTTTAACCAGCATTGCTACATACTGATTTCCTCCTAGCTTTTCATCTTATATTATTATCACCAAACAGTCTCTTAAAGACTCGTATATAAACTGTGTTGAAATCAGCAGTCCACAGGATCATTTCTACATCTGCCTCCAAGTCTTCCTTCTCCCGAGTGACTTGGAAACCTGCCATACCTCCAGAGTTACTACAGGAGCACAGTTTCAGTTCAGATCTAAATATATATATGCAGAGTAAGAATTTACAAATGGAAACACGGGCAGCATCAGCCCTGCAGGTCTTATCTAAACTGCAAGTTCGAGCAGATGTTTAGGCTGAGACCTTGCTGAGATACGTGGCTAGTCTCTTATGAAAGAATCATTTTGTGATCACGCCAATACTCCTCAAGACAAGAATATGAAAAGAGCCATCACTATCACAGCTAAATCTACAAAATACTTATCATGAAGTGCTGTCATTATTGCAATAAATTCTTCAGCCTTTGTTGTTATCATTACTGATTATTCTACTGTGAACGGACAGACATCCTTCATAGTCTGAGTATTCCACTTACAGAGGATGCAGACACCTTGTTAAAAACCTGTCTGTGTCTTATTTAAATCATGCAGGCTCTGGATAAAGACTTCATTAATGGCAAACAAAAAGTTTAGACTAAATTTCATGGTCAGAACAACACAATCAGCAAAGGGAAAATGTCAAAAGGCTTTGCAGGGTTTTTATGTAGAATTTTACTGGCAAGGCATCATATGAAATTTAGATTAAAGCTCAGGCCTTAAAAAGAATATTATTAGCATGTGCTCTTAATAGGCTAAATTCTAAGACTGACTCTCTATGATTCTAAAGAAAATTCAGCTCTAACTCTGAGCTGAGGCCAGTATACACACTGCTATTAGTTGTCCACAAAATGAATCACAAAATTTACTTGCTTCATTAAAAGAACGTTAAATGAAACGTTAACTTTCAGTTTTTCTTCATAATAACCTAGTGTTTGGAAGAATAATCAAAAAGCATGTAGGCACCGGAACTTCTTTTCCATATTTTGTTTTTAAGAAAAAAAAAATAGGGAAAACAATACTACTTCAATAGTCTGAAGATGGAAGATGTAATAGACTTCTCTGTTTTTGTAAAAATAGTTTGTCATTGAAAGGCAAGTGCCAAATCTATCACGATTCAGGCTGGAATTCTGCATCCTATCAATGCAGTTAATAGCATGACTTAATAAGCTGAAATACATACTAACATTTGAAAAAGTCATGTTTTCTGATTTACAAAGACTAAGTGTTGGATTACATTTCTAAATACACCCACTTTTGAAAAGACAAACAAGCACATGTTTCTTGTAATGTTTTTCAAAGGCTGTATTTCCAGGTACTGCACTTTTTAGACAGTGTACTCTTACAAATAGGGCTAAGTAAAACCCGTCCTTTAGCACGTCTCAGAATTTATTTGATGGTATTATAAATACATTAGATTCACATCCTCCTTTAGTTTTCTAAAAAGACATTATTTGAACAGTACTTACTGGATGGATTAACCATATTTTACCACTGCAGTATAGTAACAGTTTCTATTACGGCAGAATTTTGACATCTTCATACCTGGCAAAAGGAAGAAATAAAACCTGTTAAGATAGTTGGTTCTCTTCCTCCTTACCTCAATGAGAACGCAGAAAAACACTTTCCAACTTTCTGCCACTGATTACTACTCTACAGTAGATGGTCTGTGATCACACTTAGGCACTTTATCAGAGGCAACAAACTCAAAGCAGCAACCTGCAGACATACCACTATGAACCACGTTCAGTTCTTGCATGAAGAACTGTACTGCATCAACACTCTCTCATGTCTTTTTTAATATAGAGGGTTTGATATGTTAAAGCCATCCAGAAGAACATAAAGCTACTTGATAGATAGGGAGAAAACACAGAAAGAAGTTAGAAGTTAAAGTAAGCTTCTAACTGTGACCTCTTCAGCCCCTTCTGTGAGACTGGACACTAATCACTTACATCCTGCTACCTAAAAATGTAAAAGCTATATTAGGATGTGGCAAGAACAGTGAAAGATTAGTTGAGAAAATGACAATGTTCTTTGTTGGTGATTTATTCTGGCTTCAGTTAATGTGTTTTCTTAAGCCTTTGGATAGTGTCATCTTCATTCTAAATTGTTAAGTTTCAGACATGCAGCTTTATTATTAAAAATTCCTTTTGATAGAATTAGACTATCATTACCAGGTAATGAGAAGAACATTACTGACTTGGGTGAGGAATTATGTCTTCCAGGATTTTAATCTAAATTAAACTTTGGTCTGCCTTAAAAGAATAAATTGTCTCTCAAGTCTACCGTTTCCTTGGTGATATCTTTTATTCCTGTGTGATAATGCAAGTAGAAGAAACATGGATAACATTTGAAACTTTGTGAGATTACTTTCCAGTGATGCAATATATTAAGATCACACAAAAATTGAATGATGCCAAGTGAATGGAGTAAAAATCATGCAATTATGACTAGAGTAGGATTAAATAAGTAAAGGTCAAGTGCAATGATGACATGATAGAGCACAGGAGAAAAAAAAAAAAGGAAAAAATTCATGGTGATTCTTCTCATAATCCACATATACAAGTTCTCTAAATTCTATAAATTTTTTAGAGAGCATATATATCACAGAGTCACAGAATGATTAAGTGTGGAAGGGACCTCTGGAGGTCATCTAGTCCAAACCCTCTGCTCCAGCAGGGACACCCAGAGCACGGGGCACCCGGTCACATCCAGGCGGGTTTTAAAGATCTCCAGAGAGGGAGACTCCCCAGCCTCCCTGGGCAGCCTGTGCCAGGGCTCTGGCACCCTCACAGTGAAGAAGTTCTTCCTCACATGGAGATGGAACTTGCTGTGTCTCAACTTATACCCATTGCCCCTTGTCCTGTCACTGGCCACCATCTAGAAGAGTTTGGCCCCCTCTTCTCAACACTGTCCCTTCAATACCTATTGATCAGATCCCCTCTCAACCTTCTCCAGGCTAAACAGGCCCAGCTTGCTTAGTCTTTCCTCATATGAGAGATGCTCCAGTCCGTTAATCACCTTTGTGACTCTCCACTGCACCCTTTCCAGAAGCTCCACATCCCTCTTGTCTTGGGGAGCCTAGAGCTGCACCCAATACTCCATTTGCGGCCTCCCCAGAGCTGAGCAGAGGGGCAGGATCCCCTCCTTTGCTCTGTTGGCAACGTCCTCCTGATGCAGCCCGGAGCCCACTGGCCTCCTTGGCCACGAGGGCACTGCTGCCCCATGGTTAACTTGGTGTCCAACAGATTCCAAAGTCCCTCTCTGCAGAGCTACTGTCCAGCAGGTCAACCCCTAACATGTCCTGGTGCCTGGGGTTATTCCTGCCCAGGTGCAGGACCCTGCACTTGGCCTTGTTGAACCTCATGAGGTTCCTCTCTGCCCAGCTCTCCAGCCTGTCCAAGTCACTCTGAATGGCAGCACAGCTCTCTGGAGTGTCGGCCACTCCACCCAAGTTGGAGTTTGCATAAATTATAAGCAATATAGAGTGATATAGGGTTGCACAGAGACTTAACAAACACATTTTAAATAACAGAAAATACTGTAAACAGACACAGAAGATGGAAATATTTTTTAAAAATAGATGAAAAAAGTATTTGTGCTTCAGAAAAAAACAATCCAGTTTCCTTGGGAATCCATATACCTCTCAGAGAACTATATTGTGTCTCCATCGCCATACTATCTGTATTTGCATATAGATATACACAGACTTGGCAAGTACAAATGGAAATAGTCTTAACAAATATCAAGGGAGTCCAACTGTATGTACTGGAATGTCTTTTTTCTTTACAGAGAACTACTTTCCATACCTAGGATTTGTAATAAATGAAAAGTTAGATTCACAGCCTTGCAGAAGAGCCATACATATACCCATGGACTACACGAAGGGCAAGCTCAATTATTTCACAGTAACAAAGCCAATCCAAGGAACCTGGTCATCTAACTTGTGCCTGTTCAAAGTGGATAAAAATTAAGTTAAACCTCAGAATTTCCAGACAGAAATGAGAGAAAGAATTTAAACATTTTAACCAGAGTACATTTTGCTATAAAAAAGACTGGCATCAGTGTAGCAGTGGGGAGCTTTCAAAACAGTAGGATCCAAAACCTACCAATATCTTTAAAACCCTCATTTTCACACTCACACCGAACAAATGTCAGTGCCAGCAGCACTTCTTTGAAGAGGAGCTTCTGGGTTTCCTTGTCACTGCTCTGCTTGTAGTCTTTGGAGCCTGAGAAATTCCCAGAAGTAGGACTCCCAAAAGCATTTATTTATTCTAGGGCAGTGTATCCATATATTTTGAGACAGTTGTCTCATGCCAGCATCCTCTCTTTTAAACTGAAGAATGATTATTATTAAAGGATCCAGCTAACTCTTTAAGGATCCGTGCGCACAGAATCACTCTTCAAGGGGCAGGTGATTCTCTTTCACATTGTTTTGCACTGATGTGCTACAATTTCAATCAAAAAAGGTCAGAGCTGGCACTAAAAGAACAGCGATCTATTATTCACAGGAAGATTGCTTTGTGACCCATAAAGCATTCTGTACTACCACTGAGACAAAAAACAAAATCGGAGTAGTAATACTGCAGCCCAATGGTATTAAAGTGCTGCCCCAGCAGGAAGCTTAAAAAAATCTCATGTACCATTCTGTCATGTCTATTAATACAAGACATAAAATAACTTGATTAATAATGATCAAAGTTGAGTCCTGTTTTTTTTTTTTCTCTAGCTCAGAACTCTTTTTAATGTTAATTAAGGATAGGTTTTGGTATAAGAGGACAGAGAAATGTAAAATTAGCTTCACAGATGATTCTTATATTGCACATGTGGTAAAAAGAGTTCTATTTTTTAACATTGACATTTCAAGAAATCCAGAAAGTCAAAAAAGCCTTGACAAACCAATCTTCTCCTAAAGATTGAAAGCCCAAGCAATATTCCAAGGATCTAGAATTACATGTACTTAATTAGGAGTCTAGTTCTGTGAAAGTATATGGAAGCCAGCACTAGTGGGACAGCCAAAACCAAGGGATGGTCTCATCAATTTGGAGAGAGGAGCTGTTGGCTTGTGTAAACTCAAGGTCATTACCTGGGCAGATCATTAATCTTTCTGGTACAATTCTTGCACTATAAAGTAAGATGAGAAAAATGAAATGTCTTAATTACTAGGATGTATGCCTCGCTAAAGATTTACTTGGACTTTGTATACATCAAAGCAGGAAAAAAGCCTTGCTAGCATTACAGCAGCTGGACCAAAGTATATATACATTGCCATGCACGGTTCTACAAAACATTTATGCTAAATATAAGCTTGAAGAATAACAGGAAAAGGCAGTACAATAATGTTCATACAAACAGAGGTTCTTAGGCTCTCTTCATCTCATCCCACTTAACCTGCCAAAACTTCTGTCCACTAATTTTCAGTTTATTCTGAAAAAGTAAACAATATTTCATTTAAATGATATTGACTCTGTTAAATAATTCTAACTAGCAGTTTCATGTTCAAAGTGCACCTTGGTACAACATTTTGTTCCTGGATACCAATTTTTTTTTTTTTTTAAATCTTTTACAGTAAAAGTAATCCCCTTAATCTCCAAAAGTCTTCAATTAAAAGTATTTTACTATTTCATTGGATGCCTAAAATATTATCTTTTCATTCTTATCATCATCTGGAATTTGCACATCTGTCTTAAGTAAGAGTATTATTCTAACTAGCTAGTAAAAAGACCTTGAAAAAAAAAAAGTTATGAAAACATAGCAAGTGGATTATGAATTCACCTCTTACATTTCCATAACATATTTATGGATAAAATTCCTTATTCCTAGCATGGTAACTTCAGAAATCTATCAAGCTTTATATGCATGTCCAAAGCAGGGAGATCAGAGGTATAAAATAACAGCATATTTAAACAAAACAATAAACTTCTAAAAGCAATATTTGATGAACTACATGTTTTCATGTGCAAATATGTTCATAACATTACAATGGTAAAGACAAACCACTCATCATCCAATTATCAGAATATATGAAGCACATCACAAGGAAAAAAAAACCCACTCTCCAGCAGCTGTTCTTTTACTGCAAAAGTAATCTGTAAAAATGTCTGGAATCGCTTTGACTTCCAAAGAGTTTATTTTTGTGACTACTTTAGCTACAAGTTTGTGGAGGAGTGGAAGCAGACACACAAAATTTAATAGGCCAAAAGAGTCTAGACAGACCTCCTGCTTCGCCATCCTGCTATTAGCCTCCTGTCCTTGGACAACCTCATTATTCTCACTGAAATTAGGCTCCAAACCTAAATTGGACTTCGGTAATGTTTTGGAATATCCTACTTTTGACTATTTATCCCTGCTTCATTACACTAAGGACTCATTTATTTTCTTGGGCTTTTTGTCTTTAAGACTAATATTTGCTAACCTTTAAAACATTCCCTTTGTAAGGCACAATAGGGCTTGATTTTGGGATATTTCTCATTTATCCCTGTAAGATTCTAACCTCAAGAAAGAGCTCCTCTTTGAAAATTAATTCCATCTTACCTTTATGATGTCTTCTACCCTGTAGACAATCTGTTTTCAAATAAATATTGAAGCAACATTGCCATTTGCTGCTGCTTTGTTGCTACTGCTGTTCGTGAAGGCTTGGAGGGCTTGACTTCAGGGATGCCAGACCTCCTTTGCATTAAGTCTCTTGGCACTTCAGCCTTGTTGACTTCACTAATTAGTTTCCTTAATTTCTCAGTCTGCTCTTTTGAAATTAGAAACCTTCGTAACCATCCTGTTTTTGTTTATCCTTCTACTTAATTGAAAATGGATCAACCCGTGCTCATTTATTCCAAGGTTATTCTCTTTGACCAACTAATAGCATATCCTCCTGTTGGCTCAGTGACTATCCAGTGATGAAATCTAATGACTATTGCTTCCAAAAGTAACAATTCTCTATCGTTATTGGCAGCATTTGCTCCAGCTGATATGTGCAAATGTAATGTCTACTGTAATGACACAGTCCTTAGGAGAACTCCTCTCTCCATAGCATTAGCAATCTCTGCACCTATTTAAATCTGTCCATGGAACTTAAGAGCAGAACGAAACACTGACTTAGAAAAGCTTTTTCCACAATCTTTTGCAAAGTGGTCTTTTGATTTTCATTACTGTTCCTCTTATTTTCTTCTAAAACATGCTGCATTGGTGCTCCACTCCTCTCTTTGTTTTTCAGAACCGACTTTCCTGCAAAGCACCTACTCCTCCGCATACTTTAGGTCCCTTCATACACTTGAAATTTGAAAAACTATAATTGAAATACAATTACCTCTGCTTTGTATGGTTTGTTAGCTATGTTTTTTAAGCCTGATTTTAACTGCAATATTAATTATGTTTTTAACAACCATTCTTCTAATCTGCCTATTTACTTTTCTGAATGCTTCTGCACTAAAAGTGAAAAACAACTTCTTTTTTCCATCTGTTTTTATATCCTCCTTCAACATATATGAGAATGACTGTTGATTCCCACATTTTCTTTGCCTTACATTCATCATGCTCTTGCACTATTTTCTAATTTGTAATTGAACAAACAACACATTAATTTGACACATAGATGTATTATAAGAAAGTTGTTTTGACGATCTTAAAGCATATTAGTAGGTTAGCATGTTTTACCATAATCTACATTATATTTGCTGTTGGAATTTTGAATCTAGATAGTAACTGAAAATCCACTGAAACAACATTCTCCACAGAATTATTTTTTATCTCTTGGACGTCAAAGCTGGCTCAAGGCTAGGTTACTCTATATCAGAGATAAATCGTTTCCATCAAGACATTTTAGCCTACACAACACAGTTCATAATATATTACATTTAAGATTTGATGCAATGTTTATCTATAAATATCTTAAAATGAAAATGTCGCTTCCAATAGGAATCAAAGTCTTTTCTTAAAAATAAATAAATAAATTCTCTTTAGCCTTAAATAGTTCCCACACTGTTTTAATTTGTGTATTTTTTAAACTTTAACAACTCTTCTGCAAACCAGTGAGTTGGTAGAACCAAACACCGGAAAGGAGCGTGTGGAGAACATCAACAGGGCATTCTTGAGGAGCCAAAGCAAGTCTTCAAGATAAAAGCACTGACTCTTCAGAGTGATCATTAGGATAACATAGGAGCTGCTGTTGAGAAGAATTATAACCAAAAATAAAGTAAGACTTATTATTTTAGCCTTAGCAGAGGACAGAGTTAGAAATTGTAGAAGTTATTCTTGTAATGATATTTTGTCAAAATGGTGCTGAGCTTGAAATGGATTTTCTGGTTTCTTTTCAACTCACAATGAAATATTTATTGAGATCCAGTTCCCTTCCAATAGTAAGTATGTCCTTGCAATTAATTATTTTAATGGCTGCTGAGAAAAGAAAAAAAAAAATCACTTGCTCAAAATCCCAGACAGCCTTTTTTAAGCAGTGCTCCAGAAAACCAGCTAGTTTTAATTTATTGTATCACAAGAACTACACAATCCTTTGCAAAAGTGAAAGTATATCTTCCATTATCAAAGACATTTCATTTTCAGTCCACAACTTCAAGGACAACCCAGCTACACGGTATTAACTGAGATTTTCATGGATGCCTCCAAGTGTTGAATTGTAGATTTTACTTAATTATACTCTACTGAAACTAAGTAAATTGATGTTTTAAATGCAGAAGCAGAAACAAGCAGCAGAAGTAAGTAGGGAAAATAGAATTTAATAGTTTATACTGCAGTTATCTTCAGGCATGTTAATTTTACCTGCTTTGTAACAGATAGAAACTGTTTTAAAGTTCAGTGAATCATATGTTTGAACTTATTAGGCAAATCTCTCACAATAAACATAGAAAACTCACCATTTCTGGGTAACTTTATGGCAAGGCATGATTGATCTGCTGTGTTTTATGCTGAAAACACACATCTGTGCACCAACACAGAGGAAAATTTTCATGTGTTTGGAAGTCAAGTATTTGTCATTATGACAGAACGGTGTTCAAATCCTAAAGAGATCAGTGCTTTACAGAGATTTCTTTATAGTCATTTTTTTAAGTATGAGAAATGGCACCGAATGGGTGAGGAATGGGGTTATTAAAATCTCACTTTCCACTGCAAACTGCTTGATTTTCAGATGAGCAAAACAACCATCCTTAGCTACCTTCAACCTGAAAGATATTTACAGGAGTATGGATGATAACCTCTAAAGCTGATGAGAAAAACATCTTCTAAAGCAGAATGTTACTTTGCTCCATCATTAAACAGCAGCAGTGTGTTCTCTACTACTATGGCACGAAGTTAATAGTTTCATGTAAACATTCCAGTATTCCAGCACCTTTACACCAGGGACTGCTGCCTGCAGATTGCCTCATCTCTAAACCTGACCCCAGAGAAGGAGCATAATCTGTCTCTGTGGGCATTACCATAAGTAATAATGAAGCTTGTTACACATACTCTGATAAACCACGTGCATGCCGTGACTACGTAGCTGGTTCTCCATCACATTCTCCAGGTTTGGTGCTATCTTGGTATTTATGCCTTATACAGTCTCCCCTCTTTTTTACTTTAAGGACATTGGTTTATTTTCAATTCAGCTATCACCGGTTTAATATTATAGAAAATAATTAAATCTATATGCAGCAGATAAAACAGGGACAAGAATTATCGAGAAACTGAGAGAACTTCATTGGTGATGCATTTGATTTTACAAGCTCCAAATCCCTAGTATTCTATAATGTACTTGTGTGTAGCCTCTATGAGAAGGACAAAATGAAAATGGTCCAAATACTTCCACAGACCATCCATAACAGAAACCAAGTCTAAAAACACCGAGCCTTTGCTAGCAGCAAAGAAGCTGATGAGGATTACCTTTGACTTCTGTTCCACTTCATTGGCAACACATGACAAAATGCAGTTTTGACAGGCAAATAAAAGGAATTAGCAAAACGGTAACTGAGGATATGTTCCAACTTTAGATCCCAATTATAGCCCACATTGCTTAAAGCTAGGAAATGTGCAAACATCTAGCACAAATGAAGACGAGAAATCTAATGAGAAAGACAACACGACATAAGAAAACTGGGAAAGCACAAGAAACTAATTAAAACCTATACCTCTACAGTCACAACGCAGAGGAATTAAAGGAATGGGAAGCTAGTGATAAGCTTGTGTCTCTCTCACACTGAAAAAAAGACCTAAAATTAAGTAATCTTCAAAACATATTTGAAGATATGTATTGTTGGGTGGAGAAGCTGAGTATCTTTTTTTTTTTTTTTTTAGCAATAAATATTGTTTAAAAAGTTATACAGTTATATCATACTAACGTATCCAATCTACACACCAAAGATCGCATTTAGACTGGTTCATCTCTTCCTTACAGGTTTCAACAGCAAGCGCACACTATGAAATTTCAATATATATACAGTGACCATGTAAGAAACAGTTTCTCTCTTTTTTTTATTTTTTTTTTAGAAGATAAACCTTCATCAGCCACAACTATTGATAAAAAATAGCAGACAAGACCACATCTCAAAGAAATCTCTCAAGAGATTCCAAGCTCAAGTGTTGCAAATCTCATTTTGTGGTGGGATGAAGTGGTGAAGAAAATGAAAAGACAATTTGTCCTAGGATGAGTGGGAAGGAGAAGGTTTAATATTCATAATCCTGATAAAAACTGTCAGTAAAACAGTATAGAGAAGATTCTTAGGTACTTGTTGAGGGTTGAAATTGAGACTAATCATCTTTCCCCAGACATTCTAGGAATCCCAAATAGTCCCATGTCTTATCTCTAGATTGTTGTTTCTACTACATATCAACTTGCTTTTTTTCCCCACTTAATTTCGTAAATCTAGATGGATGTGTTTCATTATTATTTATTTTTTATTTTTTTTTTATTTTTTTTACACTCTTCCTATTAACTACTTACAAATTTGCTGTAGTTTAAAAGGAAAGCAATAAAGAGTTGAAAAATACTAAACTTTTCTAAGTGTGGAGAGGTTGCACTAGAACTCTTTATCTCTTGGAAGGAAATTTTTCACTTAAAAGAATTTCTGCAAATTGTCAAAGTTCTAAAAATAGCCTAGAACATCCTCTCATTTTCCTCTTTTCTACTACAGTTACTTAATCAAGCTGAAAAGGTAATTATAAAAATGCTTATACAACTTTCAGTGAAATCTGACTTTTCTTATGAAAATAGCTTTATATATTTAACACCACTGATAAAGCCATATATTCTAAGCTTTTGTATTTACTCTGTGTACTTGCTTCCCCACCACATAAGTCATTCTAGGTGCAGAAATCTCTTATTAAAATTTTTTTTTTTTTGAGTGAAAATCCATACATGATTTTCAGACTTCATCTACTAAGCAGACATACCTTCTGCCTTCCTTCCTTCTAGAATAAGTATTTCTCTATTTGCTGGAACACAAGATGGAGCAGCTTTTCACTGCGGTGCATGGAGCTGTAACAACTATCATAGATGAGAACCCACTTAGAATACAACTATTCTAGAACTGTTCCTATTTACAATGAAGATAAGAGTATCATTTACAGTGATGAGGATTATCATCATCTCATCATCAGGAAATCTTCTGTAAGTCTTTTCTTCAAGCACCAATTTTCCATTTTCTCCATGAGAGACGTAGAGTTTGCACAAAAAAAAAAAAACACTATGAGAAATCTCAGAATAACTTGAAATTGTCTTTTTGTAACTCTGTAAAACAACCAGCTACAGTAGATAAGTATTTTAAGAAGAAAATTTAGAAAGATTCTGTAACTCATTGTAGTTAAAATATATTAAATCTTCCAGAGCTATTTTTTGCAGGCCATTTAAACACATCATTGGCTTCTTTAGGTTGGAAGAACAGAACATTTGTTAATATCAAGCCCTGTAACTTATGAACCATCTATCTTGTACAGTTATTACCTTTCTGAAATACAGTAAATCCCAGGTCTCATTTCTCTGCATGAAATATAAGAACTCGCTCTATAAAAAAATCCATTTTAACAGCACACCAAGCACAATAACCTGTGTTTGCACAGGTTATTAATATTTCATATAAAGAACAATATGAAATTTCATAATTTAACAACACAGACATTTTAACATCTCAAAGAACAACTGAAACCAAAGGTATTTTTTCTTATGATTTATCAATTTCTAACCTGTAAACATATACACCGCCATAGCAAGAAAAAACACAGATTTTGAATTAATAATTCATAAATTTTCAGTTGTTGCTTAGCAGATATAAATTTAATGACTTCAATTTCTTACCATTTACTACAAATGCTTTAGTGGGATCTTTGACAGTGCTTTCTTCAATGTCTTGTTCTTATTTTCAGGGAATGCTTTATTAAGGAAAAACAATGAACTTTTTTCCCCTCATTTACTAATGAGTTTCTGACAACTGAACTGAATAAGCAGTTGTTGTTCCTAATCAGATGAGTTCCCGATTCATGCTGTTTGCTATTTTGATAAGACAGATGCTTCAGCCATTTCCCAGTGATGACTTTCGGTAACCTAAATCACTTAGTTCTTTGCTACTGATCATGGGTTTTATATAACATCTAAAAAATCAAAGTCTACTCTAGAAGAATATGGATCTGGCATAGTTTTCAATTGTGTAGGTTAGGATTTCTTGAATTAGTGTAGCAAAGATCTTTAAACAGAAAAGGATTGCAGCTCTTTGCTCAATTCTGTCAATACTTCTGCAATAAATGAAATGCAACCTTTCTCTCCTCTGCTCTTTATTCTTATCTGAACAGCCCTTATATGGCCATATAAGCAAAAATGTAAATAATATATAAAATAATTGAAAAAAAGCAGCAAGAGTCTTAATGATGGGTATTTTAAAAATGTTTAACCTGAAGTCACAGTCCAAAGGAAGCAATAACGTTCAGAAGTTTAAACCAAAATGAAATGGGGAAATTTACTGTGTAATGCTCCTAACAATAAAAAAAGAATAAAGATAACTCATTGTCATATAGCAGGAAGACCTGTAATGTCATTAATGCAACCTTTTCTTCTGATGCAAGAATGTCATTTATTTAGACAACGCGTTTATTATTGTTTCTGGCATGCAAAATACCTTCATATTAGCTGAGATTTCCTGTCAAGTCAAATTCATCATAAATGTCTAACTCCTGACAATACTTGTTATATTATTAAAATAATGAACACGTATTTATTTCCACCGCCTTTCCTATAAAAGTTTTTGTTGCTGTTACGTTTTTGTTAAATTTTAAGCTTCAAATTTACCCAAATTAAAATTTAAGTTGCAGTTAAAAATGAATGGTGAAGGATTAGGCTAGAAGGTATCACTCACAGCAAAAACACGGCTCTCATGTCTTCCTGGTCAATATGAAATTCCCAGAATGTAGTCATTAGCACTGGCGAAAGAAAAGGGGAAAAACAAAAGGAAGTTTTCCAACCACAAGCTATTCCTGCCTGCCACTCAGATATCACTTAAAAACATCTAACAGWTAGATAAAAACTGTCTTGGTAAGTTTGAAAAACAATTCCCTGCAAGAATTGGCTCAGAAAATGGTTAGCAGCCTCTCAAGTAGAGTACATCAAAATGTATGAAAGCTCCTTTTCTTTCAGGTGCTTGATAATGGATTTAATCATCTACACTCCTGAAAGTTGGAGGTGACTATTCAACTTCACCTTTCAAAACAATTTGTTAGAAATAAGTATCTCAAGATAGGATTTATGACAGAAAYGATGCTGAGATACTCACAGATACATCTGATACTTCTGCAGTTTGATTTTGCCATTTTGGATAAACAGCCTCAGACCTTTGACATATCAGATAGGTAGGGAAATGCCAGCAAGCATTCAGATAAGACAAACAATCAAAGTGACAACAAAAACAGCCCGAATCAAGCACAGGACCGATAGGCTCAACTCTAACACAGAGCATAGGGCGTAGCAAGCGATTGCTGCTTTATGCTTTGCTTTTAACAATTGCTTTTAACAACCTATCCCTTGGCCTGTCTGGCTCGGTTTGGTGGCATTCGTAAATGAGAAAAATCATAGAGCTGGAAGGGACCTTGAAAGGTCATCTCATCCCTTCCCTTGAAGGACGTTACAGATGCTTGTCGAGCCTTTTTCCTAGAGCTGCCAGAAACGGTCAGCAAACTGCTGGTGTATTTCAGCATCTTTACCAAGTTTTTCTTCATATTCTTTCTGAACCTCTCTTCAGTTAAAGCCCATTATTATTTATCAGCATAAATATACAAAGTAGATTATTTCTGTATTTAAAGAGTACTTTCACATTCTTACTTTATCTTATATCTTATATCTTCTTTGGCCCAGATCATCTCGGCTCTCTCCACTTGAGTCCCTGTTACAGCTGCACAAAAAAGGCTACTTCATGCACCCTGTAAAATATATAATCATATGAACAYGTGCCATCAGGAAGGCTGCCTTACCAGCAATAATATGCCATAACTGATAGCACTTAGCTCGCAAATCGCAGCCATCCTGATGCTCTTGCCCCAGGAATCGTCACCTATCCAGGTGTGATCCATTCCCTATTTATCCTGCAGCTGATTATCCTTTTRTACTTATTAACCTTATACTTGTCCCAGCTGAAGAGCTGCCTCTTTTAACAGATTACAACAAGCTTAGTTTGAATCATAGCCTGGTTTTACTTGCAGTTTCTGCTAGCATTATACCACACACAATATGAGTAAATATACTCTATATATACTCTACTAAGTAACTAGGCTCAAGGTGACAACACTCAAACTCAGTTTATACATCCATTTTGACAGTTAATTATTGAAAACTTCTCTCTAAAAGGAGTTCTCTCCAGTTTTGCATTACTCAGATCTTTAACTTCATTATTTACAAGTCTTTGATTGATCCTGCACAATGACTATTCCTCAGCTAATCCTGGAAGCATGAAAAGTGTCAACTAGCATCACAGAGCAGAAAATACCACTACCTTTAAATAACTTTATTGTACCAGGAAAAAAATAAAAAAGAAATAATAAAACCTTATATTAACCACATCCAAAGAGCTGGATCCAGTCCCAGACTCCCTACAACAAGAGAGACCTGGGCAAACTGGAGCAAGTCCAGTAAAAGGCCACAAAGATGATTTAGGGGCTGAGGCATCTACCATACATGGAGAAGCTGAAGACAGCTGGGACTGTTTAGCCTGGAGAAGAGAAAGCTTGGTGGGAAGTTGCCAACCCACATAAAAACCTGGCAGCAAGATTAAAGATGACAGAGCCAGACTCTTCTCAGTGGTACCCAGTAACAGAACAAGAGGCAATGGACACTAACTGAAATACTGGAAATTAAACACATAAAAACATTTTTTTATAAACTTTTTTTTTTTAATAAGGATGATCAAAAATTGGGGCAGGATGCCCAGAGAGACCACAGACTCCATCCTTGGAGATACTCAATATGCGACTGAACATGGTCCCCATCAGCCTGCTGTGGACAACCTTTTCTTGAGCAGCAGACTTGAGGACTAGATGATCTGAGATGTCTTCTCCAACCTCAGCTTTTCATCTGGTCTGTATTATTTTTTTTCTAGTTTTTAAGCTGGCTGACCAATTTTATTGTCCTTCTTTTCATGGAAGAATGCATTATGAGTAATTTTATTAATAATAAAATTTTTATCAGGAGCAATTTTGTTTAAGCTGAGTATAGCTGAAGATATTCCAATTAAAGACAACTCTGAAATTGTCACTTTTTGATGATCACTGCATTTAATGTTCTGCTTAGATACTAGGCATGATCCAGATACAGTGAGGAAGAAAAAAGTGACTGGCATGTATTTAGCTTACATTATTATTATTATTATTTCATTATTATTAAGCAGCTTTTTGTTAATCTGCCTAAAACAATGACTCATTTTATATTGCTTTACATTCATGTAAACTTATTGCCTATTTGAATTGTTGCAATCTACCCTGTAATAAAATACCCTTGGTTAGCTTCTTAATGYGTTTTAATAAAGACTAAAGAAAAACTTTTGGTACCGGTCACATAAACAACCGGTTCTATTGCAATGTCCATACTTCACCAAAGCTGAGGCCAGAGTCCGGCCAGCAGGACAGGAGGAGAAGCCTTCACTGCCCTCTGCTCAGCATGTCCTGATTTGGGCCCTGGTACAAAAGAAGATGCCAAACTGGAGTGAGTCCAGTAGTTTTGAGAAGGGGCTATAGTCTAGGATGAGATGAGCCTAGGAGATTTAATGGGCTTGWCCATCCTGGAAAGACAAGGTGAAGAGAAGGAAGGTGAAATAGGGGTAATTTAGCAGTGGAAAGCAAGAGGTGACGGTCACAGGTCTCTCTGAGAGGGGCCTTTGGACAGACCATGTGTTAARGAGAAAGGTGAACACTTTATCAGGCAGCCCCGAGGGCCTGTGTGACCTCCACTCGTGGAGCTTTCCAGAGCTTCCCTGGAAAAGTCCCTGTGCAACCTGAATTTTCTTTAAAATGTATCTAAAATCAACTAAGCCTTAAGTTCTGGTTTGAGAAAGTGGGTGAACTCTACAGCTCATTCTGACCTCTTTTATTTATTTATTTATTTCTAATGATTTCAGCTAGACGATGCTGTATATAATCAAATGTTTACTCAATATTGTGAAAATATGTGCTCTGAGATTTCTTTTTGATTCTCAATTTACGGTTAACCTTCTATTTTGAAGAATTTGCACAGATGTTAATAATCTTATATTCTTGGTAAAACAGATTCTTCCAAATTAAACTGCACTTGCCGTTATATTTAAATATACTACATCCTTATTTTCRTCTCCAAACTTAACATATTTATGTATATTTCTTTAAGACTTCTCCTCCCTATTCATTTACTCTCGATAAAATGAGCAAGAATCATAATTTCAGGTCTTTTTATTTTACTTTTCAAGGTAAAATGCATCATTTAAAAAGGAAGTAGAGCTCCAAAAGTTGCTGTTAAGGGCCATAAAGCAGAAAAATAATATGCAGTTCCTCGGCAAGGTTTTATCTTAACGGCATTACTAACTGTGACATTTATCCTGCTTAACCTCACCAAATGTACCCTAGGGAAATGTCAACAGAGTCTTATGGTTTTAATACAAATGAATTATCAAAGAGTTTGAATAATGTAATCATCTTAATGTATTCAGTTTTTATAATGAACATCTGCTGTGGGGATACAGATGCAAAGTGACTGGATAATACAACAATTAAATAAACAATTAAATGTAGAAATTAATAAAACTTTACTATTTTAACTATTTAGAGTAGTAACCTGAAGTAACTGCTCATGAAATCTTTTTCATTTCTACTATTTTTGGCGGATACAATTTTCCTTTCATGGAATGCGTGTGTGCTTTCTAGATGCTTGTTATGGGTATAATCCTGTTTACAAAGACAGCTTGTTCCCTGGATAGAAATCTTCTCCCTTGGGTAATGCATATTTGTGTTGTTAAAGTTCCTGCCAAATCTCTTATTTTACAGGCTTTTGCCAATAATCCTTTTGCAGTGTATTTTCTGTCAACTCCATTTATTAAGAGGGTTGTTTTCAAACATCCTGCTAGCATACATTACAGTAATTCTTCTCTCAAGAGAATACATTCTCTAATTATCAAGATAGTCTAACAAATGCCTCTGATATTTGCTTCTATTATATCTTATTCTGGTATTAGACTTTATGACCTGAATATACATTTAGAAACTTTAACTAAGTGATAAATAATTTTGCATCATGTACTTTTGCAAAGAATATTTCCTGAGCGATTCCAAGGAAGTCTGAATCGTTTCTTCTTTTAAAAGCCATCACATCATCATTTAAGATTCAGAATATATAGATAGCCTCATTCTTATCTGAGTTCCTGAATGACATGTTGCTCAATCTCCATGCTCTGAATCTTGTTCATGTACTGTAACCAGTTTGTTCTTTTGCTCCTGAAATGCAGTAATTTGAATATATGTTAGAGGCGCAGTTGTCAACTTGTCACCACATATTTGAACAGAAATTTTAGATACTGGTTATGCAAATCTGGTAGATCAAGATTATACTCTCAGGCATCCCTTGCCAGGTTGATTCAAGCCTTCATTTGTCCAATAGACACTTTTGTCTGATGCCATTTGCTTGACAGCTACCATTTCCTACTCACAATTTGTTAAGAGAGTGGTAATGCATACTACATTCAGAACAGTTTCACAATGAAAGTGAAAGTTAACACATGATTAAAGGACCTTAACTACTTGTAGATTAATATCTGAAGGACAATAAGGGAGAAAAATCAAAGAATTACTCAAAAGCTTCCACATGCCTTTGACCAGTTGCACAACTGGACTTGAGTTTAACTGCTGCTGTAGCTCCTAACTTCTAGAGTTCTCACTAAAATCTACAGGCTCAAACTAAATGACTACCTCTGCATATCATATCAAGGAGAGTTTCATAATCAGTAGGGTCTTT
Organism: Nothoprocta perdicaria; assembly: GCF_003342845.1. Classification (NCBI taxonomy): domain Eukaryota; kingdom Metazoa; phylum Chordata; class Aves; order Tinamiformes; family Tinamidae; genus Nothoprocta; species Nothoprocta perdicaria. Next base: position 1,552,714 of record NW_020454871.1, read on the forward strand.
ACAACACTCATCATGCTGACTAGATAGAAAACATTTATATCTGAATTTTGATGGAAAATCTGTATACCCTCCCCCCATGGTTTACACTGCATGCAGGTCTTCAGAGTTCTCCGCTTAATTGCCCATTTCCAATGGAGTATGGAAATATATTTTCAGAATGTAGAAATGATGCTGGTTCTTTCTCCTCCTATATAGAATTGTGGTAGTCAAATTCAGACATAATAAGACAGGTCAAATCTGATTTAAATTTATACTCAGCTTTTCTAGACAGTACCTAAACCCGTCCTAAAATCTTTTCTACACAATATATGACACCCTAAAGCGAAGTTTTCAGAAATCATGGTTAGGCAAAGTAATTATTTCAGCAAATAAGTGGTTTTGGCACTGGGAAGTGAGGAATCCTGGCTTTCCCCCTTGCTCATACTTCACTGGCCAAGAGAAGAACTGTCTCTCACATATGACAACTCTGAAACCCAGGCACATAGCAAGTTTTCTCACAGGGAAAATCAGTCACTTCAGTCAAGTGCTAATGTAAAAGTTGCTGCTGTCAAAATCACAAGAACATATGCATAATTTTATTCCCACTTCCACAGCCATCATTACCAAGAAGCCTGTGACTCTGAACATAATTTATTCAGTTTATTCCCTGATATGCTTGCTCACTTCATTGAGGATGTCCTTACCTGTCTAGCTAGTCATGGTTTCCCTTTCACTCACTGCCTGGCAGCCACAGTCAACCCTGAATTTTACTGTACTCYCCACTCCTTCACTTAGCTCTCTATTAGGTCTCAGTCCTCTTCAGACAACTCAGTCATCTAAACCCTTACAGCCTCAAGAGCGATTTTCCCAGGGGAATGCCAYAACATGCTTTACTTGGGATCTTCTGAACAATTTTCTGCTTATAATCCTTTCTTCTACATGCAGAATATGTTCAATTCCTCAGGGAACTCTGATGCTATCATCAACTGCAGACCTGTAGCCCTTTCATTCGATGCAGGAAGAAACAGACTGCGAGTATCAGATCTTTTCTGGGCATACCTGGCTGTTCTTCTCACATAGGAAGGGCTTGGAATGACTAGGCTGAAGATCTTACCTTGGGCAAGATTTGAAATAGGGGTCAAGTTGCACCTTAGTTGTGGCAAACTTGTTTATAATAAGAAATCAGAATTAGGTAAATTTTCCTGGAGTAGAAAGAAAGAGCCTGCAAGAGATTGTATTCTCTTCACATTCAGGCAGAAGTTTTGAGGGTTACATTTGACATAAAACGCCTATATTCTGCCCCAGTTACACTTTAAATGCCTTTTGTGAACTAAGCCGTATTCTTTTAAAATTAATTATCTTTAATTACCAGGATCACTCTTCTGTCCTCTGAAAATTGTCACTCCATTTGCTTTGTTCTAATATTTGCTTACCTTCCCAGTTAAACATGACTTTTCATAAAGAAATTCTCAGATGTATGGCAGGGTATTTCGAGCTAATTTTCTTAATACCCAATGGATGCATATAATCTGGACTGTTTGAGAAATGGGTATTAATTTTTTTACGCATATTCCCTCCTTTGATCTTAGTTATACTTTTACAAGGTCATTTCTAACCATAACATAAGACATTTTCAGATATTTCCTCTAATTTCATGTTCAACGTACTTCAGCAACGGCAGTCAGAAGTCTGTGTTTATCCAACATTTTTTTTAGGCATTATCTTACATTTTGCAATGATTTCCCCGYCACGTTTCCTGAAGTTTCATTTTGCTTGCCAGGAGCCAGTATTCCTTTGACACAAAGCCACCTCTCCAAATCCWGCCTTCGCATGGCTCCTTGAGTTACTTTTTTGCATTAATATTCCACCTGTGCCAAGCAGTATATTAGATTTCAGCAGCTCCCAGAAAATCACATTTGGTGTCACCCRTTTTGCTCTTACCTTCTACTATTCATTTCTTCTGTTTCTAGGCATCTGTTTCAATATATTAAACTYGGAATTTTTCTGCCTAATCAGACTCCTGTCTCACTTAATACTTTCCTGAGCAAAGTGAATTTGCTCTGCAGCTTATAACACAGGCTCTCCTGGCACTCTGCTGCCCTTTGCCATCACCTCTCCTCCAAAAACAGGTCAGGAAGGCACTGATGTCCTTGTAGCCTAGGAAAAAGATGACTACTCAAAAGGATTTTTTTGCTGAAAATGAAAACAATTTGTTCTGGTAAGTTCTGCGTGCCTTTGTACTTGCTTTTGAGTGCGTATTCTAAAGGAATAGAGGAAAGGAACTCCAAGATTTTGACAAYGACAAGAGTACATCCATAAAAGAAAAATTATTTTAACATTTGAAAATTTAAAAAAAACTCCAATATTTTAAGTAATACTTTTAATAATAACGAGGCAATGATATTCAGTATAATGAATTCTAAGATATATATTGAATAATAGCATAAAAATCTGAGAAGCCTATCTGTGGTAATGAGTTTAACTTTAATTGACATTCAGATCTTGTTTAAACATTGGCCTATTGAACTGTAAGAGTCTTTATATAATTGAGTTTAAAGCTAAAATAGGAAAGATATTCTAATTTTAAATAGCTAAAAAAAAAACTAAAGTGATAAGATCTGAAATCTCAAGGAATTTAGAACAGAATAGTTTTTTTTTAACTGTCTAAAAATGATTTTGGAGGAACTAGTCATCATCTTCAGGGGCCTCATTACCTATATTTGATTTTCACTATCATATTGTGCATATATATATATATATAGTTTATATAGATATATATATAGAGATATATATAAACAATACTAGCTTTACTTTTTTATCTCCTTTTCTGAAAGTAAGATTAAACTTATAAAAATCATGTAATAGTTTCATATGATTTCTCCCATGTAACAGAGCAAGGTAACATGATTTAGTCCTACTAAGGACATGGAAAATTTGAAGCACTTCCTACCCTTCTTTTCACTAAGAGATGATAAACATCTTCATCATGTATAATCTTTATTGTCCTATGAAAATCTGCCTTACAAACCCAAATCTTTACTTAAAAATCACCCTAAGTTCATCCCTTAAAAAAATTCATTTTTTTTTCATACAAACCCATTTACTGACCCACAAATATTTCTGCCTGAAAAAATACCCACTTTTGCTGCTAGATTCTATCATGATCTTCATAGTGCTAAAGTGTCTCAGAAAAAGAAACCATGCCAAGTAAATACACAGCGAATCAGAAATGCATGAGCCACTGTCTGGTAAATTGTTTGGAAAACGTGCTGCAAAGTATTCTACTTTTGTCATCGTGATGGAACAGCAATTCATCACAATGCTAGTCAATTCAGTTACGAATAAAAGTGGTTCATTTTTACACTATATGATTAATAAAGAACAAAATGTTACACGGACACTTGATTTATTTTGATCAGTAGTAATTTTAAGAACTTATTCATATTAATTTGAGTGCATTTAATTTCAAATCCATCTCTTCATTTCCTTTTCCTGTAATTCTATGGTGCAAGGTTCTTAAAGCTGAAATTGCTCTCCTCTTTTATTCTACTCCCTTCCCCTTGGTATTAGGACACCTCAAAGTCCCATAAGTTATAGCAGTAGTTTTGAATGCAGAAGAAATGCAAGACTGAATAACCTGGTCTTTTTTCTGTTTTTTTTTTTTTTTTTTTTTTTTTTTTTTTTTTAAATTGGGCAGCACGTTTGTTCCCATGCAGATTACACAGTTATTCTATTTAACAAAACATTATTCACAATTCATGTCTTGATCCACACATTTTTCTTAAAACCGGAAAGGTTAAAGCAGAGATTAGTCTTCAGATTTTTTTTTTTNAAAAAAAAAAAAAAAAAAAAAAAAAAAAAGGATATATCTTTCAGCTCTGTCTCTTTGGAGATTTATCACCGATTCATATGAAATTAACTCAGTCACTTAACTCTTCAGCAATTCCATTTTGCTAGGAAAAGTTAATAAATATGAGGTACAAGGCACTCAAAACCTCAATAGAACAGGAAAATATTGTGAAGAATTATTGTAATTTCATGCACACAACGCTCATCATCCAAAAAAAACCCCTCTTGAATCCAGCAGTGCTGTGGGCTATCTGTATTAGAAGCCAACCATTARAACAACCCAGTAAAATCCTTTTCCCTACCACAGAGCAGATTAACCTAGAGAATTGGAGCAGAGCCTTCAATCCTGAAATTTGTTACAAAGCCCCCTCTTCTAGACATCCCAGAGCCTCTGTTTTAAGAAGAAGATTTAGCACGGCCAACAACAAAGTTGCAAAACAAAATACTTCTGGCACTACTAAAATAAGACAAACTAAAATTTGCACAGTTAATATGTGAAGAGACAAACATACAATTAACCATTTTCAATACCAAGCATTCTTTTMTTCCTCAAGCCTCAAATTGGAGGTTGAAGAGAAAAATGAAAACATKCCTTTAAATAGCTGATAAACAGATAATTAGGAGCAAACTAGGCTTGAAATTAGATTATATACTTTCACAAAAGGCTGTATAGCTAAAGAATGATAAACTAATTGCAGGGGGAAAAAGGTAGGCTTTAATTTGTTGAAGCACAGGATGAGGCAAACTTTCAGAGGCTAAGCTTGAAATGAGAGCCTTTTGTAGTACAAAAACATGATGAGACAGCCTTTCATAATATTTCAAGCTTTTCTATAAYGTATTGTCATCGTAGCCAAAGAACCCATCATATATGGTAATTTTAACACAGTTTCCAATAAGAACCTCAAATAGATCAAAAGAAACTTTTAAGTTGCCTTGCRCTTTGTAAACATATTTAAAAATTACTTTGTAGCATAAATAATAGCACTCTAAGCACATCAACAAGAAAGCCTTTTTACCTAACAAAAGTAATGCTATTCACAGTGAGTAGTTTACAACAGTTATGCTGGATAGAAGCATTTATGTAAACAGCAAAATACTGGAATGACTTTGTACAGCACACTTGTACAAAAAAAAAWAWATATATTGATTAAAGTTACTGATGAAATTCAATCTCTTTGCTTTTACTTCTCTCAATCCGCTGAAAAAAATGATTGAATTGTCTCAGCCTGGAGTACATGCAACTCGCTAAACATGTTAAAATACAAGCATTTTACTGTGCAAATCTAATAATGTCTTCCAATAAATAATCTAGGASAAAATTCCTATAAACCTTCCTGATACTGTGATTCATTATCCTCACAGTAGACTTCATTTAAAGCCTGCACATTGCAGTTAAACCCATAGGAAAATGATGGCTGTGAAAGGTACCACCAAAATGCAGTGCAATGAATACAGATGAAGACCTCACTGTAGTGACCAGATCTTCATGACGACAAAGCCAAGGATGACACCAAGGCAGGCAGTGTCAAAAACAAATGCTATATATTACCAAGGAGATCCTGCCCGAGAGTGTCACTTAAGTCATATGTTCTACCTCATGAGAAAAGAAGAATTCCTTTTCCATGGMATATTTCAGTTTCATGTTGTCTGGTTCTTGCTTTCACTGATCCTTGCTTGGGAAGTCTGTTCTCACCATTTTGACTTGGTTAACAGGATTCGTCTTCCAGAGGTGCTACAAAAGCCCCAAACTTGTCACTAATTGCTATGGTAATTCAGGAGTGARGCTGAAAGAAGTTGGCTTATTAAATATTGAAATTTGGAAAATGAAAAGGAGAACAATTTTTTCCACTGAAAGATTTCAACTTAGGGGGAAAAAAAGGGAAGAAAGGAAAYGTGGTAGTCAAACAGAGGGAAACACTCACTGTAATTCATTGGGGGTGTGTTTAAAAGGGCGGTGTAACATGCTTTAATAAAGACTTTATGAAAGTTCTTTTTTTCTTCCATTAAGACCTTTCTAATTGCCATACACAAATCCCAGTTTCATTACATCTAGCATGTTGACAGAATTTGCACCTTCAAATTTTCCAAAATGATGTATGTTGAAAGATACTGTACTAGCGATATGCCAAATAATTTTTATCACAGTTATATAGGGAAATTTTATCCATTTTATATCATACATGTCCCCAAACAATAATCCAAAAAGCATGCTAAACTGAGTTCCCTTAGAAGTGCAATGCTCAGATTATTTTCTCTAAATCCTAAAGGCCATCAGCACAAACCCAACAAATGAGATAGTACTGAAGTGCAAAGATGCTAATGCTATGCCATGTTTGCTTTTTATAGATTTTTCCTAATATTTTAAGTTTTAATAATGCCAAGATTAACCAAGTCATACTTCATTATAGTACTTTTTCAAATATCTGATCTCTTTCCACTTCATGAAAGTATTAATCTCTTCGATAAACACTCTCATCATGGTTATTTTATACATTTTTTTTTCTGGTTTCTACATTTCAGCAATGTGTGCATAATCTCTCCAGATAATTTCCAGTTTTAATTTTGTTACTTTTGATGCTGGCAGATACTGCTGGAAGTTCCAAAAATGACATCTACAAATCAGTATCTGCATTAACAGTAGAGGCATCCATACATCAAAGAAAAATCACCCATCTTCCACATCCTTGCAGCGCTGTCGCACAAACAATAAATATTCCAAACTAACAAAAACACAAATCTTAGTCAACATCATCTTTCAAATTCCTGCATAATGCACGCAAMAGAAATAACCATCAGCAGCTGCTCAAACACCCCCCATTATTGTGCTTTCCCAGCATAATTCTGTTCTCAATATTCAATGGATAGAAATGCTTCCCTTTGTAGGCTGCACTCCTCGTTGGTAGGATGCCTGCTACATTTAGGGACATTTTCCAGCCTTTTGTAAGGCAGTCCTGGGAGAAGCATTTTCTTAGGAGACCATAAGTCTCCTAAGGCTACAAATCACCATTCCCTACTAAACATTGCTTTTTCATTCAACATCTTTAGCCTAGGCTCATACTATTTATTTCTGATTTCCCCTTTGAAGCAAATATCCATGTTTTTCTATATAAATACCTTTCTATTAGCAAAATAAAGATTTTTGGCTATCTCGTCTATTCAGCAGATATATTTTTGCTATTGCTTTCTCTATTTTAAGGTTCTTCTAACCAGAAAAGGAAACATAAACATATCCAATCTTAAAGGAACAACTGCATGTTTTTGTACATACCTTTGTACCCAAAGACCTGGTCAAATATGGATTTAAAAAATAGGTCCCCTTTTCTGCCAAAAGTCTAAGTCAGTAACTACAATCTCTCATAGTGATTTTTTTTTCCTAGAAACCAGTATCAAAATTTCATTATCTGCCTCTTCACAGACTGAACCTTCCTGCTAAAAACAAATGATTTTATTCCTTGTCGCAATGTGAATCAARTCCTAAATCCCATACCATATAAATAATACCTCCCAGACTTCAGCAGATCAAACACAAAAGGTCTAAGCCTTAATCTTCATCCCCACAAAATGCAAACAACTTCAGAAAGCAAACATACCATGTATTTGAAAAAAAAATATTTCTATTCCAAAGGCAGCAATACATAACCATCATTGAATGCTATTGTTTCCATTGTACTTTTTTTACTCAGCTTTTAAAAAGATTGTTTGTGGTATCTGATAATGTTGTGTTTTTAACTGCACAAATTATTCACAGGGATAAATTACTTTTAAGCTACTGAACAGACAGAATGAACTTTTACATAGCTCTTTACCTGTCACTTCAGGATATGTCCGCACACACAAAATCTTCATAGTTTTTTGAAATAAATTATACTTCATGTGTTTGGAGCAGGAGAGTGCTGAACTTTCAGGTAATTTTAGCAGCTTAAAWGCTTTATTAAAACCCCATTAAGAAAACTAACAACAATTCCTGCCTAACGCCATACTGCAAATGAGAAACATTACTGTTTAGAGATGGATTAATCATATGTAGGGTCTTTAGAAATGCTTAATGCAGGTGTTTTTTTGCTTGAGAGTCATTTTGGCATGCTGCTGCTCCATCCCATATCCCATTCTTCAGCAAGGCAATGAATAATCCTTACCTAAAGAGCAATTAGAGATCCCTGCCTCCAGCTCCTTCATTTACCTTAATTAGCGGAAGTATGAAGGGCGGAAAATACAGACAAGCCCCAGCTTCCATTAACAGCAAATGAGAACTGTGTAACAAACTTATTTTCGACACTATATTCATCTGCTGCATTGTACATACATTCTTCAAGGTAATTACATCATATATTTTTATAGATGCCACATTCATATGGAGACATTGCTCCACAGGTGGAATGTCCTTCTCCTTTGGGGGCCATAAACAAAAGGAACTAACAGCAGTGAACAACTCAGGTGCTTCTGCTTTTCCAAAAGGAGAAACTGATGCAAAAACCAGGGTATCAGAGCCATGGTCAGCGTGTGGGACCTCCTGCCGATGCTCCCAGGTTTCCTCCCCACGGATGCACACACCAGGAATGCTCTCAAATTCCTAAACACAGAGGTGCCCTCCCAGGCTCTCTGCTCAGTTGCACCCATCCTAAASCATAATTCACATTCCCTTTTACCTTGCTAATAAATCCGATTTTGCTTATAAAGTACTACTTGGGCAACATACTTCTTCGGAGTATACACTCCGAAGTGACATTTTAACTTAACTCCTTGTGACATTGTAACTTAACAAGTTGGATAAAGGCAGATGTTTATCAAACAATTCCACAAACCTCTGAACTTTTGCTCCTATGTTTTAGCTGGTGCATTTTGTTACACTGCCTTTGAACATTCTAACCTGTGAAATTATTTTTTAAAAAAGTATTTCCTTGTTAAAGATCATTAGCAGCATATGACCCTAGGTAGTAATTTAATACGACCTAGCACTTCCTTTGAAAATGGTTTGTTGAATAGACTAGAGAAAATCTAGTTATTAGCCAAAAAAATTATCTTTTTCTTTTCCCAGATCTTTCAAAGAGCTTTGTAAATTTGAGACAAAATCTGCAGTGCTACTCTTTCATTTTAACTTCTCATATTGTAGAACTTCAAAGTTCGAGAAGATAAATTTTCAAAAGGTGTTTCTTTGGGCAATTTCTTACAGTACACTGTAGGTGGTAATTCAGAGTGTCTGGACTAAAAATTAAAAGTTATCTCTAAGACTCCAGCAAAATGTATCTGTATAGGTTTGCTTGTACTTCAAAAATATTTTTATAGGTGGAAATTCATGTGTCTTAAWATGGGGTCATCTTTAACTCTTCCACATCTTTAACTCTTACAGTTAAAGAACTGTAGAGGGAACTGCTGCCTATCCCCCACCTTCTTCCATCTAAGAAAATCACAAAAAGGGCTCTATGTTGACACGTCAAATTCTGTTGCTGGCYAAAAGACTGATAAAATATGAAATCATTAATCATGCTTAGAACTCACAGAAGCTCTCAGATGACCTCAAGATAAATTCTGGTAATGGAGTAAAAGGAAAATCTTTTAATTATTTCTACTTCTCTTCATTATCAGTACATCTTAACAWGCAAAAGTGAAATGATCTCTGCATACTCTGTAGGTATCCTTTTCTAGCTGAATTTATTGTCTAAAATATGTATGTCACTGCCCATTTTAACACATATATTTCCCCTATATCYTAATTTCCCTTTTTAACCTCTGATTGACTTTACTAGCCATTCATTTCTCAATTTTCTCCTTGCAATTTAAATATTTTAATTGCAAGTTTTTGATATGATTATAATATTATTTAAAGAATTAAGGAACTTAATTATGCAATTCAGTTAATAGTCTTGTTTTTACAAGGTTGGCTAGCACATAGATCAGTGTATAGCTTCATCTTCTTTTACCTCTTTGGGTCCATTCTTATTCCACTCTCTTCAATCAAACCAAATCAAATGTTTTGTATCAGCTCTTATATTCATTTCACACAGAAAACTCTAGRTTTGAGTTCTCAACACATACAAAAATAGGAATAATTAGCTATCATGAAAAATACACACAACATCTTTGAAGCTTTTGACTAATGTTAGATTTACAGAAAGTCATAAACACAAACTGTTAAGACAGGGAAATGATTCTTCTGCCACTGATATCATCAAGAATGAATACAAAAAAATCTTATTCAGGATATAATTTAATATTAGCTAACATCCAGAAATCGAACCTGGAAATAGGAAAATCTGGATATTATTCTTACTGTTAATAAAACAAATGCACCATTGCAAGGACAGGAATTTCTCAAATTATAAACAGAGGCATAAATAAACAGAGACAAATATCCCCAATAGCACAGGGATTCCTGCCAAATCATGAGACATATACTTTCACCTTTGCTCAACAAAAAAGCAAAACTCAACGATCTACATCTGTTTTAACCATTACAATTAAACGAAAACTTGCTGGAGCTTGAAGAATGAGTCGATGGCTAAATAGGAAGCTCAGCCTACTCAGACAACATGAATATGGAGTTGTAGAACACCATTTACCTTAACACACGAAGACAGAAAATAACACTCCAATCATAAAAACTTTCTATTTTCTCAGAAAAAAACCACCATATTCTTTGAAACACTAACACTTGCATGTAAATCACACCACATTTTGCTCTAATTAAGATGACAAACCAACCACTTTTCCCTACCTCTAGACCAGTATCTAGAAGGAAAGTTTTATCCACGATAATTTGGTTGGTGGATGGTGCAAGTAAACTCTTACACCTGATCTTTTCTTTCAGTAAGTAATCCCAGAGACTCACATAAAACCACAGAATGCTTAAGGTTGGAAGGGACCTCTAGAGATCATCTTAGCCAACCCCCTGCACACACAGGGTCACCTAGAGCACGCGGCACAGGGCTGCATCCAAGCGGGCTTGGAAGACCTCCAGAGAAGAGGACTCTACAATCTGAATTATTAAATGGCAGCGATACAAAGGATCTTCAGTTACAAGACTACATTATTTCCCCTGGACTATAATACAGACTTTTGCTGACTACAATTTTATTATAATGTTTCCAATAACCTACATTTCCTTCACCTGGTGCCATTAAAATTGATTCTTTGGCAATTATCTTAGACACAGTTAACCAACAGATCAAATCCAAACACTTGATCGCGTTAGACCTCAAAGTAAGTTATCATCAGAAAAACATCGAAGCAGGTTAATTATCAAAACAAGTGATCATCATCTTAGATGAAACCCAGGTGTGGGGGCTAACAGAACAACAGAGGGTTTCCAACAGGACAACTGAAGAGTATGAAACCTACAGTTGGTCAGCAATCAGTTTCAATGGATATATTGAAAACACAACTTGAAGACAAGTCAGGAAGACGACTGAAAAAAGTCAGCCGATCATCAGTTATAAACACCTTCTTACACTTATTTTTGTAAAATTTAAGGAAAAAAGTAGCAGAACCTTGCAGTTTATTGCAACCTGTTTTATTGCTTTTACAACCTATTTTATTGCTTTTAATATCTCAGGTCTCTACCAATAATATTACACATCAATCATGGCTGCAAGAAAAAAAAAACCTAATGATAACACATTTTCCAATTCAGAACATAAGAGCTGATTTTGGTGGAAATTTTGAATACCAATCTCATTTGAGAACATAACTGCTGTTAAGACAAGCAATTTGAATTGCAAACATGAAATAAACTTAGTAGCACATCATCTGATTGGTGCTGCTGATTTTATCACATTTTATAAAAATTAAATCTGAAATTTCTATTAAAATAGCAAAAACTTTTAAAACACAAAGATAATTACTTCGGCTCAAGTTATTTGTTTTCATCCTCCTTTTATGCAAAAATATGAATGCCTCTGACTTCTTACAAGCACATCACTAAACATGTATGGTAATATTTTAAAAAATCAGCATTTTTAATACCGCCTGGTAGATGAGATATTGTTTTCCATTTCCTAAGATCTTGTTTAGTCTTATGATGAGCAAGTAACCAGCTGGCATGTTTCAAACAAAGTCATGGTTGATGAAGTTTCTATGTAATGTCACAACATAAAATTATGCATCAAGTTCACAGCAATGGCAACAATCTTTTCATAAATTTAAGAGCTATGTGATAGATGTATCCCATAATGTTTTGTCTCTCCACAATTCGCTACCACATTTAGACTTCAGATCAGTACTAAATAGTTGCCACTTCTCTTAAACTGCCTATCCGGAACATACTGAATACATCCTATCCCATATACCAAGGATTGCCTCCTCAGAGCAATACCAGACAACTGGATAAATTTAAAACACATGTTTAAGCAGCAATTGAAAGGCACCAGCTCAAATAGATACAGAAAAAAGCAACAATGTGGATTGTATAGGGTTTTTTTTTTTTTTTTTGTAACAGATGTAAAAACATATTTACACTTAATACCACATTTACAAGCTAAAACAGAACTACCCCATGGCTTCAATGACCCTGGTTTTGTGCACTCATACCTAAGGGACATCCTCTCTGCTTGCACTAAGACATGATTTTGCTGCCAAGTTCAGTCCAGAAGCCCTTCTCTTTGTGTACCTTACATGAACGTACAGTGTAGATTTTTATCATTTTTTTCTACTTTGAGAAAACATTTAAAAAGCTGTATTTTATTTAGCATGCAACTTTTGAAGAAAATAGTTTCTTTAACATAAGCCTAAGTTATGCTGTCATATAAAAATTCAGGCAGCAGCTTTTACAGGCAGCTCAGTAAAGCAGACGACTCCACTACTTTCTGGATCTCACTTGCTATTCCACAAACAGCACAATTCCCAGGGCAGACCTCTACGAATCTCTACTTGGGATCTCAATTACAAGAGCTGTCTATTTACCCCAATCTTCTTCTAGTCAGTTGCTTATGAACACATCCCCTATATTCCATTATTTTCCAGTTTACTTAAAGCCTTTTGCATAAGATTTTGTCAAAATCATTTTGGAAACGGTGTTAAACTATAGGAAACAGATCATCACCTTTACCTTCGTGCTTGTTGACATCTTCAAAGCAGAAACTCCCTTTGTAACAGCCAAATTGCCTCTTCACAATTAAATTGTACTCAATGCTTTTGTAAGGGTTGATTTCAAACATTTAATAGATGAATATCCAAGCAAATGTCAGGTCTTGATTATTTGCCTTCTTTCATTCACTGGTATATATAATTTCTTTTGCGTGGCAGCAACATTTATTATCACACAGACTAATACATCAACAGAAGAAGTATTACCTGTAAGTTTTAAGGTAAATTTCTGAGAGACTAAATTGATATATGCACATAGTTAGACATATTCTTAAAATGCAATTGTGCCAAACCAGATGAATTTAAGAAACTCCATTGTATTAAACTCCATTGTATTAAATTATAATTATAATTATAATTGGTCTCCATTGCTGCTCATAGGCTGATTGACATGACTTGAAAAACAAAGTATCTGAACTACAGGTTAAGAAATGTCTATGATTTGGATTTTAGAGTTTAGTTTAGAGAGGTTTTCAGAAAGACTTCTATCAGAGAAATTTTGATTAGGTTTTTTTTCCTTTTCTCCTTCCAATTCACAACTTACAGTACTTCAGTTTCTAATCACATGGAGAACACTTCATTGTACTTTGAAAAGGTATGAATATCAACTTYTGTTTCCAAAAACACAAGATCAATCACATGCAGAACTCTTCCTCTGCCTATGGATTTGATTCTTCCTCTGTCTCCATCATAAAAGCATTACTAAAGAGACTCTTCACTACTATTCATATTTGGCTGTATAATTATCTCATTAAAGGGTTACTTTTACGCAGTACAGAAAAAAATTTCGAGTCTACTTCAGTCAAAAAATGAACAGGTTCCATGGGAAAAYATATCAGAGTTTCTGCTCTTTAGCTCTCAAGCCCTGAGAAGGAGCTAATTTTGAAGCTTCATCTCTCCAGAAGGAAAATTATATGGTAGGGTGGCACCGGCAAGCTTGGCCTACAGTTTATCATATAACAGGTAATATTTTTTTTTTTGAGTACAATATTCCCATAAAGTACAGGAGTCACATGTTATCTAACAATCTGCTTTGGTTTTGTACTGCAATATTTTATAACCGAAATAACACTTAATGTCAAGTTAACTGCCTAACAGTAGGGCAACCTTTATAGAATGTTTCTTTTTATCTGAATAACGCTCACTAGACCTATCTTTAAACTAAAAATAAATGAAAAAAGCTTCATAATTGCACCTGCATGATATAAAAATAATAGAGAAAAGAAGAGAGTTGATATCTYACATTTAGCCTGTCTTCGATGTACTGTGCTATTTATAAACTAATTCAAATCTTCAATAAAATATATCATATAAAGAAGAAGTAAGTTTCGATTTCTGTATTTTCGGCATTCGACCATGAATTTCATTTTAGAAGATGAGATTTTTCAATCCTCATCATATATTTTATTCTAATACTGTTTGTATCCAGGAACTTGGAAAAAAAAATGTGAGACAGCACATCTACCTTCACAGCTTTTACAGGTACGCAATAAATCTTCAAACATCTTTCAACTACTCTAGTAAATAGTATTAGAATACTCTTTTTTTTCCTCCAAACCAAGTAAACTTATATTATGATTATTTACATAATCAAGTAAAGTTCCCAAGAATCTTTCAATAATTAATTGCCAGGAAATATGTTGAAAGAGGTTAATAATTACGAGATATTTATTTTCTTGATTCTAAGGCACCAGTTGKAGTTATTTGTTCTTAAAATAGAAAAGTCTGCCAAGCAGAACTACGGCACTGAAGGAAGGCGACCTGTGCTAGATTCTTGGAATGCGAGGGACTGTTTAATAGCGATTTGTATCAGAAGCGAATCAGCTAGAAAAAACTGAGTGGAAATATTGAACATGCCCTGTAAAAATAAAGCTTTTCAGAGTGAGAGCAAAAGTAAAGAAATTTTAAAACCTTCTGCTCTACAAACTAACACGACCAGCAAAAATATAAGTTTTGACTGTATTTAGTTCTAATGCATATAAAGTTTTAATGTTTATTTAAATGGAACATAGCACAGAAATCGTGACTATCAACCATAAAACTGAAGATGCTAATTAAAAAATCCCAAGGTTTGAATTATCAGGAAAAGTCTGTAGGACCACTTACAATGAGGCGGTGAACAGTTGATGTTACTCGTACAGGCAGATTCCTGCAAGATATTTGTTAGTAATTAATCCAAGAAGTCAACTACAACAGGCCCAACAACAGATAACCTCCAACCAGACTGGCAARGGTCATCAGTGTGAGATTAGTTGCTACCTGTGCTAGTTTTGAATGAAATCTGGTCCATTTTCAGCATGGGTCAAGTTACGCTGACAGCTCTACTTGACCCTACTGACGTCCTACTAACTTGGAGAGTTAAAGGCTGCTTTCACAGGGTGCAGACTAAGAGCAAGGTGTCAGCAGCACTGACATCTCCGTGAAGATCAGCCTGCCATACTTCAGAGCAAGGTGTTTTAGAAGGCTCCAGAATGCAGGTCAGTGAGGGTCTGTCTACAAGGTTCAGTTCTTCAGAGGGCCACATTACACAAGGCTGAAGTTATTTCTAAATCGTACACTGAACTGAAACAGATCTTCTAACGTATCTCTCTATCTTTTCCCTTCAAAACAAGCACATTATGAAAGCTTCTCTAACTTTTCACAAGTTAAAATCAAACTAAGACCACAGGCTAAGATCAGAAACCTACTGTCATCCCTCCTCCAAGACACAGCTGTTGCAAGCAAAACAGTGCACTTACCAGGCACCTTTGAACTAGCCAGGCAATCTAGAGAGCAAAGGGGCATATGGCTCAAGGAAAAGGTATCATTCTTGCATGGASAGATCAAGGTAGAAAAATAATGCTCATTTTACTAAGTGGTATAAGAAATAAAATACACTGCTGCCTCACTGGAACWGCAGTTACAAGGCATGGTGCTAATTTAGTATATTGAAATATGTTGTTGTATTTTCATGTTGTGTTTTTCTTTTCTTAAATTTTATTTTTGCTGGACTAGCTATCTTGATATTATTGCTCTTGCTTTTCTCACCTCAGAGCATGTACTATTATGTACTTAMCATTTAACTTCCTGAATGTGAGCCTTAATAAATATGAAATCAATGCAAAGTAAACCCAGCAGTAATCAGGCCACGAAATGTGTTACCTTTTACTTCTCTTAATGTTGCTCAGTTCAATCACTTGGTCCTCTGTTTTAGTGTCCCTGCTTTTGAAATTCRTTAAAATCACAAATGAAGACTCAGAAAAGACATATACAAGATACAAAACAGAAATCTGACTACCTCAGGAAATACATTTTTTCTTTTTTTTTTTTYTTTTGAAAAATACCATTTATCATATACAAAACTATTTAAATAGACTTTTCTCAGATTTTTTTCTTTGCCTTTCTTGAAAACAAAAGCCATGCACTCTATTTGCAAAGCTGTCATAAAAAGTTTCGATAAAGGCAAAGGAAACTCTGGTGTTTAAGAGGCTGTTTCAGAAAGGAAGTATAGGGCACAGCCTGGGAATTACTACATGTCTCCTGCTTGGGTGACAGGCTTTTCATGACAACCTTCCTGGGAGGAATACTTAGGGATTCAAAGGCAATTTGCAGTTGCAAATCTCCAACAAAATGATGCTGAGCGGAAGAATATAAAATAAACAAGCAAGCCTTTCCTCCCAAGATAGATATTAATTCTCAGGATTTTTATATGAATGGGTGAAGCTTCTAATATAGTGGTTTGATTTTACTAGTTTGGCCACATTAGCATTTTAAGGTATAGCACAGATTAATAAAGCATTACATTTGGTTTTAATTTTTTGCTAAATCGGAACTGGAAAGGACCAAGTGAGCGTGTTCTTGGTGGAATCTAGGAGGGATCCTTACTTCTAGAAGTTCCTCCCGTAATGATGTGTTTTAGGATTATTTATGGAGCTGAGGGTTCTGGCATTGGGACAGAAGGTGAARTTGCATTTTAGCTTCAATGATTGACCATGAAATAGCAGGCACTAGCAGGGGGGCCGGGGATAAGCCTGACAGCACGAGTGGGTATGGCCTCTGAAACAGTCAGGACAGAGTCATCAGATACTAACTTAAAAAAAAAGAAGCCAAGTTTTTATGAAAACAGAGGCAGACAGGGGAAGCACTTTGGAAGACAGAGGCAGGATGGGGTTCRGGGAGGGAACATTGCTGAATCATTTGGATTTATATCTGATGATGTAAAATATTTGGAAACATTTTAAATAAAGAATTCAGAAATTAAAATTCAGAATATAAAAATCTTTCTTTAGCAGAAGTGGTGGATGGCTATTTAAATTTGGCAAATAAAGCTGAGTGCCTCATCACCAACTCCTTTGAAAAGTATGTGCTTTTGCATTAAAATAGTCAACCAGGGATCCCAGTTTGCATCCCTTGAAGAAATGCCTTAAATCACTAGTCTGAGATGTGAATAAATCATTATTCTGTCAACTTTCAGACCTCCAACACATCTGAAACAGAGGCAGTTTGGGGCTTGGAAAGCTTCCCAGAAGGCTTCTGGAATTAACTGTCAAAGCACTTAAATGTAGGGAAATTTGAACTAAAAAGAACCGGGATTGTGAGGAATCCACAGGAGAGGCTGCTTAAACTCTGCACATTTACACAGGATGAAATTGCTGGACTTATTCTAAGATAAGAATGCAAGACCTACATTTAGTAGGAAAGGAGTTAAAATCTTCTAAATAGAAAGGGAATAAATATATTCCTACCCTCTAGGTAGGCCCAGAAATGCTGTGAAGAAAACAGATCTTCATTGTCCCGTGAGTTAGCACACAGACATGGAAGACCGGAAGGGATGATTATAGTATTTTCAACATTTTATACTGGAATTGCTAGAAAATGGTGTGCGTTGAAGGAAAAAAGTGAGAAATTGTTTATTAGCAAGTACCATTATTTACATGATCATACTGTCTCTTCCATAATCTGAAGTGAAGCCAAGCCACTGTCTGCAAGAAATTGCACTTTATCACTCAGTTCACTTCATCACTCAGTAACGAATTAAACTTTTCTAACCTTTTCGGTGCTTCTAGTCCTGCTTGTCAAAAAACATATAAAATGTATTAATGTGCATCTAGCATTATATTTTATATATTTTTATATATATTCTTGTCTCAACTAGACAGCACAGATTAGGTTTACTCTATGTTCACTGCAGCTTGGAATTAATTTTAATATAAATTGCACTGAATTTTGGAAATGATAGCTTGCTCACGGAATACCTTCAAAGCTCAAATCCCTTTTTTATTATTATTATTTTTTTAAATCCCTAACTAAAGCTTTTTGGTTTTGTTTTTAAGTTTTCATGTATTGACTCTATAAACTATTACGTTTTCTTAAAATAAATTTTGTAAGTAGGAGCTACTAGGAATTTTAATGTGTTTAATCAAGTAGGCAACAAAAAAGGACTTTGTTAATAATGACACAATAATTTCTGTTTTTCCAAGGTTTTGACATCTCATAGCRAGCAACATGGATAGAAATGATCACAGTGTATACACGTGGGTTGAAAAAATACAAGACCAAAAATGGAATGGATTATTGGCTCTTTGATTCCTAGTATTTGTTCTCAGTTGYTATTTTTCTCTGGTAACCTTCCTTCTGAAAATATACCATTCCTAACATCAGAGTTAATAAGCTTCTGCTCACCATTTTTAGGTTTTGTATCTGTTAGGATAGAGAAAACCCAAATAGCAGCAGGTATTCTTGCATTAAGATCTGTTGAGCCCTTAAGATAACGGAGTCCATCTTTCCTGCTTTAATTTTCTGTGAAATTCAGGTTAGCATTCTAAAAAAATCTTTAGGAAACAGCAGAATTAAGTTTTAAAGGTCTACCGTGTCCCTGTGAGAGGAAGATGTTTCTTAAAGAATTAAGAAGCATGAACTGCACACTTTTCTCTTTAAAGAAACAAATATCTCTCCCACTTCCAAACTCCAGGCAAAGAAACAGGCATTTACTAAAACCATATCCAACACAGAAAAAAAATCCCTGCATTCTATGGAAGCTGGAAACGGGTTAGAATGTAATGATTTTTGACGTCAAAGCAGCTGTCAAAGTAACCTCTGAGCTGATGTCGTACAAGGCTTCTGATGTACATTTATCTTTGACAGATGCAATCTCTAGGTCTTATTATCATCTTAGAGTTCCTTAAAGTTCTTAGAAGAAAATATCAGAAAGGCAGGCATTTATGAAGGCGCTAAATCCATTTGGGGAGTTTCTTGACTCTGAATCTGCTAGGATCAAAGTTGCTTTCATTCATTTTCGATTTGTAGTCAGCTACGATGCTTAGACCAAAAGATGACACAGCATTGAATCAATATGACCTTTCATCAGCATAACAMAAACCCTGCCATTTAAACATTTTAAGTATATTAAATCAGCAGATAATTTAAGATTATCTAAAGCTTATCAGATTTGAAATAAAAGAATTCTATTATAGATTAYCTAAAGCCTATATGCCACCAAGGGGTTAATTTCATCTTATTTGTAGCTCAGTCATCACTCTATTCACCTACATTGGTAGCAGATTGTCCTTTCTTGTCCTCCCCAAACCACCCTGAAACACCTGTAGCCCTGACAGGACTGCATAAAACTCGAATACCTCAGGTGTGCAGTTCACAGAGGCCTGCTAAATCTCTCAGAAGTCAAAATAACTGCCTCCAGCTTTCCAACTTGCAAAGYGAGACAGAGCTCTGTTAATGATCCGTCTTTTCTTTACACATTTTGACACAGCATTACATTCTTATGACCCTCATTGAAAACAGCTTTATTAAATAATATGATCTTTAGTTCATCTCAAGACAACAGTTATTTAAAAACATGAATTAAGAGCTACAAATAAAAAATGAAATATTGTTGTCATTTTTTGTCTATTATTAAGATTARATGAAGTTAAGTAGGATGACAAGTTTTATACGATATGACATAAATTAAAGGAAACCTTTACTGGGAAATGGAAATGAAGCCCTAATGCTTCCTGATGCAAATAACTACATTCATTATTTTTTATTGGAAATATTAGCAAATGGGAAGCTGTGCATTTGAAAGTCTCTATAAAGCTTTAGTCATTAAACTTATCTTTATGCTGTATTCTGTATGTTTCTGCTTGATTCAATATGCACATCTGCGCATCATCTTTTTACTACGGTCTCTATACGATTATAGAATCACACTACAAAGCTATAAGGAAGAGGGGCAATATCTTTGCAGCAGGAAGGCTTGTTTGTAAAGCACGCCTCCTTGCACTGCACAGAGGCATAACACAAAATATTTGATTTATGCCAGAGAGCAACATGTTTTGCATTATCTGTTTGCATGCATAAAAGCAGGAAAATTAAGATGATGGTAAGTACTAGAAGGAACCAAAACAACCAACAGACACCGGGTGACACTCAGCTGGCAGAGCCAAAACAGATGGGCACACGGAAATTGAGCACCTGTCTGGGTAAGCCCCAAGAGGCAGTGTAATCCTATGGCCCAGGATAGGTCTTGATCCACAGAAAAGTATATAATAATAAACACCAGTGACATGCAGTGAGCTTGGGGAAGATAAGACAACACTACTTTAGTCATGCCTTCCCAYGCTGAAAGACCCTTGAGAGCTCCAAGACTAAGAAGGACCCAACTGGAGACAACAGAGCCAATGCTGAAGCATCACAGGGGTATTATTATATATGTAAGGCTTGGCTAACATATCTGACCTATGCTTGATTCTTAACTGTTAGTTGACAGATTGTCTAGAAGTTGACTATAAATAAAGGTGAAGCTCTGAGATTTGGCTGGTGTCTCAGTCTCTCGGAATGGGTCCATCACAGGGGTTCACAGCTCTTACAAGGAAGATACAACAATCTCTAATGGTTCCGTCTGCAAGAGGATCTGCAGATCAACTTCAACAGTATTCATAGAGACAAACTGTGCTCCACGGCACATGTAAATTCTCTTGACTGTAAGGAGCTCTATCTTGTTCACAAATGCTGTAAGGTTTTAGAGATGTGCAACTGCAGAGGTGAACCTACCACTCAGACCATTAAAGAGGAAAAGTCCATTGGAAGTTTGATAATACTAAAGATCTCAAGTCTCAAAGCAGGTATTTCACCTTTAATCTACTGTTGCCTCCAGAGTAGCTACAATATATTCTACAGAGCAGCAACCCCTTCTAAAGGATTAATTCCATTTGTAATCTAATGCTGCAAGAGCAGCCTACTCCAGACAAAGATCATCGTGCCACGACATTATATGACATGCAGCTGATATGCAGATGCACAGGTAGACACTATATATGTAATATTCTGAAAAAAAAAAAAAAAAACAATTTCATTCCTAGAGAGAAGTTCATTTGCTCTCCATATATTCTGAAACATTATTTGTATCATATCTATAAAAAAAAAAAATCCTGTGCAACTTTTAAATCAGATTCTACAACGGCTGTCTAAGTCTTAAGACAGTTTTTCTTTCACTGCTAATTATTAAAATTTAATCAAGTAAGCTAAAGACGCAGAGCAAGCATCCCTTCAAACCATTCCCCTTGTCAAGTGCAGGTAAAAGTTAGAGCCGTTTTTGCACTGCTGGCATGTTCATGCCTCTCCCGAGGCCCACAGAAAAGCAMCGTTACTGCAATTGTTTCACCGAGGAGAACACATTTTTCTCTTYATCTTTGCCATCTGCTCCATTACTCCTAAGTGAAATAAGCAATAGAAGAGATCTGTCAAAAGTTAGATACCTCAATTTTTGAATGAGTTTAAATTTACATGTGTAAAAGGACATCAGTAATTTTCTCACATTTACCTAATCTTCCCTGATGGATTCAGGCCATGCTTTTCATTTACTCCAGATGCGATAACCAAACTGTCAGCTATGTTTCAGCTTTTCCTTTAATCTTTCCCTGGAGCCAATAATAAAAGATTAGTAATTGACAGTGGTTGCTAGGCTAAGGGTAATGCTTATTTTAAACATGGGAAGCAAGGAGCTGTATTCTTTGAAGGGATAATTTGTGGGAGGCCAGAAAATTGGATTACTTTGTTATCTGTTGTGTAAATGACAAAGATATTCAGTGTCCTTAAAATGTCAAGGCAACTTTAATTAAAAATTTACTACCTAATTTGGAGGTAGAGGAACAGAAGGAAAGGACGGGAATGAAGTCATGTTTACAGACAATTTAGTAATTTCACGAGGAAATAATGTCAATAAAAGTCATAAAAAGATAAAGAGGATAATGCTGTTCTGATGCATATATAGTCCAAGACAGTATCTGAAGAGGAAATAAGTACCAATTCTAACAAGAAATTAAACCTGTGCAATTCATGAATATTGAATCATCAACTATACATTAATGACATGATTACCTGAACTGTGAGGGTCCAGAATTGAGAAATAGGATAAGAAAGCTCAACAAATCTCATTTACAGAAATGAGATTTCATAGAAAGAAATTCGCTAGATGCATTTATACTTCAGTAAAACTGTCTGCAAAGAGATGAATCTCATCTTAACTGTGAAGTCACTTAATTACACACCATCCTACCACACRAAGTAACAAACAAAGCAACTTTCCCTAAGTTTATATATACAGAATACCTCCTTCTTTTCCTTGTATACTATGGCAAAATGCATGCAGAATATTAATATTTTGGGGGCGATTCTGTTCTCAGCAGCACAGCTGTACTTGATACAGCACACAGACATGCAGTAACTATTAAAAATTGGAAACAGTCACCAGTTGACAATTTCAATTGATATACAGGAGCAAAACTTCACTGGGGCTGCTCTTCAAAAATCGTGGCTCAAGCCGTTGTCTTTATAAACAACGAAAGCAATGAGGATTTGGCTTGAGTACAGAGATTAAGTATGGTCAACAAATATTTGGAAGTAGAAAATATATAAAATTCTAAGTGAATTATCCATTGCTATGACAGATTTTATTTTTTTTTCTCCRGTTAATAGTTTTCTGTTATGCAAAACTTCCTTATAACTCAGATACCTAGACCTAAAGCACAAGGATGGATGGCTAGCCCTATCAACAGGGGGAACAGAAGTAAGGATTTAATCTTCATTTATACCACAGATGGATGCAACATCATTCTATGTGGAACARAGACAATATCATGCCTTGGCATCTGGGGGCATACCAGTAATCTAAGCACTTTCCCATATCACCATATTTGAGTGAATAAAGGATCTGTATCTAATTCATCACCTTTTAATAGTAGTGCCTACTGACTTACCTTGGTAACATATTGTTTTAATACAACTAAGGGAATAAATACTGGAAAATATTTGAAGAAAACAGAACACAACCCTATTTTTCTGTGTGAATGTCATAATATAGATGACAAGCAACATGGTAAGATCAAAATGAACAAGAAAATCAGAAAACTAAAAAGATAAAAACCATCTTTCAGGTARCTCCACTTCCATTTCATTCATTAATATAGAAGCTTTCGTGCAAAATGTGTTACAGTGGTATTGAGCTTATTCAGTACCAAGGAACTGCATCTGAATCATCTCAGCTTTGCATAAGCCTTTTTGTGGATGTAAGGAGACTTAGAGAGTTCACAATCTAGTACAGTATCAAACACACTTTTCTGAAGAAATACTACATTGCCATTGACTGACTATGTATGTTATATTATTCCCTGGAAGCCAAGCACAATAGGGAGAAGACTGAGTATGTTACARAAGGAAAGGAAAGGAAAAAAGACCACTCTAGTTAATTTTTGTCAAGCTTTACAGTCTTTTCTGATTTCATTCTCTCAAGAACTGAAAATTCAGCTCACCCTTCAAACACATCACTGTGSCACAAGAAGTGGCACTATTTGAAATGAAATGATCGGTCTCAATTTGGAACCAGTGGAAACATGTATTTGAAGCAGATGGACGAGTGCATTCTATGGTCATTTTTCTCAATACTTATTAATAGACACAGCTGTGGTTTCATTAAAATGAGAAATGGAGTCTAAAAATTTAAAAGGAAAAGATGGAAATACTATAGTTTGACATATATCTTTATTCATAGATTCATTTTCAAAACCATATTTGGCATTTGTAATTTTAACAGGTGCCTTGTTTTTTTTTTTAATTTGGAATAGCAATATCTGCTCAGATAAAATGGATACAAAATGGAATAGCATTTCCTTAAAAATATTTTACCTAGGCAATTAGGTTCAATTTTTTTCAAATTTACATCCCCAAATCTATAACAATATCACRTTCAATCAGCATTAAGACAAGAATTCAAGATCGCATACAGACCAATGAGCTAGATTCTGCTAAGAGCCTGAATAAAATAACTACATGCTTTACTATTTGTGGAGAATCTAAAGGTCACATAACTCAATATTGAGATAAATCTTCCCAGGGTAGGTAAGTGAAGCAATAAAATGTTTTTGATGGTTACACTTGAGCAGCTAATTTGAATATTTGAACCCTCAAAGACTGAATAAAGTAGCTTGGCAGGATGATTTATAAGAGCTTTTTAAGGGCAGAGAACAAAATACAGATGCACTTTCATAGTGACCAAACTCTGTAGATGATAATGACTGATCTTCAATCAGCATTATACATCACAAGAATAAAGAGCTAAAATGTACGTAACCCATTTACATTAACATATTAATCCATAGGTTGAAAGGGGAAAAAAAAAAAAAGAGTTGATGTGATTTTTCAAATACAGTTTTGATTTTAATCTTCTTGTACTACAGAAATGAAGAAATGCCAAAAAAAAACTTTAGTAGTGTAATTCATAATTACTTAATTACCCTTCCAAAATTGTTTGGATCTCTTTTCCAAGTTCTCCTTTATCCAAAAAACATTCTATCAGTTGAACACTATCCAACAGATGAAGCATCTCCATCAAAAAAACCTTATACTTTGCCATTATGAGAAAATGTTTACAACAGAGTACACTTTTCTGCAATGAGAAATGAAAAAAATATGATACGAAGAAGGAAAGATATGAAATTGATGTATTAATATAAGAAACTTAATAGTAAGTCATTTTGCCAAAAATTTGGGTGGTTCAGGTTTTACATAATAATAATCCTGCAACACTAGATTGTATTGGTCCTCCACTGAATCAAGTGTCAAGATATTTTACRTATCTTAAGCAACCAATTTTGTGTTGTAAAATATGTTTCTACATGTCCAAATATATCTGTAAATACAGGTAAGGAAAAACTAGGAGCCTATAGAGCATATAGAGTTGTGTGGTTTTCAGGTGCTACAACCAAGGAAGATGAGCACACGTGTGTGCATCACACCTCAGGCTCCAGCTAAGTTCTGGTTTTAAGGAAATTAAAACCAGAGTGGCATTAAGCTCTACCTGGGCTGATAAAATTCATCTGACTGAAATATCAGTTAAAATATTTCTTCAGCAGAACTGGATTGTGTCCAAACAACCAGAGCACTGCATAGTATAGCAACTATGCTACTATAATGTATTATTATGGGGTATAACTGGGGTACAATTTTTAAACAATGATAAGTTTGAAAAACTTCAGTGGCTTTATACGAAACATTCAGTGTTGAAAACGGCATTCTCCTCCTCCTCCTCCTCTTCCCTGCCAAGTCTCAGTATCACTTACACTTTAAGAGCTGTTTTGATTCCCTAGCTAGCTCAAGGTTAGGTCTTTAGGCTTCTAAGCAATGAATAAAAGCTAAAATATAAAGAATGGTTGGTCTGAAACAGTTGCAAATATCACACAAAGAAAACTATTTTTAAGGACCAAGATCAGAGATATTCACTCGTTTAAGAGACTGTGTATAACATACCACATTATGACAGAAAGCAGAGATTTTCAGATCATATCAGAAATGTTTTTTGCTGTATGCCAAAACATGTTACTGCAGTGAGAATAATTTATTCAGTTCCATGCACATACAAATTCCCTGTTATAGCAATGTACAAGATGAGTACATTTAATTTGTATTTCAACAGCTTCCAGCAGTATTTACACGTACAGAGCCAGTAWTCAAAACAGATTAAGTTTTGTATTCATCCTAATTCACACACTAGGACTAAGTTACGGTAGCATCCCAGCTTTAAAATTGCTTTTGTAAAAATCTATGCAGAATCCCATTCTTTAAAACATCAACTCAAAGCCATAATGACTACTTTAAATTGGTGTTTTTCATTACAAATTCCCTTTGTTTACAAAAATTCATTATGTAGCATGTAGCAAGGACAGGCAAGGCTTATTTTAATAAATGGAATACATCGTAGAACTTTCTACCTCCAGCAATTATATGGTAATATTGATCCTCACAATTTCTATCCACTACTGCACAAGGATTTACTGAATCTGAGGATGGAGAGAGGTGTTTTTAAATAATTTATAAATAATAATTATTTTATTTAATTATAATAATAATTGGTCAATTAGTAACTTAGAGAATAAGCATAATCCTGCTTCTCGTATGGATATGACAAAGTGCTTGTGCTTTGGATTTCAGCGTGTGCTGATAAAACTATCTGCAGTCCTGTTTTTACTATAAACACATAAAAAAGTTGTTTTTGTTTTGTAGGTATTCTGTGAGAGTTACATAAATTTTACATCATGACCATAATTAAGATAAAAATTTGGAAAGGAGTCTTCTGAGAGAACTGAGAAAAGAAAGAGTCGAGAGGATAATGCCAACAAATGCTGGCATCTTGCAGTTTGGTAGAAAGCTTTTTTGTTGGTGGTGGTGTGTTCAAAGGCAATTTCTTGCTAATTATGGTAGTAAAATGCAGGTAAATAAAAGCTGCAGATAAGCTTAAAAATGAGCAAGCTTCTCCAAAAGCCAGCTATAGGGCAGTTAAAAAAAAAAAGACTGCAATTGTATTTACACTACTGACCTTAAAACAGCAATTTTGTTACCTGTTACCGTATTTGTTTTGTCCTTCAGCTTTTCTTTTGCCCAAGTGATCCTGAACCAATTATTTGTTTTCGTTGCTGTCTTATCAAGCTTCTACATAAACTTTAAACATGAATATGCATGTGTGTTATTTATCTACATCAAATGTTTTAACATGCTTTCATCAGAAAGTCTTGCAAGTTTTTCAAAGTTCTTTGTTTCAAGGTTGTCAGAACGGTAACTCTTTTTATACAGCAAACTCTTTGCAAAGTTAATGTCTTTAGAGTAATGAAGTTTTGAGGATGAAAGATGAAATCCCTGAAGGTTTACAATCCTGAAAGTATTTTTCACAGAAAACAGCCCTCTTTTCTTCATTGCATTTATTAGGACTACACACTGGTTAAGAAATCTCTCTGCTAAACCTTCTAACCAGACATAATACCCATCTGGTTTTATAATATATTCCTATTTTACCGTTACTTAAGAAGCAGTTTTGGTGTCTTCCAAAGACAAAAAGGAAATCACTTCATGTTGAGCCCAGCACAGTTTAACCTTGAATGAATTATCACTTGGCATAAAATTCACTTAGGACATACAAAACTGATATCTAGAAGATACAAATTAGAATGAAATATTCCTAGTTATACTAATGCAATTTAACTCAGTTCAGTAAACTGTATCTGAATAAACTGCATATTTTTAAAAACAACTTATCTGCAGCAACTTCAGCAAATATATTCCCGGGAGGGGTGATGGGGAGACAGGGGAACGCCCTCAATTTGAGCATAGATTCACAAAACTCATGGCAGTGCTGATAGTTGATCTGAATTACAAACTAATAGCAGGACAATRTGCATTCCTCTTTCTCCACACATGCAAGTGGACAAGTGAGACTGTAGGGACCAACTGGAGATCCTACTTGGCTCTTAATCCAGCCCAGTTTTAATGCAGGATGACTGCATTTTCAATTTTTATTTTTGGTATTATAAGGTAAGATTAACTTCAGCTATTTCCACTGTAGCAAGTTACTAGTCTTTTCCAGTGGTTACTCCCCTACTACATCCAGTGAAACTTACTGGACTTCACAAAATTCAGTCCTAAGAATTGCCCCATTGAGATCAAAAAGTGCTAAATCCCTTTCGACAAGACACTGATGAGAACTCACGACAGCTACTACTCATCAACAACCATTTTTGTTAATCACAGCAGATGAYTGCATAAACCATATACATTATCTTAGATGAACTCCTCTACGTAACAGAGGACAAGTGTGTGAGACAAGGTTCACTTCTTTTTCATCTCAGCTTCTTTAAATAATTAAAATAACTAGCTCACATACAAACCAGCTTATTTGCAAACGGGAAAGAGCTAACAGTTCCAAGCAGTAAGAATTTTAATTATTTTAGCAAGTTCAGGTAACGTAAGTAGCCAAGGTAAAAGCAACAATCAGAAACTTGAAAATGAGCTCAAGGTATAAGTGAGTTTCCATGATCTGGTTGCCTTCAGTGGTAGGGAACTGGGCTCTATGACCCAGAAGTCCCATTATACCCTTTGCCCTTTAATAACTTGTATTTATATACATGTGTACATATATATGTGTATATATATATATATATACACCCTCGTAAAAAAAAGCTGAGCATCAGCAAACAGAAAGTGGAGAGCTACACATGAGCCAAAAGCAGATTTTTAGGGGGAAAAAAAGTAATGAAAATCTATGTAGCCTATGGSTGTCTAGGGAAATCTCAGTTCTAGTATCCTATAAGTTAAAATATAACAACTTCATTTAAAATAGCTTTTGTGCAATTCCAGACAGCTTCAGGTGGTACAAAAAASGTGGATTTTGCCATTTTCAATGATTCGGACTCATAAATTATGCCTTCCAGTACAATATGGATAGGATAATTATAYTGAACATCCATGTATGAAAGATAATTCTGAGGTCTTTAATAAGCAGCTAACCCTGCCAGAGAAACGAGTAAGCTAAATCTGGACAGGTACCGTAATGAAATAGCTACAGAGAAGCCTRAAGAGTTTTACCTATAGATACAGCAGACTCAACGGGCGTGCTGGTCTTGTACATTGATAAAACGCATTTCATAGAAAGTTTCAGTTGTTTACATATATTTCTGACAAGTTTGAATCCAATCGGCTTCTCTCCTAGACCCAAAAAGCCTGATAGTGCTGCCCCTGGGACACAGTCTGCAGAATCTTTCGTGGTCTGCACACAACCACTATCCTTCCCCTCCTCAAAGCTATGTGCTAAAGTCTATCTAGATTCAGCTTCATGTTTTAACTCAACAAATATACCAYCATATAGGGCAAATTAAAAACACAGATTAACAGGAATGGAAAGACTGATTATGAAACATATCACCCTGTGCTTGAACAGGCCCTTGAAAACAAAAACACAACTAAGTGCAAATTCTCCTCTTCATCCCCTGAGATGCTCCACAGGGGTCTCAACTGCTGAGCCCTGCTCGATTTAGAAAGCCCTGAGGTTGTTTGAGGAATAAACAGTTTCAGGGCTGGGAGAAGCAAAATTGCCTGGTAATGAATTATAATGCATTGATCATGATTGTCACTGAATCGTCCTGCTTCAAAATGCGATATTTAGTTTATTTAGGTTGYCACTGAATTCCTACTACACTACATTTTCACTGCATTTTACTTCAAAATTTTTAAATAAATATCTAACAGTTATTCTCTTTGTAACAGTCTCTTCGTTTTTTTTTTGAGATACTTATTTTCTAAATAAATGACTTGATTAACGCAAAAACATTTGTTTTACTGACAACACATTTGAAATTGAAATTACACAGCCCTACAATATCCAAAGTCATACAGATCACAGAAACTTTARCTAAATGAATTACAAATGGAAATATATATATTAGATAAAACCTCTAAACTAAAATGCAGGTATGCAGCAGCAAATGTGCACCAAGAGTAGCTAGGCTGATGTCACAAACTTACAGTCACTCCCTCAATGATATCACCTGGTTTAATGCAGGCACCTATGGCATTCTGTTATATGGGCACCTATTTTGAAACTGCAATAGGAGTGAGGTTCACCTTGTGGCTGTCTGGATGAATACAGCTGACCATTCATCGGGCAGAATATCTTCAATACGAAAATAATTTCCTTTGCTTCACAGCCACCATGAAATCTATAGAAAATAACACCTCTTAAGCTTTWTTTTCCATCTGTGATCTTTCTGGCAACCCTGATTTTCTCTTCACTCTTTCTAATGAAAATGAGCACCTGTGACTAAGCACTCCTGATATATATGATAATAAATATTTCAAGAAAGAATCTCAAAATATCACAGATTTTAGAAAAGGCCCTAAAGGCTATTTGGCAGCTTCTCAAGTGTTACATAGGGTAAGGTTTTAAGTCAGGAAGAATTCACCCTTAGATCTGTGGCACAGAAAGCAACTGAAAGGCTCCAAAGTGAGCATCCTGGCTCTCCTGGTGGCTCAGCTCCCACAGCTTAACRAGCCCATTAGCTCAAGAGCACACAGCTCTTCCAGCAAAGGCCTCTACGGAAATACTGGCATGGGGTCTTGCCATCATGAAACCTATTGCATTTTCATTCTGAGCTCAGAGAGGTCCCTAACACTAAAGAGAAAACAAGAGTTCTGGATTCAGAGCAGTAGAATATTATTTTCTTGCTTTGACAGCCTGTGTTTTCTCAGCATTTCACAGTAGCCACGTTCAGCAAAAATTTTAAAGACACTGTACACACGAGTACTGAACTACTATTATTTTGTTTTACGTGAATGCTTTTGACTGTACAATCAAGAGAAACAGTCGTAGGACAGGTGCTGGCAAGCACTATGTTGAAACACATTTTACAGGAACTATAATTACAGTCTCTGTGGTGGCCAACAAGGTCAAAGACCTCTCCTGAGATAATTTGGTGGTGAGTAATTGGGACATAATTTACTAATTTAAGCTAACAGTAATGTAGACAATACAGATAACAGTCTTCTCAAAAAGCCCAAGGGACTGGAGATGGGAACTGACAGGCGTGGCCTAAAGGATATAACTGCTGTTCTGTATCAACCCAGGAGATGTTACCTGCAGCCCCGAGCACTCTTCTCCCAGCCCTACAGGCATCAACACCTGCTGCAAAGTCATCTCTCTTTTTAACACCATCCCAAAGTCACCAAGCTTTCAAGGTTGTGAGTAATGCAACTGAAGAGACGCCCAAGCACAGTATCTCATAAGCATCAMGAAAAAGGAATAAGATTTTGACCATCTGACAGCTAAAATAGGGGCGCTAGCTACAAAGAGGTGGTGACAGCTCCAGCTGTTCATATCTTGTGTGCAACATTTCTTAAATGGTTGTCAATTTACAATGAAAAAATGCAGAAAAGAAGTCACTCTACAGCTACACCATTACCTAAAATTATGACTTCAGGATTTTACATTACTGGATTTATCCTAATTGAGAAAGTGAAGAAATAATTATTTCATCTTTTGGCTAATGCTTTTATTTTTCACCATAATTTTACTCCCCRTCCTCCCATTTAATTTTCCTGTCCTGAAGATTAAAAGTTGAATAGTGAATAACGTAATAACAATTAAATAACCTTTTCTGCACAAAGAAATAATTTAAATAATAAAAAGTATAATCTCATTTTTTAAAGTATCTTCAGCAGGTGATTAAAATTCTTAAGGCTTTGGGTTTTTAAGAAATCTTTTCAACTTTTTAGGAGAATATATGGGTTGTAAACTATCAGCTCTGCTTAGGACCTAAAAGGACAGCCCAAAAATTCACTGAAGAGAGATTCTAAAAATCAATAATGAAATCTATTAATGGTCTTAATAATATACATATATACACATATGGTGCAATCGGTTTCCTATATTTTTCAAGACATGTTAGGTTGCCTCACAAATTAACCCAAAGTTAGTCCAATTACAGTACTTTACCATCTTAATGCAAGGCACAATAACATTTCCTTCACTGTACCCAAATATTTTCTAATTAATATTTTCTAACTGTTACCACACGCTCTTAATCTTAGTGAGAGAGACAAGAATTTATATGCTTAAAGACTTCCATGAACTAGCTAGCTAACTAGTCTTGACTGCCTCTGTTTTTATAGATCCTTTGCCTTTTCAAAGTATGCTTTGGAGCCCTGCCCAAATGGTCCAATTTTTTCCTGCTATAAATCTCTCATGTTGTGTGTTTTTGATTGAATTATACATAAGTAAGTKAAACCAGGAAAGTAGTACATTTTGCTTCATATTCATTCTTAATTTTATGCTAAGAATCTGATGAGATATAGATCTATGTTCAGAATTTCTACAATATGACCTTTCATGAATTTGATTTACTCAAGCTTCAGACGTGATAGTTCCCATTTTCACACTTGGTTTTATATGGATGACATTTTCTCTCTGAACATTAATCTGCCATTTTATTGTCTCTCAGCTGCCTTCAGGAGGTTTCATAGATAGAACAATTTTGCATTGTCACAAAATCAAAATTAGCTCACAAAAATTCAGCTTTGGTAAAAAATACTCCC